>NW_017728886.1:65547343-65558981 GCF_001723895.1 Crocodylus porosus | reverse complement strand
AATATTTGGGGTAAAAATACTGTATATAGAGCCATTTTGTTCATACAATGGTCCAAGCAATGTACTGATCAAAGGGGAGTTATAAACTATAAGGAGAAGTTATAAGTTATAAGGGATAAGATTTTAGGGTTCCATGATGCTTCTTCCCACAAGACAAAGATTGTGGGACTGGGTAGAAAAGAATTTCCAGTGTCAATTTTATAGTACTGGAAAATCCTGGAATTTGAAGATGGGACAAAATAAAACAAATAAATTGTAAAGGAAGCAGAAAAATATCAGATAAAAATGACAAATAAAGACATTTCTAAAAAGGATGAATAATGCCAAAAGTATAAAATAGACGTGTCAATAAATTAAAATAATGAAATTTTCATTAAGCCCTTCCCTTGATTAAGTCTCCTTAACTTAGTTTGTATGTTAATGTGAGAATCCAACACACAGGGTTCTCTCCTCAGTCTCAAACTGAAGAACAATGATTTTCAAGGAGGCCACTTTGCAAACAAAGTGTAATAAGGTTACACATATGATAATGAAAACAGTTCCCTCTCTCTACAAACTTATCTCCTACTGATAAAATATGTTATCTTTCCAGTGCTAACTCAAGGGCGGTTTTAGTATAGGAGAAGTGACAAAAAACAGAACCTTATTCAACTCAAAATTTCCACTCAATGCATGGCTTTATTGAAAAAAATTAATTGTATTCCTGCCAGCAATAAACAAACAATACAATTGTAGAAGATAGAGATGTAGTCTGTTCTGACTCATACATCAACAAATCTAGCACTTAAGTTGCAATTGTTACTGATAGCAATAAGGGATAGAAAGAAACCAAAGGAACAAGGTTTGGCTTGAATTTGCAGTTTGGGTAACTTAACAGTAAAACCATAAATCAAAGATGTTTAACTGTTTTAACATGAAAGGCCTTGAAATAATAAATATCAACAATGTCAATTTCAGAAATACTTATACAGCTTTATCTGCACTTTATCTTCTCCCACTGTAACTGATTGTATTTTGTGTGGCAAAACACAATGAGACTAGGTTACAAATCATCAACTCACACTGTGTCCCTGCTTTAGTTAGCTCACACTCCAGCAGCGTCAGATCTTATGCTTATGTACCGTTTCCTTTAAAAAAAAATACTCTAGGAATAGAAAGACATGTCATTTATATCAGCTATACTCCTAGCAAGTAAGTTATCATGTGAAAACACTATCATTGCAATATTGCATTTATGGTAGAATGTCAGCATTAATAGGAACAGACATGATTTTGCATTATATTATCTCTATAAACTGACACTGAAATGAAACAATATTGCCTCTCTTCGCATTGGCGATATCCACTTCAGAGACTTGTATTATCACAGTCTTGAACCATCAACACCACAAATCTATAATAATGCTGCCCTGAGCACGTTATGGTAACACTGCATCCCATACAGTAATATTTAGATATAAGTAAGCACCAAAGTGTTGCTCCAAAGTGTGTTTATGAAACATTTCTGCTAAAACTTACATCAGTTAAAAAAAAAAAAAAAAAAAGGTTACATGCATCAAAGGTGCCAGGCCTAGGATGATGCCCCTTCCCCCCACCCAGCAGCACGGCTGGAGCAGAGCCAAGCAGAGTCTATGGAAGGGAGGGGGCAGATGCAGGCTGGCCGCTGAAGGCTCAAGGTTTCCCACTCTGCTGCCCTCCCACTGGGAGCCCTATGCTGATCACAGTACCATGGCGAGGTGCCCCCTGCCCACACAGCACCAGCAGGGGACAACTCCACAGTCATACCCACTACAGCTGGGTGGGCAGGGGGTGCCTTGCCATGTTGGCGTGGCTGATGCAGAACTCCCAGGGGGAGGGCAGCAGGATGGGGAGCCCCAAGGCCTCAGTAGCCAGCCTGCATCTGCCCCCACCCCACGCACAAATTTTGGGGGCATCTGCCTACCCCCCCATTTCCCCCTCCCTGGGAGTGCACATACTAGAAGGCAGCACCCCTCTGCCCCCTGGACATGCCACCCATGGCTCTCTATCCCACTTCCCACCCTGACTCTGGGCCCGATGCACAGCCCTGGCTGGGCAGCATCCCCAGGCTCAGCCCCTGCCCCACTCCCTCCCGCACTGTGGGGGCCCTCAATCTGTGCCCCTGTAGGCTTACTGGCAGGCAGCTGGGGGAGCTGCTCTCCACCACTGCCTGGGGCTGTATCCTAGCCATGTGCATGTGTGCCTGTGCACACGTGCACATGGTGTCCCACTGTGTCCCATTTCCTGCAGCCCCTTGCAGGCTGGAACTTTGCCAGCCTCCATGGAGAAAACCGCCATTTCCCACATTTTTTCACAGTGAATGGAAAACCCAGATTCTTGCATGATACTGAGAATCGGGACAATTGCAGTCCTGAAGTCATGAAACCCAGGACCAGGACCTGATGCTCCCATTTTGGGACTGTCCTGTGCAATTAGGGTGATTACACTACCCTCTTCCCGAGGGGAGCCAGGGCCCTCAGGCTCCCTGTACTCAGAGCCTATGACATGATCAATTCTGGATAAACTAAGTCTATGGATGCTATATGCAAATTGCTACAGCCATGTTTAGTTTCAAGGTTATTGTTTTCAAATTTGTTCCTCACTTCCATGTGCTCAGGGAAAGAAGAGTCTGACAGTAATGAGAGGGGAAAGGGGCATCCTAACTAGTTTATAAACTTTCCATATATGCAATCTAATTATTGGGGGGTCATTTTATAACGATGGCCATCTTCTAGTTGAGTAAATACAGTAGTTTGACACAACATAAAAGAATGATAAAATAATTAAACAAGATCAGCTTCTTTTCTAAATTACCTAGGTTTTGGTCAAGACCAGAAGAAACCTTACAAGCAGGACTCATACTTCCACTGTTGGGTTGTTCTAGAGATGAAGGACTTGCACTGTACGAAATAGACCTTGCCACAGGAGGAGGATTGATCACTGCAATGACAGTAAAAAAAATACCATTTGAGATATTAGAATTTACTTTAGCATTAAATAAAAGATTAAGCAATCATTAACTTCACTGTAAATGAATATCCAATATGCTTTCAGCAGCACTCCATATTAAAAGTAGAATAAAATAGAATATTAAAATAGACTTCTGGAAATCTCTCACTGGGGAAAATCAGGCATAGAACTGAACTGATGAACAGTAGGCAAGGGGCAGAAAGTGCAACTAGACATGAGGCAATGATTATGAAGGCTGTACAAGAACACGGCAAATAAAGGAATGCATGTTACTAAGAGAAGACAACAAATAGTTTGAGGCAAGATACTGCCAGACTGCTCTATGAAGACATACCACTGGAAATCTTATGGCAGAGTTGTGCTGCTACTCAGTGCTTCCACAGGTGGCAGACAGTGGAATGACCCTCGGAGAGGGTTAGCTGTGAAACAAGCAGGGGTAACTGATGAATAAGCAGTTGCAGACCAAGCAACAGCAGCACCATGAAGATGTGACAGGGACAGCAGATGGTAATGCTCTCCCTCCTGAAAGTCACATATGTCCTCTGACAGTGCTGTGACATGGCGAGTACAGGTCACCACTATAAGCCTGTAGACCCATGACTGGGGGCTAGGCAAGTCCTCAATGACAGAGCAAGCAGAGGATGATGTCAGAATCTCAACAGCTGTGAAGGCAGATGAAGGCTGCAATGGAATGAGATCTCTAATTGTTTTAGCATCCTTACCATTGGATGAAGGTCCCATTCTGTCAAGAACTGGGTAGAAGCTGATGTGCAGTAGCTTTTCCATGAAAAAAGAAATCACACATAGGTGGCTTCCATGAAAAACGCTTTAGCACATTTTTCAAGCCCTTTGGCAACCAGCTAGTAACAATGGGAGCAGAACTGAGAGGCCTAGAAGCTCCTAGTCTGGCACAAAGGAGGCAGTTACAAGAAGGTCATCTAGCACTTGGACTAGGCAGAAGTGTGATTCAACAGCTCGAACTGCGACTGAGCAGCCCTGTTAAGGATCCATTCTACTCACCCCACATGGGGAGGGGGATAAAAAAGGTGCCCTAAACATAGTTTGCTTACCTTTTCCTGACTGGATAATCTTATCCAGTGGGATCATCTTTACCGTGGTCAATATCAATGAAGACACACAATCAATTTTGGGACCTAGAACACTATGATCCTCATGGCCAATCCTAATAGTGAATACCGAGAATGCCACTCTGCAATCATGGCTCAAGAACACCAGCAACACAACACTGACATCACTGCACTGAGACCCAGCAAGTGGGAGATGGGCAGCTCAAAGAACAAGGAGGTGATTATACCTTCTTCTGGAAGGAGAACATCAACTTCATGAAGCTGGCTTTGCCATTAAGAATGAACTCATAAACCAGCTCAAAAAGTTCCTTATCAGAATCAGTGAGCGTCTCATGACTTTCCACCCCAAACTGACAGGGAGCCAATATGCCACTGTCATCAGCACTTATGCCCTGACTATTGATGCCAGTGATAAAAAAAAGGAGGAATTCTATGCCAACCTTGACCAAGTCCTTTCTGATATTCCAGAGGGAGACAGGCTTATTCTGCTCAGCAATTTCAATGCCCGAGTTGGAAGAGACTCAAGCCTCTGGACAGCATCCTCCTCTTGACCAAAGGTGTGGAATAGATTCACCATTACCAACACTGTGTTCTACCAGAAAACCAGGTGCAAGACATCATGTTAACACCCGTGATCTAAGCATTGGCACTTGATTGATTACATCATAATTCATGCCCCAGATCACAAAAATGTCCCCATCACTTGAGCTATGCTAGAAGCTGACAATTGCTGGACCAATTACTCACTCATCCACACAGTTATGTCACTCAAACTGGCTCCCAAACAATAGCTGCAGCAGAAGCAATGCTGACAGAAGGTCAACATCGAAGGACTCAAGGGCCCAATCAAGCGAGACCTCTTCCATCAGCACCTCAATGAAAAATTGGCAAATTCTAATCAACTATGGGAGAATGTCAGCAGTGTTTGGGGTGCCTTCAGGTCCACCATCATCAGCACCTGTGAAGAGACACTTGGATTCGCTGCCAGAAAACACCAAGACTGATTTGATGAGAATGATCGGAAGATCGAAAAGTTGATCAACCATAAGCAAAAGGCCTTTTGTGTTTGGTAGAATGACACCAACTCCAAATAAAAGAAATTGGATCTCCAACAAGCCAAAACAGAGGTCCGAAAGAGGACCTGTGATATAGAGAACAGATGGTGGAAAGACAAGGTGAAGGATTCAACATGCTGCTGACATCCATGATATGCACAGTTTCTTCAGTGCTGCCAAAGCCATCAAGAGCACTCAGGGACCAAACCCTTTGAGACCTAAAGATGGAAGAGACCTGATCAAGAACAGAAGAGCCATCAATGCCCATTGGAAGGACCCTTTAGAAGGCCTTCTCAAATCAAGATTCTGGTATTGATGCGTGTTCTCAATTCCCTCCCGCAACACCCAGTCAAAGAATCTCAGAATCCTTCCAATCCTTGATGAGGTGAGGAAAAGCCAACAAGCAGATGAAGAATGATAAGGCATCCGGAGCAGATGGAATTCTTGCCAAAATCTTCAAACGGGGAAAAGGGACTTACATGACACCTCCATGCCTTCAACTTAAGGATCGGGAATGAAGAGGATATCCTTCACTGTCCAAGCTCCCAAGGCCTAGAATAGACTCTCTCCAAAAGTGGTGCAGGCACCTACTCTGGACTTATTCAAGTAACGCTTGGATGCTTATCTTGCTGGGATCCTTTGACTCTAGCTGACTTCCTTCCCCTGGGGCAGGGAGCTGGACTTGATGATCTTCAAGGTCCCTTCCAGCCCTAACATCTATGAAATCTGTGAAATCTATAATCTCAGCCAACTTGAAGCCAAAACCAAGACTACCCTGACCTCAATCATTGAGCTCCAGTAGGCTAATCATGCTGTAGTGTGTGCTCACTCAGAAGCAGATCTTTAGGCAATCAATGATGCCTTTACTGAGGCATACAAGAAAGTGGGACTGATGCTTAACATTCAGAAGATTAAGGTCCTGCATCTTAATAAGTCCCCAACTCCAGTAATTCAGATTTATGGTGAGACTCTGGAGAACACTGAATATTTCCTGTACCTCAGAAGCCATCTCTTACAGAAGGCTGACATTGATGAAGAAATCCAACATTACCTCAAGCGTACAAGTTTCCTCAGATGCTTGAGGAAACGGGTGTTCAAAGATCACAACATGAGATTCGAAACCAAGTTCATGGCTTATCAAGTAGCTGTGATCCCTACCTTACTGTATAGAGCTGAGATACAGACAATGTACAGGAGATACCCCAAATCACTGGAGAAGTACCGTCAACAGTGCCTGAGGAAGATCATTTGAATCCAGTGGGAAAACAGATGCATCATTAATATCCTCTCACAAGCAAACAGCACAAGCATTGAGGTAATGATCAACCAACATCAATTTTGCTGGACCAACCACATCATCCAGATGTCTGACTCCAGGCTCCCAAAACAAATTTTATTCTTCTAGCTCAGTCCAAGCATACACTCAAGAGGAGGACAGAGAAAGCATTTCATGGACATCCTCAAGGCCAACTTGAAAAAATGCAACATCAGCTCATGGTAGACTACTGCCCAGGAACACCACAAATGAAGGAAAAATCTGCTAAAAAGATCTCAGTACTTTAAAACCTCATAACAACAGGAAACAGAAAAGTAGGAGTGGCAGAAACAGTGCGTCATGGACCAAACCACAAATCCAGAGCCATCCACCATGCATGGAAACACATGCCCAAGTTGCAATAGCACCTGTCGATCCCATATTGGCCTTCTCAGCTATCTTCAGACCCACAAATACGGCAATCATGAAAGACAATTGCCTTCCACTGAAAGGCATTACTGATCATAATGATGACCACTGAAGTACTTGATCATCAGAGCAGGACCTCTACCTGAGGTATCAGAAAGACTGAGCAGTGCCAAATTCCTATGCATATTTGGACACAGACTCAGTTCCTGATTTCAGTACAATCTTCCATATAAAACTGCATTTTCAGTTCCCTTTGCTTATTCTATTTTCTTAATAAAAGATTTTGTAAATATACTGTGTTCTTCATACAGGTGCTCCCTGACCCTGTGCTAAATGCACATTTACCTGTTTGGATTCCTAGCTGACCAGTTCGAGAAGAGGACATCATGAAATCCTGATCCCAAATAGGAGAATTTTGACTATAAACTTCTTCTTCTAACATGGATAGAAACCTAAGCACAGAAACAAAGGCAATATTAAATGAGACAATCATTACTACGCAAAATGAGATGGGTGTCCTTCAATGTGATCCATTAAAATTTGTATTTAAATCATTTGAAGAAACTGGAGAGTTGGTTGACTACCAAAAAACATTTTGTCCAGCCTTTTTTTTAAAATACATGTTACACACACAAAACTGAAAGCTATGCATGTTAACTGGGTGTAACATTTTCATCTGCTACAATTTCTCTTTTGTTATTCCAGACAAAATTCATCTGGGAAAAGCTATTAGAAACTGGATAAGAGCATTAATAACAGAGCTGTGTTTGACCGGCATAAAGGTGTTGGCTTTACACAACTGTGAGAAAATATTTTCTTGTAATTCTGAAAAAACTAGTATTCTACAGGTTTACAAGCATTCTTTCTTACTTATGCATGCATGCTGGACGGTCGGTCAAAAAAACTAACACAACACATGCTAAAGTATATTCTATTGCAGCCAGTAGCATCTATCATTTGTTCGCTTTTCTATACAATCTTCCTGCTTGTCAACACACTTCTGTCACTGTCTCACCAAAGCTATTTTAGATTAAAAGAAAAAATTGCATCTTCTCATTAGACTCTACCATTTCTCCTCACAAGGGCTTCCTTTAGAGGACCAAACATGTGAAAAGTCACTTGGAGCTAGGCAAGGCCTATAAGCAGAAGCAAAGACTCGAAGTTTTCAATGGTTTTTGTGGTCTGGCATTGTCAACGGAGGAGCAGTACTCCTGTCTTGGACATCTGCTTCCAGTGTTTGACTTCAGATTCTCACTGAGCCAATTGCAATAATATGCGCAGAAGACTGCTTACTTAAGAAGTCAATCACAAGGATGCCATTAAAATCTCAGAAAGATGTCAGAAGGATTTCACTGCTATTCATACCATCTGTGATCAAAAAATGGATCACAGAATGTAACTCTTTCTTTGTGCAATCAAGACCTATTGCAACCATTTTTATAACTGTATGGGCACACATGAGATGGCGAAGTGAATAATCATTGCCCTTTTGGTGCTGGCATTTAAGCATGCTACATGTAGATTTTCTTTATATATTTCCCTTGTTAAAAACTACAGATGTCCTGCTATTTTTTTTAATTACTCTGGTACAAAATCCCCAGCAACAGTGGTCACTTAAATTGCTCTTATAAACATATTTCTATGTATTTAGATATGCCACCAAAATGCATATGCAATTGCACCTTGGGGTTTATCTGGCATTTTAAAATTTAGCTCTGTATGCTTTTGAAAAAATGAAGTTACATTTACCTTTTTTAGTGTTATGGTCATGGAAAATGTTGCTATACAACAGAACATCCCACATGCTACACAGAGCAATCACATCAATCCCCTTTCCTGGTTTATATGTTGTACTAGAGGATTTTTCAAACTATTTTCACTCTCTAGGTAGTCCTTGTTTATATAAATTGTCCAACAGAAATCAATGGGATTATTTGAGTAAAAACCACTCTAGAGAGAGAATCAAGTCCCAGCCTTGTATTTTCCACATGGCACATTTATATTAATGCCAAAGTACCAAAATTTCAAGTGGCTAAAAACTTCCCAACCACCTAACTGTTTTCAGGCAATGACAGAAAGCATAATCACAAGTTAAAACGTAGTAAGTGCCTTGTTTAAAGAGGGCATAGAGGTTACATGTTATACACCCTGATCTCTTACACTCTTCTTGGTGGCCTTGTCATTGTGTTCAATAGACTTAAATTTGTATCTCAAAACGTACTGCTAAATTAACACTTCCAAGTCTTTGTTTTTATACTTTAATATTTGTTATATTTGTCTCAGCTGTGGAAATATTTAGCAACCTTTAACACTGATAAAGTTATAACAAGAGCAACATCACATTACAAACATCTCACGCTCTGCTTTCAAGCACATGAGCTCGCCATTCATATGTGGAAGTTTACTGCATTCCCCATGCAGACTGACTGTTGGGGCTCTGCTTCAAACACCTGAACTACTCTGTGTTCTAAACTGTAGCTTGACGCCCGAATAAAGCCCGAACAGCAGAATGGAGAAGATGCACTGCACAACGGGATCAGAGCTCATCTCATACTGGTCACACATTCTCTGGAACAGATTATTATTATTATTATTATTATATCAGGAAATCATAGAAGCTGCAGGGAACTGAAATGCTTTTCAAATTACTTTTCCACTCCCTGAAAACTACTTTTCCAACTCTGCCTGAGTTTGAGTTAGAAAAAGTGATTATGTAAACACATCAACTTCTTCCCTTTTAGACCTGCTTCCTGTACCCATTTACTGTAACATCCTTTTTGGGGGAAGAGATTGTGATCCTTTTAACCACAATGAGTGTCAGTTTCCTCCACAAGCATTTCCATTTACTCCAGCATAGTAAAAGCTACAATACAATGTGAATAAGGAGTCATAAAATATAGTCCTTATTGATCAAGGTAGGTTTATATTATCGTTCTTCTGTATTAGTATTATCCACTCATATCTGACAGTATTTTTCGTAGACTGTGTTTCATTGCTTCCCCTATATAGCAAATTTCTTTTTCTTTATCTTTTTTCTTCATGTTTAAACATTAGGAAGAGATCACAGCTATCCTCACAACCCATTAAAACTTTTCAAAAAAATAATGTACTGTTTTGAGGTACAAACAAATTAGCCAGTCTTTAAAACAATCAGAGGAACAGCATCCCCTTATTCATTACTAGAGTGACTGAAATTAACGACCTATAACTGAGCAAATTCTGAAACTAAACACATAACCCTCCTTCTCCCCATCTCAAACAGTAAAAAATGTGGTTAGCCACTTCTCATAGGTTCCACTACTAGCATTCAAATACTGAAACAACCATAGTGAACGTGGAGACTGTCAGTACCTTTTCATGCTAATCAGTCCATCTTTTGTTGAATAGATTCATCCACTCCTACTCCAAAAGAGTTAACTTTGTGTCATACTATATTTAATGAAAAGGTAAGTAGTGACTATGAACTGGTTATTCCAATTAGAGTAACACAATGCTCATACACATTTCATAAATTTCATAGATTTTTAGGGTCAGACAGACCTCAGTAGATCATTGAGTCTGACCCCCTGCCCTGGACAGGAAAGAGTGCTGGGGTCAGATGACCCCAGCCAGGTGCTTGTCCAGTCTCCTCTTAAAGACACCCAAGGTAGGGGAGAATACCACCTCACTTGGAAGCCCATTCAAGAATCTGGTAACCCTTACTGTGAAGAAGTTCTTCCGGATGTCCAACCTAAATCTGCTCTCTGTCAGTTTGTGGCCATTGTTTCTAGTTACCCCAAGGGGCCCCCTGACAAACAGAGCACCTCTTATTCCTTGTTGCCTACCACACTGCTGATTAATTTGTAGATTGCCACAAGATTACCTCCCAGCCTTCTCTTGCAGAGGCTGAAGAGATACAGGTCCCTCAATCTCTTCTTGTAAGGCCACACCCACAGGCCCCTAACCTACGAGTACCTCTCCTCTGGACCTTCTCTAGGATATCCACATCCTTCTTGAAGTGCAGCACCCAAAATTGGATATAGTACTCCATCTGCGGCCTTACTAACGCTGCATAGAGGGGAAGTATCACCTCCTTAGACCTGTTTGTTATGTACCTGCTAATGCATGATAAAGTGCGGTTAGCTTTATTTATCACTTCATCACATTGATGACTCATGTTTATCTTGGAGTATACTATGACTCCCAGATGCCTTTCTGCCGCTGTGCTACTCAGAAGGTCATCTCCCAATCTCTATGTGTTAGTGATTCTTTCTCCCTAGATGCAGCACTTTGCACTTATCTTTGTTAAACTGCATCCTATTCTGATCTGCCCACTTTTCCAACCTGTCCAAATCCACCTGAATCCATTTCCTGCCCATCTGTGTGCTAACTTTACCCTATAATTTGGTGTCATTTGCAAATTTGGGCAGAGTGCTCTCCATAGTTTCATACTTGGTAGGGTCAGAAGGGACCTGAGCAGATCATTAAGTCCGACCGCCTGCCATGGCAGGAAAGAATGCTGAGGTCAAATGACCCCGGCTAGGTGATTATCTAGCCTACTTTTGAAGACACCCAGGGTAGGAGCGAGCACCACTTCCCTTGGAAGCTGGTTCCAGATCCTAGCCACCCTGACTGTGAAGTAGTGCTTCCTGATATCTAGCCTGAACCTACTCGCAAGTTAACTTGTAGTCGTTATTCCTAGTTACTCCTGGTAGTGCTCAGGGGAACAGGGACACTCCTGTTCCCCGTTGTTCCCCCCTGATAAGTTTATAGATGGCCACCAGATCCCCCCTTGGCCTTCTCTTGTGGAGGCAGAACAGGTTCAGGTCCCATAGCCTCTCCTC
>NW_017728886.1:65542003-65546845 GCF_001723895.1 Crocodylus porosus | reverse complement strand
AGTATTGAATCCCATCGTATTCTCATCTGCTCACCCCTGTAACGTGTCCAGATCTAGTTGTAGCCTGCCTCTCCCTTCTAGCGTGCCCACGTCTCCCCACATCTTAGTGTCATCCACAAATTTGAACAGGGTGCTTTTCACCCCCTCGTCCAAGTTGCTGATGAAGATGTTAAACAATGCGGGCCCAGGGACCGAGCTCTGGGGGACCCCACTGCCCACATCCCTCTGGGTTGAAAATGACCCGTCCACCACCACTCTCCGGGTGTGGCCCTTCAGCCGATTTGTGACCCATCTGACTGTGTAGGCATCGATGCCACTCACCTAATTTTTTAATGAGAATGGGGTGAGAGACAGTCTTGAAGGCCTTCCTGAAGTCCAGAAAGACTACGTCCACTGTGACACCTGCATCTAAGGATTTTGTGACCTGGTCGTAGAAGGCAACCAGGCTGGTCTGACAGGACCTGCCCCTAATGAACCCATGTTGGTTGCCCCTAAACATAATCTCCCCTGCTAGTCCCTCGCAGATGTGCTCCTAGATAATTTTCTCAAAGAGCTTCCCCAGGATCGAGGTAAGACTAACGGGCCTATAGTTACCCAGGTCCTCCTTCCTCCCCTTTTTGGAAAATGCGGATCACAGTGGCCCTTTTCCAGTCCTCTGGCACCTGGCCAGAGCACCATGAGTGCTCATAAAGCTGTGCCAGGGTCCTGCAATGACCTCTGCCAATTCCCTCAGCACCCCGGGGTGGAGATCATCTGGATCTGTTGACTTGAACACATCCAGCCCCACCATAAGATCCCTAACTAGGTCCTCACTGACCCTAGGCCTGGCTGTGCCTCTCCTGAGTCCATCCAGAATCCCAGCGGGGGTGGGATGTCCCAGTCCCTGCTCAGAAAAATGGAGGCAAAGAATTTGTTAAAGAGGTCAGCTTTACCATCTGGTGCAACCACCAGATTGGCAAGCATGACCTGCAGGGGCCCCACGTTACCCAGTGCTTTCTTTTTACTCCCTACGTATTTAAAAAAGGACTTCTTGTTATCTTTGATCCTGGTCCTAGTTCTGTCTCTGCCTTAGCCTTCTTAACAGCCCCCCTACAATTTCCAGCAATGGAGGTATAATCTTCCTTGGTGATGTGTAACTCTCCTTTTTAGCTTTCAGACATTGTGGAAATCTCCTTTTTAGCTTTCAGACATTCATGAATGCGTAAATCTCCTTTTTAGTTTTCAGACATTCATGAATGCCTCTGGTGAGCCATGGGGGCTTTTGAGCATTCTTGCCCCCTTTGATCCGTGTTGGGACTGTCGCCCTTTGGGCTCAGAGGATCATCTCCTTAAGGAATAACCACTCGTCCTGGACTCGCAACTCCCCTTCTCTCCAGGACCTCAGTGCCTCCCCGACTATTCTCCTTAACTCATTGAAATCAGCCCTCCTGAAGTCCAGGGCTGCTGCTTGCTGCAGGCCTTTGACACCCTGCACTGGATGGTGAATTCCAGTAGGCGATGATCACTATCGCCCCTCACTAGGTCATCGCCTGTAGCCAAGACCAGGTCCAGAAAGGCATTTCCCCTGTGCACCTCCTGGGTTAAATGGAGGTCCTGTAACTTGATCAGGAACGTACGTGAGCAGTCAGACCTGGCTGACTGCTCTTCCCAGCAGATGTCCGGGTAGTTTTGATCACCCATGATGACCACGTCCCTTGACCTAACTGCCTCCACAAGCTGACCTGAGAATTCCTGGTCCAGCTCTTCCCCCTCGTTGGGTGGTCGATAGTAGACACCCACCGTTAAGTCCCTTTCCCCCCCCAACCGCTTTGTATTCTAATCCAGAGCACTTCAGTCTGCCCATCCTCTGACCCCATGGTGTTTGTTGAGGACGTGTATTGCTCTTTGACATAGAGTGCCACACCCCCACCTTTCCTCCCTGTTCTGTCCTGCCTGTCTAGTCTATAGCCCTTGATGTTTACCAGGTTGAATCCCACCACGTTTCAAGAGTCCATGCCAAAGGAGTATAGTAAGAGGAGAACTAAGCCCAAACTTATGGATAACTGGGCCTACTGTACTACTTTAATACTTATGAAGTCTATAGAAAATAAACACAAGTATCCAGTAACAGATTCCAACATAATGGGTGCATCTACACAAGAAATATCATTCAGTGTGGCTGAAAAAACTGGCAGTTTGCACCGGGGTTTATTGCTCCTGGGTACAGTATTTACTTGTACACATGGGACCACAGCACACTGAGCCAGGGCAGCACAGCTCCAGCTGGCAGGAGACCTGAGGGGTCAACCTGCCAGCCCAGAGCTGCTCCATCCTGCACAACGTGCTGTGGAGGGGTTGGTTGAGCCACAAAAGTGCTACAGGGCAGGGGCTAGCCAACAGGCAGTACCCACATTGTAGCACCTTCATGCCCCACCAAGCCCTAGTCACCATCTACATGTGCATTGTGGTGCACACACTAAACTCTGCCATAGGATATTAATTGTGTAAGGCAGTACTACCCTATGGCAGATTGATTAGTTTATTCTGGCCTAACAGCACTGCATGTATAGATGGTGGTATTTTAGTGCAGAGTTAGTCAACTCCACAGGAAAGCACACATGTAAAAGCCCCTACTGACTAAGCCCTCTAAGCAAGACAAATAACTTTAGTTACAAGAATAAACATCCAGTGTATTAAACAGAACTAGTAATCACACACAAACACATAGTGCAAGAAAGGCAGAATGAGCTGGTGTAGCACCTATTTGTCACAGAACATAGGAATAAGTCGCCTTTTTGCTGCACACAACCAGTCAGTTGCTCTCATTAGCATATTTGCCATCCCAAGATGAATGTGCATATAGTTGCTTCATCTTGAAAGTAGATGAGCAGTGAATCCTTACTTTGGAAAATGGGTGAGAATTAGTGTTCGTTTCTCCTGAGGAAGCTTGTCTTTTTCCTGCCTAGCCTGTTCCAGGAGTTGCCGCCTCATAACAGTAAAGACAGAACGGAGTAGTGTTCTCCCAAACACCTGTGTTGTTTCGTACCGAGGTAGACTGTCACAGAACTGGGGAACATTACAGTAACAAAGCCACCTGTAGCAAAAAAGCCAAATAATTAGCAAAACCAAATGTGTAAGTAACTTGATCTGTCATATCCACAAACCACTCTTCGCATAAAGACAAAATGACTACATAACACTATTTAATACATACGCAAAGTAGCACTTGTAGGGTCTAATATTCCTCTGAAAATTAGACAACTCCTTTCGAGATCTTCCTAAATACCTACTCAGTAAATTTCAGGGTGCACAATGAACTTTTGCTCCAGACAGAGAAACTGCACATCCCACACTCCAAATCTATTCACCTCCCATTTATCTGGTCTCCCCTATTTTTCCTGCCTCTAATTATGTGTCACTGGCATTAGCCAACTTGGTCCTCTTCCCGTAATATTTCACCTTTTCAGGGTGCATGTAAAAATAAATGTCACTTTTCATTAATACTTTCCTAATCTGTACTGTCCTCCACCACTCCTTCCTTCCAAGTCACTTCCTCTTATTAAATCTCATCTTAATGTTCGTTTTTTCATTTACTAGCAACTCCCTTTATAATGGGTTTTGCCTTCGCAAACTTAAGTTTTACATGACTGGTAGATGTATTAGGGCACTAAAGGGATTATCAAACAGTAGGACTAAGTAGAGTATCAGCTGATGTTATACTGATATCTAAATATCTGATGGAAAATAACTCTGAGGTTTTTAAGCAACAAAAACTTTTAAAAATGTTTTCAACAACAGTTTAAGTTTGTCTGAACTTCTACTTCATGAAATAAGGACCTAACATTCAAACATCCAATCAGATTTAAATTAACTTGACAAAAACCATTCCAAAATTTCGTAATTTTGAAATATGTACATCAGTACCTACTTGTTCTATGCATATGGTTTGCTAAATGAGACCCCACTTCTATAAATAGGAGAACACGTATGCAGTGCCTTGTAACAGTGGTGAGTTTCCTGAGGCCACCATGGTCTACAGGAAAAGACTCTGTTTATAAGAGCTTGCACTGGCATATCGAGCTATAGGATCAGTACCTATACTTTGAAAGTGAAAAATTAAAGCAAAACATAGTTACCTTGTGTAATTTACTTTATAGCCAGCAATGTCATCATTAGGTGATCTCAATCTTCGTTGAGATGGTATCTCCAAGTGCCAGTAGTTAATGCGGTTTAAAAACATTTTAGCTAGCTCAACTATTGTTTGTCTTTCCTTTGATGGTAAGTGGCTAAATTTGTACTGCACAAAATTATTCACACCCTAAAAGAAAAAGATAGAAAAAGTCATAATAAAGTATTTATTCATTTTTTAAATTTTTGCATTGACCACCATTACCATTATTTTTAGAAACAAAATTTACATTACAGTTTTAAAAAATAGAAACACTAGGAATTCACACTACTTCTTCAACCCCTATGTATAACTGCAATGTGCTGATTCCACTGAATAAAATGTCACGCTTAGTCAAGTATATTTGATTCTATTTCCCTCTAGTGGTTGGCTTACAAAAAAGATATAATCTCTACATTCTCTGACTTCACACAGTAGAAAACCTTTACTGAGGAAGAAGGAGGAAGGTCACAGATATACCATATTGCAATTTGGCAGATAACCCTAATGCAGCCTTATTTTCTTTGCAGACTAATATTCAGCTGTTGGAGATGAGATTCTGTGACGTTTCAGACATTTTGGGTATGCCTACTTGAGATGCTAACTGCGCAGTAGCTTAACAATACTGTGCAGTACCGCATTATAGCACAAACAGTGCTAATATGCTACTGCACGGTATTATTAAGCTACTGCAC
>NW_017728886.1:65537269-65541992 GCF_001723895.1 Crocodylus porosus | reverse complement strand
GTGCATATAGTTGCTTCATCTTGAAAGTAGATGAGCAGTGAATCCTTACTTTGGAAAATGGGTGAGAATTAGTGTTCGTTTCTCCTGAGGAAGCTTGTCTTTTTCCTGCCTAGCCTGTTCCAGGAGTTGCCGCCTCATAACAGTAAAGACAGAACGGAGTAGTGTTCTCCCAAACACCTGTGTTGTTTCGTACCGAGGTAGACTGTCACAGAACTGGGGAACATTACAGTAACAAAGCCACCTGTAGCAAAAAAGCCAAATAATTAGCAAAACCAAATGTGTAAGTAACTTGATCTGTCATATCCACAAACCACTCTTCGCATAAAGACAAAATGACTACATAACACTATTTAATACATACGCAAAGTAGCACTTGTAGGGTCTAATATTCCTCTGAAAATTAGACAACTCCTTTCGAGATCTTCCTAAATACCTACTCAGTAAATTTCAGGGTGCACAATGAACTTTTGCTCCAGACAGAGAAACTGCACATCCCACACTCCAAATCTATTCACCTCCCATTTATCTGGTCTCCCCTATTTTTCCTGCCTCTAATTATGTGTCACTGGCATTAGCCAACTTGGTCCTCTTCCCATAATATTTCACCTTTTCAGGGTGCATGTAAAAATAAATGTCACTTTTCATTAATACTTTCCTAATCTGTACTGTCCTCCACCACTCCTTCCTTCCAAGTCACTTCCTCTTATTAAATCTCATCTTAATGTTCGTTTTTTCATTTACTAGCAACTCCCTTTATAATGGGTTTTGCCTTCGCAAACTTAAGTTTTACATGACTGGTAGATGTATTAGGGCACTAAAGGGATTATCAAACAGTAGGACTAAGTAGAGTATCAGCTGATGTTATACTGATATCTAAATATCTGATGGAAAATAACTCTGAGGTTTTTAAGCAACAAAAACTTTTAAAAATGTTTTCAACAACAGTTTAAGTTTGTCTGAACTTCTACTTCATGAAATAAGGACCTAACATTCAAACATCCAATCAGATTTAAATTAACTTGACAAAAACCATTCCAAAATTTCGTAATTTTGAAATATGTACATCAGTACCTACTTGTTCTATGCATATGGTTTGCTAAATGAGACCCCACTTCTATAAATAGGAGAACACGTATGCAGTGCCTTGTAACAGTGGTGAGTTTCCTGAGGCCACCATGGTCTACAGGAAAAGACTCTGTTTATAAGAGCTTGCACTGGCATATCGAGCTATAGGATCAGTACCTATACTTTGAAAGTGAAAAATTAAAGCAAAACATAGTTACCTTGTGTAATTTACTTTATAGCCAGCAATGTCATCATTAGGTGATCTCAATCTTCGTTGAGATGGTATCTCCAAGTGCCAGTAGTTAATGCGGTTTAAAAACATTTTAGCTAGCTCAACTATTGTTTGTCTTTCCTTTGATGGTAAGTGGCTAAATTTGTACTGCACAAAATTATTCACACCCTAAAAGAAAAAGATAGAAAAAGTCATAATAAAGTATTTATTCATTTTTTAAATTTTTGCATTGACCACCATTACCATTATTTTTAGAAACAAAATTTACATTACAGTTTTAAAAAATAGAAACACTAGGAATTCACACTACTTCTTCAACCCCTATGTATAACTGCAATGTGCTGATTCCACTGAATAAAATGTCACGCTTAGTCAAGTATATTTGATTCTATTTCCCTCTAGTGGTTGGCTTACAAAAAAGATATAATCTCTACATTCTCTGACTTCACACAGTAGAAAACCTTTACTGAGGAAGAAGGAGGAAGGTCACAGATATACCATATTGCAATTTGGCAGATAACCCTAATGCAGCCTTATTTTCTTTGCAGACTAATATTCAACTGTTGGAGATGAGATTCTGTGACGTTTCAGACATTTTGGGTATGCCTACTTGAGATGCTAACTGCGCAGTAGCTTAACAATACTGTGCAGTACCGCATTATAGCACAAACAGTGCTAATATGCTACTGCACGGTATTATTAAGCTACTGCACAGTAGCATCACTAAGAAGGCGTGTGCTGGCACTATTGTGCAGTAACTCTGGTTACTGTGTATTAATTTAGTACTTG
Source organism: Crocodylus porosus (assembly GCF_001723895.1). Lineage (NCBI taxonomy): Eukaryota > Metazoa > Chordata > Crocodylia > Crocodylidae > Crocodylus > Crocodylus porosus. The sequence goes on along the minus strand of NW_017728886.1, from coordinate 65,539,906 downwards.
ATTATACAAGTACTAAATTTAAGGTGCAGTAACCACTGAGCATTAACAAACATGTAGATGCACCCTTTGGGCCATAGGAATGAGCAAAAAATATAACATACTAGCTCACTTGTTACTTGCTGATGACAAATATCAATTACTGACTGGCTAAAATGAAATAAAAAGTTAGTCTAAGCCAAACTGCTACTGTTTGCCACTGTTTTGTCCACCCCCGCCTTGCTCTCTCTTTGCTGCCTCTGCCTGTTACGACTCACCTTTTTAGCCTTAAATTAATTCAGGTAAGGACTGCCATTTACTACGTGGAAGTACAGCACAATGGATCTGCCATCTAAAACATTTAACTGCGAATAAATGCATAGATATTTTTGCTGAAAGGTATTCCAGCCTATTTACAAAGAGGATATAAACTGTACTACTATTGCATCTAATGGAGACAATCTTTAAGTATATACCGCTAAAGTCTTTTTTTTTTTTTTGGAAACAAAGTTCCAGAAGTTTCTTTAATCTACTCTATTGGATGTGTGCAATATAACCAGTTAGTATGCAATGTATCCTATGAGTAACTACCTGCTTGGTAGTCATACAAACAAATCCCAAATGTCTTCCTCTATTAGTGCAAAGTTTAAATTTTTAATTTAAGAACCTTTGAACGAAAAAACAGATATCCAGTGCCTATTCTTTTCTGTTTTACAGGGTACATAGACATCGTGAAAAATAGCTCTAGGGCAGGTTTAAAATTTCCCTCAATCATTTCTATAACAATGCATTAATTCTGAAGTCATGAACATTTAAGGAAAGATCTTGTTAACCGTACTTAATCCCTGACCATTTAACCAAAATCCTCTGGTTACTTTTCAGTAGTGGGTAAAGCTTGGAGTGCATCTATTTGAGTCGTGTGTTATTTCTTCAGGAACTGCTAGTACTATATCTGCACATCATTTCACTTCACTTTTTATATTATTCATTTAACAAACATTCAATTAAAGATAGCAGAAATGTGTCATCAAAAGAAATTTTTGCAATTCCTACACTTATCAAATCAAATATAACATTACTATCTTAGCAATTTTTACTGTGTGGCTGAGTTTGCTGAATTTGCTGAAAATAAAACCAATTAACTGAAAATATTGCTCTAGTTGACAAGAAATGCTTTCAAAATAAACTGTAAATAGAATTACCCTTTCAACTTAGTATTTAAATTTCTTTAATGAAATAATCAAAGGAAATACTGACAGTGTCTTGTTACTTGAACAGGCTTTGTATAAAATGTATTGTAAGGATAAAGTATAAGACATTGTGTATATTACATGTTTTTCTAAACGAAGAAAGTCCATAATGTTATGTATACTCTAGTTTTTCCTAGAAACCAAAGAGTTCTGTTATAAAAAAATGTTTCCTGAGTTACAGGAAACAAAACATAAAATAAAATAAAACATTTTACAGTGCATAACAGAGTCAGAAAATTTTTAAAGATTATTTAACAAAAGACTATATTTTCCAGTATGCCACAGATTGCCTGGAAGATATTAAGGTCCTGATTCACCAGAGTATTTAAGCATGTGAGCAGTTGTTGTTTTTATTTTTTGGAGGGTGGGTTCTGGGGGAGGGAGTGCTGGGGTTTTTTTTGGTGGGGAGCAGGGGTGGATAAAGTTAATGGGTCTACACATGTACTTGAAGAACAGGCTTATGCATCTTGCTGAAAGGAGGCCTGACATTTTATGCATTTTCTTTATTTACCAAAGAATTTATAAAGATATCAATTATTGTTGAATAATTGGCTTTGTATGTGCTTTCTTTTGTCTGTCTTTGTTTTGTAGTCCTGGACTGAGATTCTGACCCCTCTGAAGCTGGCAGTAAAATTCCCATTAATTTCAATAGGAGCAGTATTTCACACCGAAACTTTACATTCCAACAGAGGTTTTTTCCAGTGATAAAATAAACCAAGATTAGAATGAACACACACAGAAGGCTACTATTTGAACTAAAACAAAATCCCTACTCTAAATAACATTAAATTATGACATGAATTAATTAAATATAGAATAACCAGGCCATAACTAAGAGACTAAAATCATCCTCATGAAAATCTGGACTATTTGGACTTTTGCTCAAAATGACATGGAATATTCCCATCTTGTCTAAATCTCCCTGCCTTCAAGAAATATTTGGACTGCTGCACTGCTTCTATTAAAAAAAATCATGTTTACCTGTTCAATACTGGGCTTTTCAAATGGAGGGCTTTCCAAAGATCCTTCTACTACAGGTTTCCCCATCTGTAAAATGCATTTCCTCAAAAGCTACAAAAAAGCAACATTACTTTTTTAAATGGTTAACAGTTGACAGCAAAAGCCATGGTCATACAACTATTATTAAAAATTGGTGGCATACATTGCAGTCTTTATTCACTGCTACATTAGTTTCAAAGTTAATTGCCTTGCCTCTTGAATGGCACCAAAGAAAGACTAAGTCCCATAAAACTAAATTACAGGCAGTCCTCAACTTACGACATTTCAAGTTATCTCAAATGGCACTTACAACATCTGTAAATTAACACCCTGTTTCGATGTTCCAAGACAGGTTTCACCTTTACAACGCTGGACACACCTGCATCCAGCTGGTAAATCTGTTGTGGTGAGG
>NW_017728886.1:65535190-65537169 GCF_001723895.1 Crocodylus porosus | reverse complement strand
AAAGCTACAAAAAAGCAACATTACTTTTTTAAATGGTTAACAGTTGACAGCAAAAGCCATGGTCATACAACTATTATTAAAAATTGGTGGCATACATTGCAGTCTTTATTCACTGCTACATTAGTTTCAAAGTTAATTGCCTTGCCTCTTGAATGGCACCAAAGAAAGACTAAGTCCCATAAAACTAAATTACAGGCAGTCCTCAACTTACGACATTTCAAGTTATCTCAAATGGCACTTACAACATCTGTAAATTAACACCCTGTTTCGATGTTCCAAGACAGGTTTCACCTTTACAACGCTGGACACACCTGCATCCAGCTGGTAAATCTGTTGTGGTGAGGTGGGAGAGGAAAGGGAAGAGGCACGGGGGGGGCGTAAATCAACGCCCTCGCACCAAGGGAGGGATTGTGGCTGGGGCTGAGACCTGGACTGGGGCAACCACTGCCCAGCCAAGGCAGGAGGACATGGGGAGGGGGTGGGGTGGCTCCTGCCACTGCACACCACAGGTCTGGGGGGCTATGGGGCTTGGTGTGTGCCAGGGATCTGTGTGGCGGGACCGGGGGCAGGGCTGTGCGTTAGGCAGAAGGTGCTGGGAGTGGGAGCTCTGCCCTGTCCTCACTTGTCCTGCTGGGGTAGGGTGGCATGGAGCAGGGGCCTCCAGTCTCCCCATGCCTTCTGGGTGAGCCGTGGTTTTGCCCCACCAAATGGTAGCAGCTGCAGGGCACGGCAGAGGCATGTGCCCCTGGATTTGTGCAAGGTGGGCAGCAAAGCAGGGGCTATGGCTGGCTGCAGCTACCCTAAAATTCCCCATGGCCCTCACCACCCACCCTGAGCAGCCCCAGCCCAGGTCACCCCAAGCAGATCCGGGGCACATACCCCTGCCACGCCCTTGCCATCACTCACAGGGCCAGAGCAAAACTGGCTCATCCGGAAGGTGCAGAAAGGCTAGAGCAGCTCTGCTGCTGCACGCCTCTTGTCTGAGCCGGTGCATTGCCTCCTCCCCGTGCCCCACCCCCAGCCAGACAAGCGGTGGCAGGGGAGAGCCCCCATTTCCAATGCGTTCTGCCTTGCCACGGGGGAAGCAGCTGGACAAGCTGCAAATTCTCCTGCAGCCGCCCACAGCCCCCATTCCCAGCACCGCCAGAGCGTAACTCAGCATTGCCCACCTCGCCACAGGGGAAGTAGACGGATGAGCTGCGGCATCTTCCGCAGCCACCCATAGGCCCCGGAGTGCAGCTGCTACAGAGAAATTAACAAGCAAAAGAGGAGAATATCTGTCCAAACTTCGTTGGACACTATCTTTAACAAAGCAGATGAGACTCCAGAAAAACAAAGCAGCCAAGACTCCTGAGAAGACTCCAGCCAAGAGCCCTTCAAAAAGCCCAAACAAGAGCTCTTCAAAAAGTCCAGCACAGTCACTTCAAAGAAGTCCTTCCAATATTTCAATATGATTGCTATTTACAATATAAATACATGAAAGTAGCCATATTATACTCATCTATAATTGATTAAGTATAAAATTCCCCCATTTATAACATTGTTTCCTATAGAAAAATTAGTTTGGAGTTACAACGTTTCGATTTAAGATGCAGTTTTCAGGAACCAAATGTGGTCATAAGTCTGAGGACTTCCTGTAACTTCATTGTTAACTGGCTTTGCATGATTAATGATCAAGAAAAGTTGCGTTGATGGTAGAAAATAACTTGGATGTTGACTTTGGGACAGGGACTTAATCATTGGAATTACTTGCAATAAAATACTGTAGTGCAGTCATGGCAAAATCTACCCAGAATTAACCAGTTTAACATTACCTTGGAGAAATACGAATTTACCCTAAAAGCAGTACCAAGGCAATCTAAATATAATGGGCCATTAGGAAATTAAATCAGTATAAATATAAACAAATTAAAAATCTGAAAAGATGTTACACATCTTCAGCTTACCTTGAACAGGTAAAAGTAAACTTGTTTCGTGTC
>NW_017728886.1:65530916-65535065 GCF_001723895.1 Crocodylus porosus | reverse complement strand
GTAAAAAAAAAAATTTTTAAATGTTAAAACACTTATAAGCAAACACAAAATCACCAGCAGGTAAAATGTTCTACTGGCCAGTAGGGTGAAATGGTAGAAATGACTTGGAGAACCAATCTTAAAATCACTCCCACCATTAAAATATCACCTCTCATCAGAGAATCGTTCAAGTAAAATACTCTTGATGGATTTCCATGTTGCTTTCACAGATGATACCTCAGGACACGGAGAGGATAAGCAACCTATCCAAAGAGAATGTCACCATACTCAAAACAAAATGCATAACAGTCATGTCTGACACCCTTATTCTAAGCAATATTTAGGGACTAATCTACAGAGGTTTATGAGTTTGCTACTGCCTTCAAAGTAATGGATCTGGTCCTTCAGCCCACAAAGGAGAGGCTCATGTTTTTTAGCCCAGTACTCTCCAATTCATTTCACACAGATGATATAGCTACAGTGCTTTTACAGGTGGTAGATTAATCAGCAATGACAAAAATTTCCTGCTTTCTGACTGGAATTTTTTGCTTGCCAATAGGCATTAGTAAGTTTTTGTGACTACATATGCATCATATGGTCCCAAGTATATGCAGTTGGTTACTTTTATGATGGTGCTGCTGTACATTCCACAGACTCTTTTGAGCAGCAACTTTTTGAAAAGTATAAGGCTTTTCAACTATCTGGCTAAATTTTCAAAAAACACCTTTTCCTTTTAGCACCTGAAATAAGCAAACACAATTCTGCATTTACACATTTTCAGAGCCTAAGTTTTGTATATGAAAAAGGAGAGAGCTATTGAGAGCGGATCTGAAAACTTAGTCTAACAATAAGTAAAAGAGAACAGAGAAATTAAAAATAAAGTCAGACCTTGGTAACAGATATTTTTGGTTCATGGTAAGAGATTTTAGCTGGCTTCTGATGAAAGGACCTTGTTTGTCTCAGCTGCAGATCTAAACTTTGCACCTGAAGCACAGCATTTTTGCAGGTCTCCCTAGTCCCTGTAGACTGACTGGTGGGTTTCAGAGTACTGTAATTTTAATCCAGTGATAAGGATTTGAAAGATGCCTCTTCAATAATAACTTCAAAACCACAATAAGGATGATAAAATCCTCTAGCTTCCATTCCATTAGATTAGTAGAATTAATCCAGAATGACTAAAGAGGTTTAAATTATTAAAGCATTAAAGAGACAGGCTATCCCTTAAAGATGAGTTATTTCTAGCTATATCACAGTTAAAAACTCAAAAACCAGCTATAGTACATGGCTTCCACAAAAGACTGTGTTACAATATTTATTTCCCTTCTTCCTTTATCAGAGACAAGCTCTGTTGCTCAAATTCTAAAAGACAAAGTACAAAACGAATAGGCTCCTCAAGAAGCAAATCAAACATACTATGTGAATAACCACTGCCTTTTTTTTAATCATCTCAAGGGAGGTTGTTCACTGCCTATAGCAACTGCAAATGTTCAGTCTGGCTTTCACTTGTTAAAATTAATCCTCAACTTTTTTGTGTGCGTGAGCAAAGCAAGGAAGCTACTATTTGTCAAGACTTGGCAAGATCACAGCTCAACTTCATGAGGCAATTCACATACGTAAGTGTTTGCAAGATCACAGCTCTTATACACAGCTCCTCCTACTGAATGTTTTCAAAGTTTTCAGATTTATAAGCTTATAATACGTCTCAAGCCAGTGTTTCCCAACCTTTGCCAGCCCAAGGCACACTTACATTAATAAAAATTTACCACGGCACACCTGTTAAGACATTCCCCGTTCACGTACCTATTGTAGCTCATTGCCACGGCAAAATTCTGTGGTACACCCGTTCATTTCTGACAGCACACTTTTGTGCTGTGGCACACCGGTTGGGAAACACTCTTAAGCCTTTTAACATTACGAGGTTTGCTAAAAAGTTATTCAGATCGTCTCAGATAGCGATAGTTAGAGTTAAATATTTTGTCAATGTAAGCCTGTATTCTTCAAGCATTTAGGAATTATGGTAAGAAAATACCCCCCACATTAAAATCCCCCATATTTATTGTCAGAGCAGAAGTGATATTTCATTTCAGAAAGTCTGATTAGGCCTATGCAAATCCACTGATTTCAGTGGATTTTCTACGGCTATAACACAAAGGAAACTGGCCTAGAAAATTTAAGAACATCTATTCTTTTTGCTTAAAGGAGCATTTATGATATGATTTGATGTTCTGAACATTCTGCAACTGAAGGTGAGACAGCCATCACAAGCTATCTTCTCTAATTTAAAAATATTCCGAGTTCCAGCAGGGTAAAGTTTTTCCAACTTAGTCCCTGAATAAGATATGAAAGTTTAATATTTCCAGCTGTCAGTTCCAATTTTTCTACAGCAATGAACTTCCCTTCTAGATCAGCAGTGCATTAAAAATCGATTGCATAGTAAAGAAACCTTGGAAACATCTAACAAATAGAGAATATCAGCAGTATATGCCAGTTCCATTCACTTCCTGTACAATTCAGCATACTGTATGTTATCTTGACTTCTATGTGGCAATATGTCAATGATTTGCCATATAGAAATAGAAACATGCTTGTGGAGATCCTAAGAGCAATTTTCTTTAGATGCTTTATACATTTACCATGGATTACAAGTTATTTATTATCAGGGTACTTGGATTTTAGAATATTAGTCCAGTGGACTACTTACATTGATATTTTGGCAGCACACCTCTAAATTCCATTAAAATGTTCCTATACAGAAATGCTTTCTTCCCCTTCCCTCCACTGGCATCAAACACCACAGAACTGCACAGAGCTGTGCAACCCCAATCAACTGAATTATCCAGTCAAAATCAGACATGGTAATTCTCCAGAAGAACAGCACTTCTTATATCCTTCTGCATTTGCTGCAGTGCTAATTACTCCACAAACATTAGCTGCCATAAAAAAGAAAATCCACCAGTCAGTCAAAATGCATCAGAGCAATGCAGCCACCCTTGTATAATAATATGGTAACTGTCATCAAACATACAATAAGTAGGTTCACAAGTGGATAGATAAAATCACAAATTCGAAGGACTGAGTTATAGACCCCAAAGGAGAAACCCTGATTATTCTACTGCAGAGGTTCCCAATTTTTTTTCTTATTGCATATCCCTTCGGGATTTATCAGTTACTTGCATACTCCTACCAGCATGTTTTATATTTTAACTTCTTAAATACCAATTATTATAATGAAAATTAAATCCACCATTACGCAATTTCTCCTGTGTACCTCCCAGAGGTATATGTACCACAGTTTGGGAACCCCTGTTCTAGTGTAGAGCAATAGAAACATGATATGTTATCACATTTCACATGTATATTAATAATGCCATAGTCTCTGTTTTGTAAACAATATACAGAAACAGAATTAGGGGTTTAAAACAAAGTCTTATCCTATGCAAGGTAATGTAGTGAAGCCTTCTTGGTGTTGCAGCTGTGGCTAATGAGAATGATGCTTCTTTGGAAAAACTGAAATAAAAATGAGCTACCATTCATTCTGCCTAATAAAGGAAAAATAATTATCATGTTGAAATATTTCTCACAATATTTTTCCTGTTAATTTTGTAACAAGAAGTCTCTTCTTGCAGAGACCTAGCACACTCATTGTGTGGGTGTGGTAAGGCTCAGAGCAAGCCAGAAAGCTGAACTGGCTTTCTGTAGGAGAAATCTACAAACTACATGTACATGTCAATTGAGCTGTCACTAAAGAAAACAAAGAACTAAAATATCCACTTCAAAGCAAAGCCTGTAAGAGACAAGAAATGCCAAGGTGCATTGAAAACATGACTAAATATATCCTGGTGAACACATTCCCCCTTTAAGACCTATTTCCCAAAGCAAACTTCCCATATCTGACTAAAGGTTTATGCTAAATCAGTCTACCTGACTGCATCTAACCTAACTCACTTACTGTCCCCAGTGGCCTTTGATCCTCACTGCCTCACTTGCATTTTTATATATTTCTCACAGTGCAGTTTTATATTTCATCCATCTCATCTTTACCCTGGCATTCTGTATTTTATGTTTTATACCTTTTAAACTTTTCATAGTTGTTAGGGCCTGGATGGGACTTTACAGATTATCAGGCTAATTAATGTATTCTTTAGAGCAGGGGTGGATAAAATGCAGCCC
>NW_017728886.1:65523259-65530816 GCF_001723895.1 Crocodylus porosus | reverse complement strand
TGGGCTGGATGGGGCCCACCAGAGCATTCCATTCAGCCTGTGGGCCCCCCCAAAAATTTAGAAAATTAATATTCATCTGTCCCTGGCTGCCTGTCATGCGGCCCTTGATTGCTTGCTAAAACTCATTAAGTGGCCCTCCGCCCAAAATAATTGGCCACCCCTGCTTTAGAGTAAGTCATACCTTGTATTACTGAAATTATAAGAATGCATTGGAATTGTGATCATTGGAATTTTATTGCCGCATTGGGTGGTCCCCTGAGTGAATGTCAGTATGCATGAATCAGTAGATAACTGAATGACAAAGCAAGAGCCTCTGGCTGTTAATTGACAATAGCCTAGCCAGAGGAATTTACCATTACAAAACTCTACAAGCCATTTTAAGCTAATCAACCCACTTGAAACCTGCAAGTCAATCAAGTCAAGGGTGGACTCCCAAAACTGTACCATTGGGCAGAACCTCCATTAAATGTGATTAACAGCCGTTATGCACTACTCAAGACCCATGTGGGACAGTGACCTCCAGACTGGACAGCCAAGATGATGCTGAGGGATCACAGAAGACTGCTGGAGATAAAAGGCAGCGAAGCATGACCCTCCAGGGTATCCTCTAATCCAGCATCTGACCTACCGATACAGAAGGAGAAGCAGGCAACTCCCTTCTGGAGAAGACATTGCCTTGGAGGAAGCTGACTATCGACAGCAGACTCCAGTGCCCTGGGTAGGTATAAACCAACATTGGTGCTACACTACTATTGCAGCAATTGTGTGTGTGAGTGAGTGAGTGTGTGTCTGTGTGCACGCATGTGTGATAAGATGACCAGTACCCATCATAACCCCCCAGAATTTTCATTTATAATTTTATTAAAACTTCACATTCCACCTAATAAACTAGAATTTATGATGATCCTGTGAGTTGGTCCTTTGTAGCCAACAATTTTACCCAAATGTTCCCTCTTGACCAGTTTTAAAACCTGAAAGACCATGAAGTGCATTGGTTCATTGGCTAAGCTGGTTTACACTGATATCTTTTATTATTTCAGATCAAGTCTTCCTATGGGCATTCTTTGATTGATTGCATTAAGTCAGGGATCAACACCATGTGGTCCATGAGCCAGATCAAGCATGCAGTCACTGGATCTGATTTGTGGAGCTGAAAGCCTTTGTCCCTGGCCATGTCCTTGCTAGGTTTGGGCAGTGAGAAGCTGCTTTGGTGTAACCGGAAGCTGCACCTCTATTATTGTCACTTTTCTGTGCTCTCGGTATCCCAGCTGCAGCATGAGTGCAGCCTTTAGCAGTCAGGAACTGAGCTGAGGCTAGGCAGCTTCCAGCTGTACCTGTATTATAGCCAGGAGGTGGAGGTGGTGAGGAGAAGTGGCAACAGCATGGATGAAGTTTCCAGTCCCAGCCCCAGTATAACTCCCCATCCACTAAAAGCTGTGCCCATGCTGCAACCAGGGAGTGGGGAACTGACAAGTAGTGGCAGGAGCAGTGTGGCCACAGTTCCCAGTTGCCTAGCCCCAGCGCAGGTCCCTATCAGTCAGAAGCTGCACTCATGCACTAGCTGAGAAATGGGGGGTTGGAAAAAGTGTCACCAATGAAAGACTTTCTGACCCCAGCACGGGCACAGGCAAAACCCCCTTCATGACTGACATGATGCCTAAGCCACCTGCCCACGCTGAACTGGAACCAGGTTGTTCCCCTATCATATTGCATGTATCTACTTCCAGGCAGCATCTCCAGCAACCAAGTTTGCTGCACGATAGCACTGCTTTACTGGCCTTGGGCTTGTGGATTTTCTTTTACTGAAGATGAAAGCTCCATGCTTCAGAATAGGCAATGTAAATATTAATCCTACAATGTAGTTCTAAAGAAAGGATGAAATTTTCCCTAGCAGGTGACGTTAGAAATGTTGATGTGTAGGCAGAAGACCAAACACCCTGATCTCATATTTCTGCTGTAGATGTTAAGCTCTTTACTCTGATCAGTGCACTGGATATAATTTCCCTCTTCTTGGAAATGAACTTGTAAAACTGTCGCGTAAACATTGGAATTATCTCTCTCTCATATACTTTAAGCGTATATGTAAGCAGAAAATCTTTTCTTCATCTGCCTATAGAAAATTAGACTGATTTTTAACAACCACATCTGTTTTTGCTACTAAGTATGCTTGTGATATTAAATGTACATACATTTCATGTTAGATTGCTGAAGACAACATTTACAACTTCTGACAAACTAATACAGACATGATAGGCATGCTTAAGTGTTTGAATTTGCCATTCAGTTTATGGGTTATAGAATCAGAAATGATGAATGAACTTTATCTTCATTTGAAATATTAAGGTCTGATTCTGTTTTTACTTACACCAGTATAAACCAGGTGTAAAACAATTGAAATCAAGTGAGTTATGTTAATGTAAACTATTGGTGCTCAAGGTTTTGGCCCCATGGGTCAGATGAATGGTATGGGGCTCCTCTGTGAGATAGACTGGGCTCTATGCACTGTCCCCACAAAGCTCCATGTGCTGGGATCAGACCCTAGCGCCCATGCCAGCCCCATGTGATAGGATGAGACTCCAAGACTCCTTGCCTCACTTGCCTACACCCACATGCTGAGATTGGGCTCCAGGGCCCCCACTACCCCTGCCTAGACCCATGTACTGGGATTGGTCCCCATGCTGCCCTGTGTGGCCAATTTAACACATACGGTCGTGGTCTGCGTGGCTCTCCACACACTTAGAGGGAGCCTGAGGATCAGATGACATAGTGCCAGGGGTTGAGCATCCCTGATGTAAACCAATGTTGGATAAAAGGAAAGTGAGAATGTGACATTTCTTTCGTGCCTGACACACAGGTTTCCCAAATTGCATGTGGGAACTTTCATGGAAGAATCCTTAGCGTCTTAAACCCTACCACATACTGTACATATTTTGGTGGGTGGTTTTTTTGTTTGCTTGTTCATTTGTTTTTTTTGAGGCTATCATTTAGTCTGAATCTTAGAAGATATATTATTGAGACAGAGAATGTAATGAATTGGGACTTGTGTTAGGCAATCCATTTTTTGTTCCTTTTTCATTATAATTGTCTCTCCATTAAAGACAAGCATTCATAATGCAACTAAGACTATGATAATTATTTTTCCTTTATTAGGCAGAAATGTATGGTAGCTCATTTTTATTTCAGTTTTTCCAAAGAAGCATCATTCTCGTTAGCCACAGCTGCAACACCAAGAAGGCTTCACCTTTCTTCACTGAGGCAACAATGACAGACACTCTGGCTAGGTACAGATACTCAAAATGCCTGAGGCAGAATCAATCTAAGTTATGCGGTTTTCTGTAAGCAGCATAGTTTAAATCAGGAGTAAACGGAATGCACATTTGCCCTTTGGTAAGAGGGGCAAATCTTAGACTGGGTTTCACCATTTTAAACCAGTCTATGCATGCTGAATTGCTGTTCTGTTACAGGTATAAACTGGTTTCTGATCACTTATACAGGAAAAAGTGTAATGTCTGTGTCTCGCCTCTGAATCAGGTTTGGTCTATAATGCCTGTCCAAAGTAATAATACTTCTGTTTTTCTGATTCTTTTTCTAACAAGAGTCTTTTTCAGCTCATCAGAAACCAGATCCTCAGAAAATCTAATCTTCTTCAAAACAAAGGGGAGCACTTGCAAATTGTACTAAAGATGGAATATGTGAAGTACTACGTGAGATTAGTCTTCGTGCAAAAGAATGTCATCAGTCTGCAAAGGCTGAGTGAAAGATTTGACAGTACAAGCCACTCAAACTGCATATCCTAGAGGCAACACAAGTGAGCCATGTGATGAGACACTAAATAAACCATCCAAACTGTTTGGCTACTGTGTGCTGCTACACATGTTATTCTGTTCTTGTAAGAAAGAAGAGATTTTGAACTTCAATTGAAATAGCAAACAATAAAAAAGCTTGGAAGTAAGTGAACAGAACCATAACATATGTAGATAGGAGGACAGAGAAGTCAATAAAAGCCTTACAAAAATAATGTACATAATCCCTTAGAGGGTACAACGTTCACTTTCAAAAAACAGGGGTAGGTAAAATACACCCTGAGGGCCAGATCCAGTCTGCCAAGTGATTCCATCCAGCCCATGGTGGGTCCTATGGCTCTGCCTGGCCCAGCTGCAGGAGACAGTCTTGGCCATGGCACATGCAGTCAGTCCTGTCATCCCCAGAAATGCCACCAGGCACAGAGCACAGCCTACCCTATCCTTGTGTGCAGCTTTCAGGCATGCCAGGAGCTGTAGTCCATGGGGCTTGGTGGCACAACGACAGAGCAGGGGACTTCTGGCAGCTGCTGCCAGTGTCCCACTACCACCTCAACTGGACGTGGCCCTGCTGCCTGGAACCCTGGCCTGTCCACTCCGTACCTGCTGCTGGGAGTGCCAGACAGAAGAGGCAGACAGGCAGGTCCCCCCTCAGCCTTCTCTTGCGAAGGTTGAACAGGTTAAGGTCCCATAGCCTCTCCTCATAGGGTCTGCCCTGCTGTTCCCAGATCATGCGAGTGGCCCTCCTCTGGACCCTCTCAATGCTATCCACATCCCTCCTGAATTGCAGCACCCAGAACTGAACGCAGTACTCCAGCTGCGGCCTGACCAGTGTCGCATAGAGGGGGAGGATCACCTCCTTGGCCCTGCTCGTGATATATCTGTGGACGCAGGAAAAGGTACAGTTAGCCTTACTGACCTTGTTCTCACATTGTCGGCCCATGTTCATCTTGAAGTCAATAATGACTCCAAGATCTCTTTCTGCCACCGTGCTTTCGAGAAGGGAGTTCCCCAGCCTATAGGTATGTTGCTGGTTCCTACTGTCCAAGTGCCACACCCTGCACTTGTCAGTATTAAATCCCATCCTATTTTCATTTGCCCGCCCCTGTAACCTGTCCAGGTCCTGCTGTAATCTGTCCTTCCCTTCTAGTGTGCCCACCTCACCCCAAATCTTGGTGTCGTCTGTGAATTTAAACAGGCTGCTCTTCACCCCATCTTCCAAGTCGCTAATAAAGAAATTGAACAGTGCAGGCCCAAGGACTGAGCCCTGGGGGACCCCACTGCCCACTTCCCTCCAGGTTGAAAATGACCCATCCACCACCACTCTCTGAGTGTGACCCAGTTGTATAGATATACAACAAGAAACAGCAATTTCATTTTAAACACAGTTCTGAAATATGTTGTTATCTATCTGTTATTAGCATAGCTCTCTTGCTTCTGCAGACAGGAAAATAATGTTGTACCCTTGTTTTAGTTCAGGTAGCCACCACTTTTAAAACCAAATCCCCAAATATGTTTTCTGCCTATGCAGATAAGAAATCATTATATTACAACTTGTTGGGACACAACCATGTTTCATAAAAGAGCGTAAACAATTGTTCGTGTAGTGTAGAGATGACTTTTATACAATAGCTTCAAGCCTACAGAAAGACACAATTCTATCACCATTTCCTATGACATGATAAAATGGGATAGGCAATTATTTTGGCCAAAGGGCCACACAGGGAGTTTGGGTGAGGTGTTGCAGGGTGGGTCAGCACCCCCACCCCCTGCCACAGCTTACCAAAACTTCCTAAACTGAAAGCCATGCTTCTTTCTCTCTACCCCCACCCCATCCCCACACCACTGACAACTGCAGTAAGTCCCAGTTCCCCTCACCCAGAGCTGCAGTGAGCCCCAATCCTTCCTGCCCAGAGCTGTAGCAAGCCCCAATTCCCGCCCCATCACAGAACATGCCAGCTGTATCCACAGCTTATCCCAGCACCAGTCTGGCATGCAGGAAGTGGTCCCAGGAGGGCTCCAGCGTCAGCTGTGGACATAGCAGGCAGGTTCTGGGTAGAGACTGGGGCATCTGCTATATCTGCAGCTTAAGCCAGCAATCGCCCAACGTGCAGTCCCAGGCAGGCACCAGCATCAGCTGTGGATGCAGCACACAGGTTCCAGGTGGGGACTAGGAAGCTTGCCTGAGTCCACAGCTGACACCACCACATCAGCACTGGGTGGAAACAGCCCTGTCTGCCCAGCAGCATGTGGTAGCCAGAGCCGGAGTCACCAGCTGCCTGTGGGCCAGATCCCATGAGTTTGCAGCTGCCCACCCGCAGGTCAGATACAAACACTTGTCAGGCTGGATTTGGCCTGCAGGCTATATTTTGTCCACCCTTGTGTTGAAAGCACAGATTTCTTTTACACTGTGAATAAACTTTTAGCATTAGTTGTTCTTAAGGAAAGTTATGATCTCATCTATGCTATGACTACAGGATAGCTTTTTAACGTGTTGTAAAATAGCCATCACATAACTGGGTCATATTTTGTGAGGAAGCAGTGTAGAAAATATCTAGATAGGACTATCATTTCATAAAGAAAAACATAAAGAGCTTAGCCACAACTGAACAAATGTTAACTAACTATGGTGGTGTGAGTGGAGAGTCGAATCTGATGTGTGTCTCTAAAAATCAATATAGTTTAATCTGGGATTGAAAACATTAAAATGCCTTAACTTAGATCTTGTGTTATTGCAGGGTCACTACAGAGCACAAGAAAAGTTTGATAACCTAACTGCATTTTTGTAACTTAAAATATCTGGATTTCTTTTCTTAATTCTAAATTTCTTAAGAATACAGCACTCAATTTTAGGATAATTCCAACATATTTTAAATTATAAATAAATTATAGATATACATGACAAACTTTAACTCCATCTTAAAAGAAGGTGTCAGGTGTAAACTTGGTATATGAGTATGTGGGTTGCAATTCCAAGGGAAAACTCACCTAGTGGATGACTACAACTGCGGCATGGTTCAGTAAGACTGACAATTGTTTGTTGCAGATCTGCCCTGGGAGGAGTAGGAGGTGGATTCGGATTTTTCCAGCCATTACATTTACAGGATTCTTCAGCCTGAAATAAAAAAAAAAAAAAGGTATGATTAATATTTGAAAAGCATGCATCTTGCTAGTAAAGTTACGAAAATTCAGGTCTTATTTACGACACAGCTTTCTATTGCATATTTTCTGCAAATACATAGCTATAGAATGCACACCCATTACCTATAAAGTAAGAGTTCCATAACAATTCTTCCAATTCCCATACACACTCACCACTTCTCTGAAAATAAACATGGAAGCCTTCCAAGCCACTAGCTAACTCCCCTACAGCAGAGCTCCAGCTCCTGTAGAGTAGCAGCATTCGTTCACTTTGTCAGCATCTAAGGCCGTGTGTAGACGAAATAAGGGGATTGTGTGCACAACACTTTAAAGTGGGTCAAATGCTTTTGCACTACTTTAATAGTAGTGGTGTTTGCACATGTCGGCAGCATATTGCGCAGTAATTCCAGCCGCTGTACCAAATTCAGTGGTGTAATGCACCTTAAATGACTTGGGATGCAGCAAGCCCTACAGCTGCAGAGTGAAGCACGGGGCTCTGTGCATCTCAGGGGCTCTGCAGGAAACCCGTGCAGGCAGCCTGACAGCAGCCCGGGAAGGCAGGCTCCACCCAAGAGAAAAAAGAAAAGTGGCAAGCCTGATCTTTCCCCTGCTCCCC
>NW_017728886.1:65521893-65523129 GCF_001723895.1 Crocodylus porosus | reverse complement strand
TGCCTGAACTGTGCAGGGGCCCAGTGCTTCCCTGAGCAACTGCGGTGCCCCCTGGGACTGCCCAAGCTAAGTGTCTGAAGGCAGGTGCCACCTGAGGGGGCCCACCACTGCTGCAGACAGAAGCACCAGCTCCCCTCCTCCCGCCACAGCATGGGGACCACTCCGTCCACTGGCAGCTCCCCTCCACACTGCCAGAGAGGCATGGATGTGTGCATGACACAGGGGGTTACTTGGCCCTAAATTGAAATGGTGTTTTTAAAAACTCACCACTTCAATTTAGGGCCCCCGTTTTGTGTACACACACCCTAAAGCTACAACAACTTCTAAATACTTTCACAATTAAAAGGAATAGATTACCCAACAGACAGCATCTACTTCACTGTCTTGTTTATTGGGCTGTTGGCTAGGAAATGCACAACACAAAAGAAACACACCAAAAGCAATGAGGACTCATCCAAAAACTGAACTAGCAAATAGTCTTTGCATCATTCAGTAAACTTGCCCGAACCAGAGGTTTGGGCAAGTCATCACAGGCAATGGCCTCTGAGAACTTCACACTGTTAGGTGGGAGGTGTTACTTAACATAACCAGATCCCAGATCATTCAGGTCCTTGAAGTACCTCCATTCCCACTGAATACTATTGGTGCAGAAAGGCAGTGAATGAATTCAATCTGGAAAGAGGACACACCAACTGCAGATTCTTCCTCAGTCTGAGGAAGGTTATTTATACCCAAAAGCTTGCAAAGAAGAATGTTTCCAACTATTGGAGTTGGTCTAGTAAACGATATCAGATGTAGCAGGCTTACCTTTCAGAGCTTGGGTTGAGTCCCAGGCTTGAGATTCTGCTGTTTTGATTGGTGGAAGCCATCCACCAATCAGGAAACAGCAAGAGAAGTAACATCACGCCCCTTTCCTGAGGGGAGGGGAGGGGGAGAAGAGCTCCTCCAGACCTGACTAAAGACTGCAAACTTTCAGGTTCGGCAGACTTCAGGGGCGGAGCCCTGGAGCGTATAAAAGGCGCTGCGTACCCAGCACAAGGGGCAGATGCATCAGGGACAGAGAAGAGAGAAGAGCAGGGCTTAGAAGAGTTGAGGAGAGCTGCGAAGCAGTAGCCTAGGAAGAGCCCCTGAAGACTTCTATCAGTGGGGAGCGTGACACGGCTCCAGTGGTCAGGCACTCGGTGTGCAGCACAGTGCACAGCATCCAGACCCTTGGAGCTGTGTGAGACGGCTCAG
>NW_017728886.1:65506451-65520933 GCF_001723895.1 Crocodylus porosus | reverse complement strand
ACACACATATATATATATATAGTGGGTTTTATTGTTCTGTAAATTTGTACATATATATATATAATCTATGTCCTTACCTTTTCATGGTTTTGTTGAAATAATAAATCTGTATATAGTTAAGTAATCGATTGACTGGACCGGACCCTATAGGGGACGGAGGCGGCCGCTGGGCTTTTGTGTCCCTCCACAGCACACTGCCCTGCCAATAATTCCCTCAATTGGAGAGGGAAGTACAAACCCATGTACACCCCAGCTACAGAGATTTACCCAAAGAACCTTGTCTATGTCCTTAGACCAACATGGCTTCAACCTACACCCCTTTCACTCCAGAGACAAACTTCTTGATACAAGAACTGAACAGTTTTTTCCCTTTCTTCTGCATGCCATCAACAAAGCAATTAACGAGCTCTGATATTTTTATAACTCAAATAAATGTATGTAATGTATAGGATTTAGATATTCATATTAGTCTATACGACTACATGCACTGAATAAATATATCTTCTTAATACAATCATATTCTACTCTGAAGATCTATCCACAGCCTAGGGATTGCAGTCTATAAGCTGTGGAGCCTTTGGTTCCAGCCCATGGAGCCATGGCTTCAGTGGCATTTGGTAGTGGGGGCTCCCCTGTTCCAATGCCACAGTCAGTCCCTGCAGCCCCAACAGATGGAGGCCTCTGCCCATGCTGCACCTCAGTCAGGTGACACCAGTTCCAGCAGAGAGAAACTTTCAGGCAGCTGAGCCAGGGGAGAAGTGGCAGTGGTACATGGGCAACTGGTGTCTCCTGACTCTGGAGGACTCCGCCTTTCCCCCACAAAAGCACTTACCTCTCCCAGAAGCAGGAACAGCTGGGGGATCAGAGCATGCTCCTTACAGGTAGGGAGAGGCCATGCAAGGGAGGGAAGCAAAGCAGCGCTCTGGTTGGCCGGAGCGCTCTCTGATGCTCCGGGCTCCAGAGCACCATCAGGGAGGGCAGGGCTGGGTAGAGAAGCAGAGAGCAGTCCCCGGCCGTACAATCGGGCTGAGTGGTGCTGAGTTGGGGGACATCAATGGGTCCCCCAGCACTTTCAGGGGTTAATCTTGGGGGGGGGGGCACATGCCCCCCCCACCCATGCCCTCCCTACCAGTCACCTGTCCAGTGGTGGATAGATCCTAATGCCTACCCCCACAAGAAAACACTGCCAACCCCTAATCTATAAAACATGCATCTACTTTCTGAGCCATATTTAGAAATATTTGTTTACTGTGTTATAACGAGATCCACAATAATTTGAAGTACTGCTTCTCAGTCATACTATCACTCCTAAACACTGCATAATACTCTCCAGTAACTTACTATGATAGTTTCTGGAGTTAACTAAAAATGTAATGCATCATTTTTTCAAACTTTTTTTAGAATGCATCTAATGTACCTATTTCAGGAAAAATTTTCCTTTTACATTTGGAAATTGCTTACTCTCTAAGGAAACCATGCTCAACAGAGGCTGCTTTTCAGATACTGGAACCAAAAGCCGAATAGATTAAGTTGAGGTAATTCTTCTACTCTAATTTCAGGTTACGCAACTAAGCTATTAGTAATGACAGATGCTGCCTCTTTTGCTGGATATCACATAATGTGTTTACTTTGTTGAACGTATCTGCCACAGCCAGTTTATCCCTGACATGCCACATGTATGCAAAACAACAAAGCCTGACTTCCCTATGCAGCTGGGAAGAGTTAAAAGGATGCACGTAACACACACCACAGAAGTCTTCAGGATGACATGGGTTTTCTCTGGAAAGTTTCTAGTAAGCACACAACAGCAGCTACAGTCCACCTCCCCTGGGAAAGAAAAAATATATTTCTCAAACACACTACTTCTAGGCTAGGGACAGAAGTTCCGCATAAATCAGTTTAAGTTATTGGAAACTGGTTTAAACCTGTAACAGAACAGAAGTTATAAACCACTTTCAAAATGGCTAAAACCAGTTTAAGATAAACCTGGTTGGATGTAGTATGAGACTTAGCTGATTTAGGTCAAACCGGCTTATGCAGCCCCTGGCCCCTGGCCCCCTTCAGTAAGAGTCCCATGCTGGACCGAGGCAGTGCACTCACAGACTGAGGCGGCGCGCTCACAGACTGCTGCTCCTTAGAGGGAACATTGCCCCCAACGCAGGGTCCCGCAGCCTGGGGCAGCCCCAGAAACTCAGGGGAATTTTCCTCTCCTAAACCTTGCCTTAGAAACTTTCCTTAGCCCCTGCCAGTCTCAGGCAGCTTAAAGGAGTGGAGGGAAATTCTCCAGCTTTTCCACAGCTAGTTTTGCCTTAGTTGCTGTGAGTTGGAGACAAAACTAATGCAGGGGAACAGAGAAATTTCCCTCTCCTCCCTGGGTTATTCCTAAGACTCCAGCACCCAAGGCAAATGGGAAGAATTCCCCATAGCTCCTGGGACTGCCTTGTAGGGCTGTGCAAAATTTTGATGGGTGTTTTGTTTAGAAGCTGTTTCAACACGTTTTAAGCTTGAAACAGCTTAACAGAAATGAAGTAAAAGGCTTTGAAACAAAATGAGGGCACTCAAAATGTTTCAAAAGTTTTGAAATGTTTCGAGTTCTGATGCAGCCCAGTGGTGGAAGGCGGGGAAGAACCAGGGCTGTGCTCCGAGTGGCTCTGCCAGCTCCACAGGGCTCAGCCTGGCGGTGGGAGCCGCTCCAAGTGCAGCCCTGGCCAGTGGCTCTTCCACACTTCCCGCTGCCAGGCTCAACCCCATGGGGCAGCAGAGCCTCCCACCACCAGGCTGTGCTTGGCAAGGCTGTGCTCTGAGCAGCTCCACCACTGGCTCTCTCGTTACCTCCTGCCACTAAGCTGAGCTCCGTGGGGTTGGTGGAGCTGCTGAGTGCAGCCCAGCAGCAGGAGATGGATAGAGCCGATGGGGGGCTCAACCTGCCCTCCCAGCACTGCCAGACTCCTCCTGGGGGCACGGGCCTCCAGATCTGCATGCCGGATGATAGGAGCCTGACGCTGCTGCCTGGGGTCAGCAGCAGCAGCAGCAGTCTTCCTGGCACTGGGTGTGGGTTGCGCCCAGCACTGGTCCCAGGCAGCAGCAGCAGCCTCCTGTCATGCCGAGCGCAGATCCAGGGGCCTAACCTCCCAGGAGTCCGGCACAGACACATAGCCCTTCTGAGGGCACAGGCCCCCAGATACATGCATGACAGGAGGCTGCTGCTGCTGGCAAGTGACACAAGTTTTGATTTTAGCAGCTTGAGGTGCAGTTTCCCAGAAACCTCTGCACCTACTTCCTTGAAACTTGGTGGGCTTCATGCCCTCAGAAGGGGCTACCACACCTGCAATTTTCATCTGAATCAGGCTACAAATGACAAAGTTGTAGGCATTTTCACAATTCCCCAAAAGCTTATGGGCGAAACATCAAAACATGTTGAAACAGCGAAACAGTTTCAACAAAGCAAAATGGAACAGTGCTTCAAAATTAAATGAAATGACAAAACAAAACAGTCCCTTTGAAATGGTAAAACAGAAATCAAAACGAAATGATGCCGTTTTGCACAGCCCTAATGTCTGGGACTGGGGACCCTGGGCTGGGGTAGGGGGAAGCCCCCCAAGGGAGGGGCTCAGCAGTGCCCCCATGCTGGGCTGCAGGGGCAGGCACCTGGCTGGGAGGACTTCTCCTTTGCTCCTGTGGCAGTAGCTGAAGAAATCAGCAGGGGGCGGGAATTCCCCTCAGCTCCCCAGGCCTGCCTGGGCTTGGGAACTCAGGCAGGGGGAACCTCCTGAGGGGGCGGTTCCCCCAAAGTGGATCAGCACCCTGGCAGGAGGCTTAACCCCCTGTGGGGAGACAGCATGGAGCTGGGGACACTTGCCTGGGCTGGCAATGGCCAGCAGCCTGGGAGATGTGCTCTAGTGCCTCCTGCCGATTGGCCTGGGTCAGTGCAGACCTCCCCCTGCCTTTCCCGATTGACAACTGAATGTCAGTTCAGTTGCTTGTCAGTTCAGCCTAGGCAGCTTAGAGGAAGCTGCCTAGTTTGAATTGATTCAGCCTCAGGCTTTTTGACTGTCTGTGCTTAGCCCTACTGCTTGGGTATCGATTGGCAAGCAGAAACTGAGTGTCTAGCTACAGATGAGAGGTGTGACCAACTGGGGAGAAAGAGCCACTTGCAACCAAAAGACATGTGGGTGTTTGACAAGAAGGGAATGTTGGTTTGGGAAGTGAGGAAAGAATGCAAGGAAAATATTATGAACTAAGTTGAGGTTTGGAGGGATTCACAGGCATTCTGGTCAATTTTAAGCTATTTTTCTTTGCTGTTGTCTTTGACAATTTAAGAATAATATCCTAAATAGTAATCAGATTATGCGCAAACATTTCTGCAAAGCCTCATATCTCTATTCTGTATGGACTACGGTCCCTCACATTTTCCACATTGCATGGGGCCGGCCTACTTTTCTTTAATCATGCAAAGCTACAGGACCCATTTATATTTAATTACCAAGAAACAAGGACAGCAGTTTGACCAATATCTATGAATTGAGAATACTCCTATTGCAAATCTTCCTGGGAACCTGAACACCATTCAGATTACTTGATGATTTATTTTTAATTACTTTGCAAAGCCAGACAAAACCTGATATCCAACCTATCAAGTCAAGTTTTGTGTAAGAGACCACGTTGCCATAAGATTAATAACTTTGGTATTTGATGCAAGTTACCTGTTGGAAAGACAGACATTAAAAATAGACTGGATCAAATGAAAACATGATCAAGGAAAATTCTTCTGTATTGCAATCTTCTGATGATCTAAAAATAAAAAATAAGATGCCAGAATTTTTTTCAAAAACGGACCAGGGATATGACCTCTCCTATACATCTGCCAAAACAACTGTTCTTTCATTCACCCATAAGTATAACTGCAACACAAAAAGAAACCACATAAATGTTAAAGTTAATTTTGTAGCTGCATCAGGAATAAATATGGTAAGAAAAAGCTGGCAAAGGAATTCTCATAAAACCTCCTCCAGGCCTAAGTGAGCATTGCACACAGACCTACCACATAATGTTTTCCTTCAAACCCTTAAATCTATAAACAGTGAGTAACTACACAAACTTTAGTGTAACACAATAATTAACAGCAAAGATGCAAACAAACAGATGCATGAACAGCTCAGTTAAGCTGCCAAAAATAAATATCAACCCTCCCACAGAATAAAGTGTTCAGCAGCAGATTTTTTCTGCCCTCAGTCGAATTTCCTAACTTTGCCAGATTTTTGGAAGCAGATGTTAATCTCTTTTGTTCAAAACATTGCAGAGGTATCTCTTAAACAAATATGAGAATTAAAAAAAAAATAATCAGTGTTAGCCACTAGAATGAACATAAAAGCTCAGTCAGCAAAGCAGCAGCACAACCTGAACAAGGTCCTCTTGAAAACTAAGCCTTCATTATGGACCTTGACAGTGCAAATATTTTGCACTGAATTCCCCAAATGGTTTAAAATACATTCTATTGAGTTGTTTCAAGTCTTCCACTGTGTTCCATTTGCTCATTTCTTTCTCTCACACTTTTGTTCTAGTATGTGTATTTTTCATGTCACTCATCTGCTTTCCATTATAAAGTACAGTATGAAATCACCTCCTCAGATACTTAATTTAATATCAAAAACAGTTGGAGGAAAGAAGGAAGGAAGAAAAATATTTAAAGTAGTCCAACTAGTCCTTGTAGTCTTTTTTATGGGACATCTGCAGAGCTTTGATATAGATACTGAAGATACTGTCATTTTTCCCTGCATTATAACAGCATTCAAGGACTTTGGTTGCAAACCCGATATTCCTGCTGAGAGACTAATGAATGCTACTCTTCAGCTGATTATAAAAAGGTGAATGCAGTTTCCCCCTTCATTCTTTGTAAAAACAGGGGAACAATTATGTACATTTTATATATACAGTATACATTGAACAAAGACACCTCAGACTAATATGTAATTATTAAAGCTAGGAAAGTGCCATGATCCAAACACCAAGGACAGAAAAACCCCAATTTTGAACAAATTAATATTATTTTACTTTCATCAAACCACTGACCTGCACTCAAAACCTTTCTGCACATTTATACTGTGTCCTAAATGAGACTGAAACAGATGTGATCTATATGTATATAACATCTAAAAAATGAAATTACTAAATTACAGTGTTAAGATTATAAAATCAAAGCCAAGAAATGCTGAGTTTAATTCCATGGGTAACCTTTCCTCTTATATTTAAAAAAATGCTTCAGGAATGTTAATGTGCATCTTGCCCTTAGATTATTTTTGTTTCACAGATGATGGAACAGACACAGAAAAATACAAATTTTAAGCTAGTTTGGCAGCAAAGTAAAAGACACCAGGACTCTTAGAAGTAGGCCTGGTTTACACTACAAAGATTTGCTGGCATAGTAACTTGGGTAGGAGTGTGAAATGCTCATACCCAAGCCAACACAGATAATAAGTTAGCAAAACCCTTAGTGGGGAATTGCAGCTATGCCAATAGAAGAGGGCTTTATTTGGCACGATTTATGCTGTTTGGGGAAGATGACAGAGCTATGCTGGCAGGAAAAAACAAAGTCTGTCAGCACATACTACGTCTACTGTGCAGCTCTGCTGCTATGACTATAGCAGCAGCTTTCGATGCAGAAGGTCTGTAGCACAGACAAGCTCACAGGATCTTTGATAGGCATTGTACTATGGAGCTCTTTTGAAGTTAGCAGTCACCTGACTAACTTTTTGATAATTAAGTGAATGAGGAAAGGGAGATAGAAGTAGACAAGTCCTATCTTCTGGAGTAATGGGGATGGGAGAAAGAACTTCACTACTTCACAGTCAGGGCGGCTAGGATCTGGAACCAATTTGCAAGGGAAGTGGTGCTGGCTCCTACCCTGGGGGTCTTTAAGAGGAGGCTTGACGTTTACCAGGCTGGGGTCATTTGAGCCCACGTTTCTCTCCTGCCCTGGGCCGGGAGCCGGACTACAAGATCTACAAGGTCCCTTCCAACCCTACATCTATGAATCTATGAATTTACACAACTCTATGCAACATAAGCTTTGTTTCTAATGCAGAAAGAAAAATGTTTTCCTCCACATTCAAAGGCTGTTCAAGTTCTCTCCAGTAAGTAGTAACTTCAAATCCAGGTTTAACAGAAGGTTCAAGCAGGCTAAAACAAAAATAGTCATACATTTGGAAAATTATTCCTAATATCTCCTACTACATATAGTGTCCTGAATTAAATGCAAATCAAATCATAATTAATAACGACACAAATTATAGCTATGTATTAAAGAATAATAGATCAATTTGTTCAGAAAAATTGCCCTACCCTGAATTCCAGGGGCACATTTTAGCACCTCATTTCTTCCAGTTTCCCTATCACCTGTGTAACAGCTGTACATTGCCATATCATTTAAAATAACAAAGAGAAAAAGGATCTGATTTCCACCCATTTAATACAAAGACTGAGTTTTAATTCACTTTAATGAAAAATTGGATTGGGACCAAAAACCTTGCTAGGCAGGTTTCACCCAGCTTCTAAACTGGTAAGGAGAAAGCATTAAACACCACCTAATGCCTGTAAACCAGCACTTAATCCAAAGAACAACTCTAATCCTTTTTCACCTGCTAATTTATCATTCAGAGAAGGTTCCAAGAGTTATACAGAACTAAACGATAGGTACACCAACTAGGCCTTTGAATTAAAGAACATTAAACAGCATAGAAACATTGCACCAGGTAGATGTGGTATTCATTTATATAATAAACTCCTATTTTCACATGAAATTGGACCCTACTATAACACTGCTTATTGCAGAACATGCATGTAAGTACTATAACTCCTGAAGCCTAAAGGGAAACAATGTGGGCCTAACTCAGTAACACAAACTGTGGCTACTGAGCCACAGGCTCTTCAATTTATCAACTGAGGCTTTTTGCAGGAAATGTTACCAGACTGCAGTGGTTTCTCCCTTGTGTGCTTTGGGTAAATCTTTTCTGCAAGCACAAATAATGTAACACACAAGTATAATAGAGTTTTATTTTCTCTTTTCAGTTGGAGTTCATTTGCCACAATTCATCTAAGGGTGTACATACATGTTAGTGTGTGTGGTTCTTCACTTAACATTCATAGATTCATAGACATTAGGGCTGGAAGGGACCTTGAAGATCATCAAGTCCAACCCCCTACCCCAGGGGCAGGAAGTCAGCTAGAGTCAAAGGATCCCAGCAAGATAAATATCGAAACGTTTCTTGAAAGAGTCCAGAGTAGTACCTAAACCACTTCTGGAGGGTCTATTCCAGGCCTTCACGGCTTAGACGGTAAAAAAGTTTTTCCGTATGTCCAACCTAAAATGGTCACGGAGTTTATGACCGTTGGTCCTTGTTATCCTTGGGGCACGCTGGTGAACAGATGTTCCTCCAGATCCTGATGCACACCCCTTATGTACTTATAGGCAGCCACCAGATCCCCACTGAGCCTGTGCTTTTCCAAGCTGAAGAGTCCCATGACTCTCAGCTTCTCATCATAAGGCCTATTCTCTTGCCCTCTGATCATCCGCACGGCTCTCCTTTAGACTCTCTCAAACTTCTTGACATTCTTCTTGAATATTGATTACCCATGTGTCTTGTAAACCAAGCAGGCCCAAATGTTACTGGTCTAGCTGAACAGACTGAGACTTGAGAGAGCTAGGTGCTGTTCCTAGATAGCCTGCTAAATGGCTGGCATTTGGCAAGTCATTACACTTCCCTTTTCCTTTAATATTTTGCTTGTCCACTAATATAGACAGTAGGTGTTACAGGGCACTGACCATGCAATACAATGTCTATAAACACTTAATTCTGTTGGACTCCAGTCAGTTGTGGCATCTAAGCCTTATCATAATATTTAACCTATTTTATTCTGTATTACACACACACTTTTTTTTTTATAAATCATTGTGTGTGTAATATTGGACTCAGCAATTTCTATATAACAGTTTATTTTCATTGTATATTAAATAAACATTATAGGTATCCATTTTTCATTGCATCTATAGATATGTATTTATTTTTATAATAAAAAGATATAAACATATATTTGTATTTACATTATCATATCTACATTATAAATATCTACATTATAGATACATTTATCTATAATAAAAAACTACATTATATTATAGATATGTTTATCTATATCTTTATATCTTTATCTATCTATATACATCTATATAAAGACATAAAGATATAGATAAACATATCTATAATATACTAATGTAGCTATATCGAGATAGTAGATAGATAGATATAGATAAACATATCCATAATATAATAATGTAGATAGATACATCTATCTATCTATCTTTCTTGATAGAATATTTGGAAAAATATATGTGAAAATAATGCAGGATTTTTTATTGTAGCCAGGAACTTTTTTCCAACTACTCAGTTGGTCTAATAAAAGATATCACATCTACCCAAAGGAGCTTGCCTGCCTATATAAAAATAATCTGGTTTACTATAAAGATACATTAATAATACAAAAATAGCACATATTAAAAATATTTATGATTTTCAATGAGACTAGGGTTAAAAGTACTTGTCATTGCACATGGTATAAACAAATAATAATAATAAAAAAAGCACTGATTGTTCCTCTTACATCTTCATTAAATGCATTTATGGATGTAAGTCACAATGCTGCTTTCATACAACTATATGCCAAGCTTGCATGCAAATGCTTGGCCTCATGCTGGGCAACATAATAAATATTTATGTAGTCATTCATATTTATAGTTCAATGATGCCCATTCCAGTGTCGCATAAAGTATGGAAGTATAGCTTAAAATTGTTCCAATTATGACAACTTTTTTATATTTACTATGTTGCCTTATAAAACTGGGCACTTTTAAAAGTGTTTCAAATAAAAAATTGTCACATTATTTTTCCTTCCTCTTTAAGCTGCCCCACATTGCTCAGAAAGCGGACACCACGATTCCACAGCCCCCAGGCCTGCTCTCTAGGAGGGAAGTATTAACCCCACCACTGGAGGAACTATTTCTACATCTTCTGTCCAGCTCAAGAGGATAGCCAGAGCCCAGAGCAGCATTTTCATAAACTCGTTCTAATACAGCACAGCCAAGCTCCGCTCAATGCAGACACTCTCCCAGAAGAGTTTGCCAGAGTTCCTCAAATGGTGAGCCAGCCTGGATCACTAAAAAGTGATAGTGATGCTCCTTTCTCCAAGGACAAGGAACCTACTTTCACAAGAGTCCACATCCAGCCCCTGCTCATCTGGTATGGTAATATCTAGCATTGTAACATGTTGGTTGCCATTGCTACCACCAAGGCTAACCTTCCTAGACTCTGTCCATGCAATGTTCTGCCTCTTTTTCCCCTCTCTTTCCCATTCTTCCTGCAGCATCATGTATGTTTTGCACTAATCAATGCTCTCTCTTCTTTTGCCACTCAGTGCCTCAGAGGTTAAGATTCAAATAATTTCCAACTGGCTGACTTCTATCAGACAGGCTGGAGTGGGAGGAGAAAAATAAAAGGACTGCAGAATGCCAAACATTTTGAATGACAGGTACATTTCCTGCTTTATCTAAAGAGACACAGCTATACATAGATTTGGACTTTTCTACAGGATTCACATATGCTTACTGCATGAATGAAAATGCTAATTACATACTTCAGTGATCTGAGAGCTTGTGAAATCAAACACAAAAAATGAATTAAAGTTGAGATGTAAAACAAGAAATTTCGAAATTAATCTCTTTATTGCAGCAGCCTCCTGAAAAACTCTGTTGCGTATATACCCCCATCAGTAAAGCATTGGAGCATCTGCCAAATATTCACATATAGACCCCTCTCCTCTTTTATTCCTTCTTTCCCAGCTTAGGAGAAATTGCTTAATTAATTTCTAAGGAACTTCCTGTTTGTCTACCTGCTTATGTTTGTAGTTAAGATGAGCACAGCATGTTAGGAAGTTGTTAATGGAAAGCTAAATATAATGAAGTAGGTTTGCATTTAATTCTAAAAATAGTTCATTCTGTGCTTATTCCTGGCTCTTGCAGGAGTGGGGTTCATAGTCTAGTTCAAGAGCAGCCAACCTGCAGAACGCATGGCACAGGCCATCTCCATGCATCACTGCTGTGAGATCAGAGAGAGAGCAGGCAGCAAAGTAGCAGATAGGCTGTGAAGCAAAAAGCAAAGCAGCACATCTGGCAGGGAGCACAAGAAACAGAAAGCAGAGCAGCAGATTGGGCAAGAGAAGGAGATTGGAGTGGCACTCAGGGAGGGTACAGGCCTAATTTGTGGCATGCCTGCTAAAAAGGTTGGCCCCTGCTGGTCTAACTTCAAGTCAGAGGCAGGTTCTGTGGCCTGCATTCACCAACCTCTCCTTGGTGAATGCAGGCCACAATGGCTTCATTGTGCTGGGGGAACGCAGGCGTAACATGAGACCACAGCTGTAGAGATGGAAGCAATTTCATTGAAGCTTCTAATACACCTGTTGCTATTTTAAATCTATTGAGATGGGTGGAATGTTAAAAATTCCACTCATGCTCAAAAAAAAATAAAAGAAGTAAAACAACATTAGGGAAGTAGCTAATAATTAAAATATATACAGTGTCTTTCATTAACACCCCCGCCCCCCATCCACTGGAACAAACATTCCTCTTACTTTTAAAGGAACTCAACACAAACAGTGTTATATGTCCCACCATCATCCTTTGTCAGTGTGTGCATAGATGTTAGCACTTAAAACACTCTGAGTAAAATAATCAAGTGAAGTGTTTTAAGTGTAATCTATTGTCTTAGTTTCTCTTCAGATGCACCTCCATATATCTAGACTATTTTTCTACTGAAAATACCTTACAAGAACAGAGTTCGCATGAGAGCAACTGAGTTAATGACCCTCAATGAACAGTATATCTACCCATAAGAAAAAGTATAGCAAAGGTAACAGCAATATCCACAATACCTGGCCACAGTAACATATCTAGAGTGGCTAAACACAACTAGAGGAACATATCTAAATCATGACTAAGTTAGAGACTCGCACTAGAAACTAACTGAATCAGAGGAGCATAAGCTTCCCTAAGCCCAAACTCAATTACTAGGCATAACCTCAAAGCACTGAGCCTTAAGAGGATGCCATGTGCAGTGGAGGCTTTTTGTGATGCTACCCACTACTCTCCACTGGGAATCAAACTAAGAACATCCCATGT
Organism: Crocodylus porosus; assembly: GCF_001723895.1. Taxonomy (NCBI): domain Eukaryota; kingdom Metazoa; phylum Chordata; order Crocodylia; family Crocodylidae; genus Crocodylus; species Crocodylus porosus. The sequence goes on along the minus strand of NW_017728886.1, from coordinate 65,508,713 downwards.
TCAAATTGTGCCTGCTGGCTAGGAAGGGCTTTAAAAAAATTAAAGGACAGCTTCTGTCTCTGTGCCTATGTTAGGAGCCACTGCTTAGAATTATAGAAAGTTAGGGTTGGAAGGGACATCAGGAGGTCATCTAGACCAACCCCCTGCTCAAAGCAGGACCATCCCCAACTAGATCATCCCAGCCACGGCTTTGTCTAGTCGAGTCTTAAAAACCTCCAAGGATAGAGATTACACGACCTCACTAGGTAACCTGTTCCAGTGCTTCACCACCTTGTTAGTGACGAAGTTCTTCCTAATATCCAACATAAACTTCCCTTGCTGCAACTTGAGACTGTTGCTCCTTGTTCTGTCATCTGCTACCACTAATAACTAATAACCACTAATCTAGCTCAGGGGTCAGCAATGTTTGTGGACAGAGTGCCAAAAATACTGGCATCCTCAGCTTGTAAGATGTTGGCATGCCAGAGGCAGATGGCAGGGGAGCCATGAGGGGCCTGATCCTTGTTGTGGCAGCACAGCCCTGCCATTTGCCCAGAGATGCATGCACCAAGCAAAATGCACTCTGGCACCCATACCGGGGGTTGCCCAACCCCAATCTAGCTCCATCCTCTCTGGAACCTCCCTTCAGGGAGTTGAAGACTGCTATTAAATCCCCCCCCAGCCTTCTCTTCTTTAAACTAAATATAGGCAGTCCTAGACTTACAATATTTCAAGCTACAACGTTTCGCACTTACAAGGTTTATAAATTGACACCCTGTTTCAACTTCCTGGCTTCAGTTTAGACTTCACAATGCTTGATCCCATGTGATGCCATGCCAGTGAACAAGTTCACTGCATTGCCCATGTCCCTGGACAGCATCTGTCCAAACTGCCTTGGACACTGTTTAAAAAAAGCAGACAAGACTCCAGAAAAACCTGCAGAGAAAACTCCAGCCAAGAGCCCTTCAAAAAGCTGAGCAAAATCACCGCAAAGAAGTTCTTCCAAACCAATATGATCGCTATTTACAATAGAAATACATGAATGTAGCTATATTACTCATCTATAATGGAGTACAAAATTCTGGGTTATTTTTGGTGAAAACTGGGAATCCAGCCTTGGTTCAGAAACCAATCCCCCATTTATAACATGGTTGCCTATGGGAAAAATCAGTACTGACTTACAACGTTTGGACTTAAGATGCGGGTTTCAGGAACCAATTGTTTTAAGTCCAGGGGCTGCCTGTAAGCCCAGTTCCCTCTGCCTCTCCTCCTAAATTATGTTCCCCACCCTGCTAACCATTTTCATTTGCCCTCCCGAAATTATCCACATCCTCTCTAGCAGGGGGGCCAAAACTGGCTGCAGATGTGGCCTCACCAGTGCCAACCAGAGGCGGACAATCACTTCCCTCCATCCACTGACTCCGCTCCTACTCATGCATCTTTTTTTTTTTAAAGAAATTCTTTGTGTTCCAACCCAAATCAGCCAAATCCATGAGTCAGTCCAGAAACATAAGTGGCCCTACACCCAGCAAATGTCCTCCACCCCCACCAAGACCTTCAGATATTTCCAACATCTTTTGGCGGGCACCCTATGTGCAGGCCCAAGCCGGGAGGCTTGGGGTTCAGATGCCCCCAAGTTTCACCTACCCTCAGGCATAGGAGCAAGCTAGGGTGGAGCCTCCCATTTCCATAAAACCGGCATTAAGCCCCAGCATCTCAGTGGGTACTAAACCGCGCCAGAAGAACAGTTATCCCCAGGAACGCTTAAGGAAAACTGCCTTCATGGACCCAGATGTGGTGTTTCCCCTGCTTCCATAACCAATGAGAACACCTACAGGATATAAAGCACCGGGATCATTCAGCTATGCCATTAGCCTTCTTCTTCATGACGGCACACGGCTGCCTCCTAGGCAGTTCCTCGGCCACCTTCCGCGAGGGCTGAGCGAGCTCCTGCCCCAGCTCGGGTCCCCGGCCGGGAGCGCCGCCCCGTCAGCTGTCCGCCTGTCACAACAAAGGCGCTGCTGCCCGGAGCGGCCGAGCAGGGCCCGGCAGGGGCGCCGCTGCACAGCTCGCAGCCCAGCTCTCCCCTCCCCCGTCCCCGCAGGGCCGGGGCAGAGACGTGCGGGGCGGAGCGCCGCCGCCTTACCCCGCGCCCCGGCCCGGCCCGGCCCGGCTTGGCCTCCCCGGGACTAGTGCCCCACAGGCGGGGGCGGGGTGGAGAGTACCTTGCAGGCGGAGTAGACGCCTAGCTTCTCCAGCTTCTTGGCGCGGGGCGCAGAGCGC
>NW_017728886.1:65495237-65506351 GCF_001723895.1 Crocodylus porosus | reverse complement strand
CTCCCCTTCTTCCCCGCGCCGCCGCCGCCGGCTGCTCCCTGGGAGGGAGAGGACTGGCCGCACCTCGGCGGCGCCTGCCGAGCCGGGAGCAGGCGGCGGCCGGGGACAGGGCGCCCCGGTGCCAGGGGGAGGGACTGACGCGGCCTTGTGTCCCGGCCCCTCGCCGCGGCCCAGCCCCGCGCTGCCCGGCCCGGCTCCCGCACCTGCTGCCGCGCGGCACTGCCACCGCCACCCCCCAAGTCCCCTCGTGCGTGACGGGCGCGACGCTCCCCCTCTGTCTCTGGGCGCCCCTGCGCCTGCTTCCTGAGGGGAGATTTCACACCCCTCGGGGAAAAGGCAGCAAAATGGCTTAAGAGGGCTGTGTGTGCCCCCTACAGAGCCAGGCAGTCTGTGTAATCCGGAGGAGAGGAGATTGAGGGGATTTCATAGCAGGCTTTGGGTCCCTGGAGGCGGTTAGAGAGAGGCCGGAGTTGGACTGTTCTCGGGGAGGGAGGCAGAAGATGGAACAAGGAGCAATCATTTCAAGTTGCGGCAAGGGACGTTTAGGCGAGGTATTGGCATAGGCAGCTTCTGTGGGGAGACACGTGCAGCCCCTGAGCTTGGCCACGGCTGGTTTCTGCAGGAGGTTGCTGCTCACCACCCCACCACCAACACTGCTGCCCACACATTGTGCCCCCCAGTCTTGAGAGGCACCAGTCATTCATGGCTATTGGCAAACACTTTCTCAGAGGAGTGTGGGTGACTGGTGGCACCTTGGGGGGGGCATGTGCCCCACCAGCAACCAGTAGTGACGGGGTGGTCCCCCATGGCAAATCTCACTGACCAGGGGGCCCCATAGGTGCTTGTGCAAACTGGGAAGCAGCCGCAGCACTCCCGGAAGTGGCTGTGGCACTTCACCTGATGCTCCCATTCCCAGGCCGATGCTCACAGCACTCCTGCCTGCTCCCGCCCTGCCTGTTGCCTAAGCAGGGAGTGTGGTCTGTCAGGGTACACCAGCACTCTCCCCCATGTACCCCCTACACATCACCAGTGCAGAGGAGGGTAGTAAAACACTGGAACAGGTGACCCCAGAGAGGTGGTGGAAGCTTCATCCTTGGAGGTTTTGAAGACCTGGGTACACAAAGCCTTGGCTAGGACACATTTACATGTGCAATTAACTCCAGCATACATCCTGCCAGGCCCACACCCATTGCTCCTGGGCCCAGGACTGCAGCACGTTGAGCTGGGTAGAAGCAGTCCCAGTTGGGAGGGAGCTGGGGGTGGGGGGTCAGCTTGCCAGCCTGAAGCTGCTTCTACCCAACTCAACCTGCTCTTGAGGGACTGGCTGAGGCACAAGGGTGCTGCGCAGTTAGTTTATTCCTGCCTAATAGCACTGCACATGTAGACACTGAGACATTTATGGTGGAGCTAACTAGGCAGCTCCACAGTAAACAGTCTCATGTAGACACACTCAGTGGTTTCTACTTCTGAATTAATATTACCACACCTGAGATAAAGATTTTAGCTAGCACTGAATACAGTTCTGCTCAGCCGTGAAACAAAAGAGACATTATGAGGAATGGCTAAAAGAAAGCAAAATTGCAGAAAAAAGGATAGTTTGAATTGTGGAACATGATCATTGAAGAGGATAGAAGATTATATTAACACCTGTGGAGTGGGTAGAACTTAGCAGGAATTGGGGAGATGACAATAAGCCATGAAGTCCCCTCCCTGCTGCCCAGGTAATTGGTTTTAAAGTTTGGGAACAGCAGGAATCAAAGTGGGGGTCTAACTGCACTACTGCACCCCCCTGGATCTGCCCCTGTCAACAAGCATGGTAAATTCAGGACATACAGAAATAAGGGTAACTTGAAAAGGAATTTGGGCATGGCAACATAGAATTAAAGCACTTGAGCACCTTAACTTTACCATCTGACATTATCAAGCAACAGCTATATAACTACTACTAGCATAAGATTAGAGTCCTGGGTTATAAAACTGCTCTTAAACATCAAGCATCAGTTTTGTTTTCCCCTCATGGCCTCACTGTAGGGCATAGTCAAGAATGCTTGAGGGCAGAGTCAAAGTTGCTTAGTTGCCCTAACTCTGCATTTTTCTACTGGATAGCATTTGGATTTTTTTTTTTCTGTTTCTGAATACTGATTTTTCAGAGGAAAGAGGATTTCAAATGCTACTAAGGCAAGAAATACTAGTGAGTTTTAATCATGTGGCAAGTCTGAAGAGTTGTGTATTGAGATCATTCCTGACAACAAACAAGTGTGACTCCAGGCTACATTTTTAAAAGGACACATTTGAAAATTAATTGCAACTCAAAGTAATTAATTGATTTACTTTTAAATTCTCAGAAAATATATTTTTGGTCCAAATAGCAAATGCTTTAATACTGGGGAGAATGGGCTGAATTCTTTACGCAACTAAGCAATTGTCTCCCATTGTTAACAATCCTAAGAAGGATCACAGGATCATAGGAAATTAGGGCTGAAAGAGACATCATGATGTCACAGTGGCCAGTTCCAAAGTCCCCAAGTCAGCAGTGGCTCTCAAGGCCTGGTGAGTCCCAGTAAACAGATGGGGAGGTAGGAGGCATTAAGCTTTGGGGATCACAGCTGGATCATGAGACTTCAGGGCCTGGGATCCTTGGACTGAAATGAAACCTGGAATCTGTGAGAGCCCTGGTTCAAGCCAGGGGCCTCAGAAATGCCAGTCTCTGCTGCAGAGCCAAAGCCAGAGTACCCAGCATTTTCCTTGATCCTACCACTATTAACACAGAAAGCCCAGTCTACCCGAGAAAGCTGCCCCATAGTTGTGAGCCTCCTGGGTGAGCTGGCAGGAAAGCAGGCAAAGTTCCTGTGTTTTGTCAGGCGTTTATTGAAACATGCACTTTCATATAAACATTTCAGCTTTTCCAATCAGCACTTTTCAACAAACATCTGTGTCACTGGAAAATTCCTGGCCTGTGTTAGTAACTGGAGTTGATACAGTATTTTCAGGCAAAAATGTTACATTCAAGCTGACAGTGACCCTTTAAGATGGCTGCTAATGTCCCATATTTTTTAAGATAGGCTGTTAAGGTGGACTGGTCATTCAAAACCAAGCCTCACAGAACATTAAAAGAGAGCAATGGTGAGAGGTACAGTGCCAACAGGGATTTTCTATACAAACTTAAGGGCATTTTAAATTTAAAAAATGACTCTCTTTGAACACAACTTAAATCAGAGGAATTTTTATTTATTTAAATAAGAACATGCAACAATTGATGAAGAGTAAAGTTTTTAAAAATAACAATGATTACCTACTCTGTCTTCTCTGCATTTGAGACCGTGAATAAAAAAATGCAATGGCATGTTTATTGTTTTTGCTTTTTACTTTTGTTTTCCTTTCAATCAATTAAAATACATTAATCTATTTCACTTTCATTTTCCCTGCCTGTGGAAGTAGTCTTGCTGACATCAACAGGTCCTGTGATGCACAAAAGTTAAGCCCATGTGCAAATGCTTGTAGGTTCAAGGCCTATGCACATACCTTCTTCAGGAGCGTTTCCTAAGTCCTATTTGTCTAAAGGAGTTTTATTTCTATTAAAAATAAAACCAAGTATGTAAAGCATGAGGCACACACTGCCTTTTATTAAAATACCCATACTCTTTAAGCATTGTTTATATTTTATATGTGGCCTTGTTCATGTTAATTTTGTTAAGGGGAAATGAATTCTGTTTTGAAATGTAAGTACATATATTAAGACAATAGTTATTACGAATTGAAAGAACACTTTTACTGCATTTCCTTATTATATCCTCAAGAGCATGATTGTCTTTCAGCACCCATATCTTTTTACCTTATTGCTTAATAGATAATGAGAACAATAAATCTAACAGCCAGCAGTAGCTAGGGATACCGTTTCTATGGTAACTTTTGTAAACACCGGTTTTATTATATATGCAGAACTAAAGCTTAGTATTACTGAGGAATAGCTCCAAAAGCTGTGATAGGTAAGCTGTAATTTTTTTTTTCATTATAGAGCAGAACAAATGTGGTAATATATCCATTATCTTTATTCAAATCTTGCCTTAATTACTCCATAAATCAAAGCTGAAAGGTAATTTGTATTGGTGATGGCCAAAATGTGCTGACCTGAGTCTATCTACTATTCTGGTCTACATAAAATATAAGGATTTACTAACTCCTTGGAAATGTTGGGTTGGCTCCTGAATTTTTGTTACATGTGGTAGCTGCACTGAAATCAATGTTGCTGTATAAGTTACACCCCCATGATTCTGTATATACATTATGAGAGCCCCTGTTGAAATGGTACCAGTGCTAGCCATATAAAGTATGCTTAAATGTATAACTTAAAGAATGGGAGTAGTTGCAATGCATAAGCTTGATGTGGGGGCTTTAATTCTAACTAGTTCTTGTACTTACTCATTGTCATCAGTAATGAAGTCTCTGTGGGCCTAATCAGACATCAAGCAGTATCTTTAACCCCATGCTGTCTTCAACTTCTGTGGCTGGTTATCACAGTTGGCAGAATTATAACTTACTGATTCTGAAACTGAAATTTAGCAAGTAAGCACTTCTGGCGATGACACAGGAACTGGTAGAATTCACCTAACTGCCTCTTTGCTATGGTTCTGATCCTACAGACACAAACGTAAAGTTTGATTGATCACAGGAAGGCTACTCATATGCAATAAGTTAAGCATGGTCAGTTTTAACTCAGTAGGACTACAATGCAATATAAACATTGTTTTCATTACTAAAGTAAACATATAGGACTTTGACTGGAGAGAGAATCAGGTCTGAAGAAGAGGAATGTCTTTGCACAGGCACTTGTCAGAACAGAACCATACTTTCTGAAGTATTTGATCTGCCTGTGAACTCGGGGATTAAAGGAGTTTGAGATATTTGTATTTATTATCATTCTTGATAAGTGTGCTAATACAGCTTGGTTTTTAAAAGAAAAATTGATGAAGTGTTACTGTGATACTCATGGGATATGAATAGACATCACAGTTGTCCCAGGAGAAAGCCTTTTATGCTGAGATTGTACAGACAGAGATGTCTGCTGTCCTGCTTCAAGTCCCTCTGAAGTATGCCAGATGTTCTAACACTTTTCCCTGCGACATCCTTTTATACATATGTACAGTTATTGCAGTTCATTCTAGTGACAAGCCTGTTAGGCTGCATACTCTTGCTGTCTACACACTGGCAAAGGAGCATCAATGCAGGTTGGAAGGGTGATGTGTAAACGACTGCCACTTCTGTTTGATCTAGGTCAAACCCCAAGACAATTAGTTCAGAGTCAAATGAAATATCTGACAGACATACAGAAATGTATCTACATACATTTATATGTATCTACAGACATGTAAATTCCAGGCAAATTATTAGGTGCATATGGAATTTGTGTTCAGTTCTTGCACAGGACACATTTTTAATTGGCTTCAGTAAAACTAAGTAAAAACTAAGAAAGAGCTTCAAAATTTGGCCCTAGAAATGCTGGACATTATACTTTTCTCACACACATTGTTGACATCCTTAGGCAGTCAGCGTTTATATGTGTCACAAGTAACGTGTGTAATAGACAAGGTTGAGAAGCTGATTTTAGAAAATACTTAGTTTCACAATAAGGACTGAAAGATATGATCATCAGAGCCTTGCTATGTGTTGTATAGGCCTATATTTTTATCATCTCAACAGACTCCAAATGGTAAACTACCTCATTCAAGCATAATTAGTATTATTTTTCACCTTTAACTTTCTTTCTCTTCTCAGAGTTTATTGCCCACAAAACACTTCCCAGAGATGAGCCTATGAACTCCACTTCATCAGCTTCCTGGATACTAAAAATCATGGACTAAATATAGACATTGGATTTATGACACATTATAACCTGCCTGACAGCTGACTTTCCAGGTACTTCTATACTATTCATCCTCCTCCTCTCCTCCACACCCAGAGTCTCTCACCCATTGACTCCTCAATCTACATTTTCACTGACTGCCTATCTTGTATGCATACCAGCCCACCCTCTGGCTTTTTTACTTTTCATTCCATCCAGGAAGAGCACACACCAACCGCTGAAACTTCCTTAGCCTGATGAAGGGTTTTTGAACCCGAAAGCTTGCTTAGTAGTTGTTTTCCAACTATTTAAGTTGGACTAATAGAAGATATCAGATTCACCCAAAGAACTTGTCTGCCTATGTCCTTAGACCAACACGGCTACAACCTACACCCTTGCCCACTCTGCTGCTCTTTCTAATATCCTCTTCTCTCTTCTCCTTGCTCCTGTTCTACTGCTCTTATTACCATTATTAGGTTGCTACTTTGGGAGTTGAAGGTTTGGGAGAAAGGGACTAGGTTAAGTAAAGACCAGACGATTATTACTGTAAATGCCCCTGAGTCTGCATGCAGATGATAAGAGAGTAGCTTGACAGGTAACAGAGCCAGTGCTTTGAGCTGTCAGACTCACACAGCTTTAGAGCATTGCACAGTTTCACCAAGGGATTAATTATATCATTGCAGCTGCTATATCAGCTTTTGCTGTCTATACTGGTACTTTAGTGGTGCAGGATGGCACAGAATTTGCAATTGCTCATAGCCAGGACCATGCCACAAATGTTATGAATACTAGTGCCTCACTGGGAAGCAGTTGTGTGATATGTATGCTACAAGGTTGCAAGAGTGGTTGCAATTGCAATACACACTCAAGCATGTGCAGTACATTTCTGTCCCACTTCCAACCTATTTACTGCAAGCTGAACAGAGCGCTACTCAAAAGGAGAGAGTGTGTATTGATGTGTTATAGATATATAAAAGAGGTGGAACCAAAGGAAGGACAATATTGTGGGAAGAAACTGGGAACAAAGAAAAAGGCAAGAGAAAAGAGAAGAAATGGTGAAGAATGAGGAAGGGAAGACGATAGCGATGAGAGGAAGTTAGTTATTGCTGGGGGAGTGTTTTCCACATCACAGACTAGGGAGTAATACAAATGCTGTGTTATATTACTGGGTGGAGATATTGTGAAGACAGTATTTAGTGAGAGACTATGACATCAGGGTTACATCACCTACTCACCTCATCTTAATCATGGTATAGGCAGCATAAGTTACTCAGTCAATCATGTTTCCTGTGTCTGGCTTAATTGGAGTAATTTACTTTGTCATGTCCACACATTGAGAAGAAGTTTGAGAAGGGGTGTTCTGCACCAGAGTTAGCACTTTAAGTGATGGGAGTGGTGGGTAAGTAAGAAAAAAACATACACATAGGGGAGAAAGAAATGACGGATGTTAAAGAAATACGATTTCATATTTGGCTCTTTCATTTGGCTACAAATTAGATTTTTTGGCTTCTGTTTAATTAATGGCATGTGTATCAATTGGAAATGGCAAATGGTATCTCACTTGACCCACACTATAGACAAACTGCAGCAATGAAAGATATATACCAAAATGTACTATTTATACTATTGTACACATTTTGCAATATTGACTTCTGGTTTCAGACAATGATCCAAAATCCCATAGTCCAGTCCTGCAACACTTATGCATGAATAACTCTGCTCACGTATGGAATGCCATGGAAGCTAAGTAGTCTATCTTTTATAGTAATAACATGACCACAAATTAACCAATGGGTTCCCAACTCTCAGCTGCACAGAAAACATTATAAAGTTTGTGCCTTTTAAGTGCTCTTTGGTTATGTCTACATGTTCATTAATGCACTGTAATTACAGCACATTAAGTTTAATACCTATAACAACAGACACTAGCTTAATGCACTGTAACCAGTGCTACTACACACTAGCACAGATGAATGCTTTTTGTGTGATGCTTAATGTACATTGGACAAACCTGCCGTGCATTAGCACATTAGCATGATTTTTTTCAGCTGCAGTAATGTGCAGTAGAATTAGTCCAATGGGCATTCAAATCTCATATAGATGCACCCTTTGACATTATCTTCACACCTTAATTTAAAATTTTAGTCAGTATTTTAAATTGGGCTTTTTTCTCTGCTTCTTTTTTAGTTTTAAATACTTAGCGGTATCCAATTTTGGCTTATCTATTCTTGGTAGCGCACTGAACTGGTACAGGGAGGGATATTACAAAAAGCTGGAATTGTAAGTTTTATCAAGCCTTTCCCTCTCAATTTAGGACAGAGAAAACTGTAATTCAGTGTCATTAAATTGTATTGTCAATATCCTACTGAAGTTCCTCAACCCTCCAACAAAAATGGGCAAGTCAAAACCTTATATTTTTAATGCAGGAAAATAGAACTAAATGAGGGAGGGGAGAATGAGTCAATCAATATTTACACATCATAAAGGAGGAAGAAAGAGCATGAGCTCCCCCCACACCATTTTTTCCTTTAAAACTGCTCTAGGCATTTGTAGGCATAGTATGGGTAGATCTTAAATCATATAACATAATATCAGGGCTGCCTGTATAAGAAGCACAAACAGGAAGAAAAAAATAGTTGAGACTCTAGTTGCAACATTCAGTCAGATTGCAAAACCTGTATATTTTACATGAGATTCTGTTCTATTATACTGTATGTTACATGTGTGAATAAACCAGGAATAAAAACACTACACATAGATATTGTCTACTGTCTTGGACTCATGATTTAGCAGCTTTCAGACATATTGACATGGATGTAAATGACATATATAGTGCAAGGCAGTAAAAAATAAGGTTGCTGTGGCCAAGATAGTTTTGTTGTTGAAATCAAACTTATTTTGGTAGCCTTTAAAATATTTTAAACTGAATGTAGTTTGTTTAAAAAAATGAATTGTCTTAATTATATAAAAAAGAAAAGAAAAGGAGTTTGCTATGTTTGAAGCATTAAATTGTCCTAGCAGAGTTGTGACAGTCACGTTATTGTGGTCAATATGGTGAGGAAAGACTAATTTTGGAGTTAACCCTGAAGTGTGATGCCTGAATCTCTACAGCTCTCAATCCATTGTTGTAAACATAACAATAAGATAGTCAAACCAAAAATAATTTTAAATCTTTTTAGGTGAACTTGTACCAACTATTATAGGGGACAGGCTTAAGTATATTTGACAATTACATTCAAGGTAAGCCAGCTGTAAACTATGCTAAATCAACATAAACTAGTGGCAAAGCTGATTCTCTAGAAGGTTCACATGCTGCATAAGGTTATATTCTGAGTAGTCCTGCTGAGTACTAATGAGTGAATGAGGCCATGTCTCACAAGGAGATTTCACCAGTTAGACCAGCATAATTCTTATTTGGGTGGTTCATTCTGTTGTAAAAGCTTTTGTGGGCCGGGAAGGAGAGGGAAGGTGGCTTAGTTTAAACACTTTATGACCAACATGAACTAATTCAAAAAGGTCTTTTAGTACCGGAATAAAAGTGTCCACATGTGGGCAGGAGGGAGGAGCATTATATCTATATAAGTATATTGGTTTAAACTCGCATCTAAATTTATACAAGGAATGCTTTCTCACTTAGATAAGACCTGAGGACCTTGTCTACATTACAGAGTTTCACACATTTTGTGTGTCTGCACACAAATTTCTCTGTGGTAGCAGATCCCTTTTCTACCAGCAGAGTTATGGCCCCTCTGCCAAGCAGTATAAAACTTCAGGTTGCATCTTCTGCTGACTACTACAGTCACCTCCCTAGCTGGTGCATTCCCAAGGTGTGTTTGGGCAGCATAGCTGCTGCAATACAGCTTCATAGATCCAGGAGAACTTTGCACACGTGTGCTGTGGCAGTAGCAGCTGCTGTGTGATGCCAGAAGCAGAGCTGAATTATAGGGCTGTGAAAAATTTTGGCAGCCATTTCATTTCAGAGGTGTTTTGGGTCATTTCGATGCCTGAAACACTGAATCCAAATTGAAACAGAAGGCTCAGAAATATCTTCAGAACAAAATGAGCATCTGAAATATTTTGGAAATGTTTCAGACATTTTTTGAGTTTTGAAGGTGTACACTGCTGCCCTGCCATGCAACACAACTCCTCGTGCTGGGGGTCTCCTCACCACCACTGCTCACTCCATGCTGCCCCAGTAATGCGGGGCTGCATGGGGTGGGCAGCAACAGCAAGGAAACCCCAGCATGGATCTCTGCTCCCTGCGGAGCGAAATAGTGCAGCAGGGCAGTGCTGGTCCCTGCCACGTGACCTGGCTCTGCAGGGAGGAGAAATCTGGGGTTGCATGGGGCTGACAGTAGTGGGGACAAGACCCTGGCGTGGCTCTCTGATCCCTGCAGAACCAGATTGTGCAGCAGGCTCGCTTGCTCTGTGCTGATTCCCTGCCCCGCAACCCGGCGTGACAGGGATCAGAGACCTGCATGGGGGTCTCCTCACCTGCACAGAGGGCAGTGGCCCTTCCCCTACCCTAGATGAGCCACCTACGGCCCTGTCCTGCTCCCTGCTGGGGCCCCGAGCCCCACCCAGCTGTCTGAAACAGATACAGAAGAGATTTGGCAGAGTTGACTCTCCAAAACAGATTTCGCTGGTTCAATTCCTCTGCTCCATGTTCAATTCCCAAGCCCCTGGTTCAATTCCCCAGCTCCCTGTTCAATTTGTCTGGGAGCTGGGGTCAGCCAGAGCTTGGCACTGCTTAGCCCCAGCAACCCCAGCTCCCAGACAGTGCTCAGTGCCCTGCCAAGCCATGAGGCAACTGCCACACAGGTGCCAGGCGGGGAAGCGGTCTTCACTGCCCCATGCTGCACAGGGAGGCTCTACCATGAGTGCCCAGAGGCCCCATTCGCTGTTTCTGCAGCCAGTGAGTGTGGGGCTTTTTTTTTTAAAGTGCCAGGAGGCTGTGGCCAGGCGGGGATGGGGCTAGCCGCATGGCAGCCATGGGAACTTTTCCCCCAGCTCCCCTGGCTGTGCCTGCCTCTCCCCCAGCAGGGGGAGCTGCAGGGGCTCTACCCTGCTACCACTTGCTCAGCTGGCCCTGGGGGGACGCAGTGTGGGCACAGCTCACTCCGGGCAGCAACAGGGCATAGTGTCTGCTCCCAGTGCTGCCATGCCCACATCAATGCTGGGAGCGGGGGCTCTGTCTTGCCAGCACTTGCCAGCTGGCATGGGAGGTGTGGGATATGGGTGCGGCAGCACTTGAAGTGGGAGATATGCCCTTCTT
>NW_017728886.1:65488107-65495137 GCF_001723895.1 Crocodylus porosus | reverse complement strand
TCCCCCACCCTGGCTGGGCAGCTTGTCCCAGCCCCAACCCCAACAGACTTACCAGCTGGAGGCAGCTAACAGCTGCCTGTTTAGTTTGTGGCTGAATCTACAAATTGGCCAGATCTTTTCCCGAAACTTTTCCGAATTGATTCGGATGCTTTGAATTGATTCAGAGCTTTTACTTGGTCTCCCAATTTGATTCGGGTTCAGAGATTTGGTCCCCAAATCAGGCTGAATCTCCTCTGAATCAAATCAGCTACCAAAGCTTTGCACAGCTCTACTGAATAAGTATAGACAAGGTCGAGGTCTTTGTAGGACAAGGGTCCAAACATTTGCCTACAAAAGAAAAATATACAGTTATAAGGTATTTAAACCAATGCAGCTATATTGGCATAAGCCCTATAAGAATATTGTTATTCTAGAATGAATGCTTTTGGTGGGGATGGAAAAGATTTAAACTAAGCAAAGTTGAATCCCTAACTTATTTAGAGAAATAAGGGATATAGTGGGTGTATCTACATGAGATGAATTATGGAACAATAGAGATAATTACTGTGCAGTAAGCAGCTGTGCCTACATGTGCAAATGCGTACTGCTCAGTAATTGACTCTAATCATGAGTAAATTTGCTACCTGCAAATGCAAGTAGCAAATTTACTCATGATTACTAACTGCGCAGTAGCACATGTGTAGACCCCTGACAAGGAGTAGATGTGCTCCTGGGCAGCAAGGGGTGGGAGATTGCTCCCTGTCCCTGGGAGCTGCCTGCTGCCAGGGTGCAGGGACAATGTCCTCCTCCCCTGGCAGCAGGGAGCTCCCTGTCCCTACTTCATGATAGCGGGGCCAGCGCCGGGAGATCCTTATCTCCCAGTTTGAGTCCCATGGTCACAGGACTGGAGCCAGGAGATCCTTCTTTCTAAGTGCCAGCTCCATGGTTATAGGACCTGGGTTGGGAGATCCTTCTTTCCCAGTGCTGGCCCTATGATTGCGAAGCTGGCACTGGGAGAGAATGATCTCCCAGCATGGCCCCATGACCATGGGGCTCAGGCTAGGAGATAAAGATCTCCAAGATCCCCTGGCTGCTGCAGGGTGCTAGTGCAGGGCCAGCAGGGGTGGAAGCAGATTGCTGCCATGAGCAGCAAATCTGCTCCTGAGATCCTGCATGTGTAAACTCCTGCCTGGATCAGTTTACTCTAGAGTAATTTCATAGATTCATAGATGTAGGGTTGGAAGGGACCTACGTAGAGCATCAAGTCTGACCCCCTGCCCTGGGCAGGAGAGAATACTGGGCTCCTATGACCCCAGCTAGGTAACTGTCAAGCCTCCTCTTAAAGACCCCCAAGGTAGGAGCCAGCACCACTTCCCTTGGCAGTTGGTTCCAGATCCTAGCTGCCCTGACTGTGAAATAGTGTAAAAATCCTGGACCCAGGGGTCTAGCCAGGAGCCTGGACACACACCTAGGCTTGAACTTGCAACTCTATGGCCCTTCAGTCAGCACATTCCCCTTTTGGCCAAGACCAAGCTCTCCCTAGTTTCTAGAATAAACTGAATTGGCATTATGTGTATGTGTAGATGCACCCACTGATAACTAGTTAAAATGTCCCATGGGCAAAAATACAAAGTATGTTTATACCCAGCTTTGAACTGGTTTAACAAAAACAATTTAAAACATTTAGTAAACAATTTTAGTTAAGCTGGGTAATCTCTGCGTGTAGACCAGACTGTAGCAACTGTGCAGCAAATTTAGCCTTACATTAGCATATCTACACGTGTTGGGCCATGTATGGCACTACATTAGGCCTTCAATTTAAAAATTGGAATACACTGAATGTAACCAAAGAAATGTGATATCACTGTAATCATAGACTTCACCTTTTTTTTTCCATGTGCCTATTTATTTCTTCTACACTGCTAAAGCAGCACAACCTTCTCAGAGAGATGTGCATATGTAATAGACTGAGAACAGTAACCTTCTGCCTCACAACCACTGGAAATTGATTTCTGTAAAACTACAGGCAATCTGCCTCTACTAATATTTTAGCAGATGCTACTGACCACAAGTATTTCTACTTATAACTTTTTAATTGATTTTGTCCCATCAAAATAATCAGAGGCACTAGTTTCTGTAAGATTTCTTCAAAAGTCTGTAGATTTTTATCACTGAAAATGTATTTTTAACTGTCTTGTCATTCTAAAATTAATGAAGGAAACACTCTTAAAACAAGCCAACAAACAAAACAAAAACCCCTCCTTTTAGAAACCAATCACGAACATTTTTATACCAAAAGGAGAGAATTCTGAGCAACTACCAAAAGGTTGAAATCAAGGAACAAGCAGCAGCTGCCAGTTAACAAATGATTCTGCTTAGTCCCAACAAATGTAAAATGTCAGCCCCCAGGCAAAGTATTTGTGGGGAGAAAAGTTCCTACAACCTGCATTGAGAGCAGAAAATCATTTACAAGTTGTTTTCAGGGTAAGTCTCTCACCACTATGTTAAAAGGGTGCATCTGAAAATTATGATCTCAGGGGGAGATTAGCACAGAAACTGTTTCTCACAATCTTACATACATATAATAAATGCTAATTTCATGCTCCTGCCTACAAAAATTGTCTCTTCCTATTTACAAGATAGAACACTGTATTCTATAGCAAGCTGTGTTATACTCATTCTCCTTTGATATTCTATTATTGTACCTATATTGAGGTATCCAAAAATGTACATATTAGGGCTGTGCAAAATGTTGCCAGATGTTTCATTTCAAAGCTGTTTTGATGTGCTTTGAGCTCGAAACAAAAGCCTTCGAAACAGCTTTGAAATGAAACGAGGGCACTCAAAATGTTTCTAAAGTTTTGAAACATTTTTAGTTCTGAAGCCAGGCTTGGCTTCAGCACCAGTCCCAGGCGGGAGCAGCAGCCTCCTGTCATCCTGTGCAGATCCAGGGGCCATGCCCCCAGGATTCTGGCACAGCCCCCAGCTGTCCTGGGGGGTGCTGGCCCCTGGATCTGCATGCTGGATGATAGCATGGTGTTGCTGCTGGCTGGAGCCAGCGGCATCACCAATCTTCCCAGCACTAGGTGCAGGCTGTGTCCAGTGCAAGTTCCAGTTAGCAGCAGCAGTCTCCTGTGATCTGGCAGACAGATCAGGGGCCCGCCCACACCTCCAGGAGAAGTCCGGCAGAGCCCCACAGCCCTTCTGGGGGTGCAGGCCCCTGATCTGCCTACTGGATCATAGGACACCACTCCTGCCACCTGGGACTGGCAGTGGGCACAGCCCACACCCAGCGCTGGGAATATTGGTGCTGTCGCCTGTGCAGCCTCCTGTGATCCGGCAGGCAGATTGGGGGCCCCCTGCACCACCGGAAGGTGTCCAGCAGAGCCCCACAGCCCTCCCGGGGGTGAGGGCCCTCAATCTGCCTGCCAGATCATAGGAGACTGCTCCTGCCATCTCGGACTGGCAGCAGCACCAATCTTTCTGGTGCTGGGTGCGGGCTGCGCCCAGCGCCAGTTCTAGGCAGCAGCAGCCTCCTGTCATCCAGCAGGCAGATCCAGGGCTGCACCCCCAGGAGGAGTCTGGCACAGCCCTCCTGGGGGTGTGGGCCCCTGGATCTGCTTGCCAGCTGACGAGGCTGCCGCTGCTGGCAAGTGAGAGTTTTGCTTATCAGTAACTTGAGGTGCAGTTTCCCAGAAACCTCTGCACCTATTCTCCTTTAAACTTGGCAGGCTCCATGCATTCAGAAGGGGCTACCATCCCTGCAAGTTTCATCTGAATCAGGCTAGAAATGACAATGTTATAGGCAGTTTTGTACTTCCCAATTATAGCCTATGGGTGAAACGTTGAAACAGTGTCGAAACAGCGAAACAGTTTTGATGAAATGAAATGGAACAATGCTTTCAAAATTAAATGAAACTTGAAATGAAACACAGTTCTGTCGAAACTTCAATACGGGCATCGAAGCGGAACAGTGCTGTTTCACATACCCCTAGTACATATGCACACAGTAGTTAAATTTATTTGAAGAGACTGCTACTGAAGAAGCCATGGCCTTTATATATGTAACATTGTAATAACATAAGCAGAGGAGAGAGTTCAAATGCTTTGTAATACTCTATCTGCTCTTTTTGAGAGTATGTTTGGAAATACTGAAACTTTCTCTGTATTTGACATTGATTAGATATATAATTTCTTATCTGTTACATATTACAGGCACAGCAGGTAGTTCCATGGGCAGATAAGGCTGCCTGACATTTCCCCGTGTCTTGTCTTATAGCTTTGCCAAACTCGAACTGTGGGAGCTGAAATTTTCTATGCCTCAGGCTGCATTCTTTTCTACTAAGATGATTCAGCCACTTCCAGGGCCAGGATTAGGGGGAAAAACAGGTTCAAAGCATGAATATTACCTCCCCCACCTCCAACCCCCTCCCCACAAAAAAAGATACTACAATCCTTACAAATATTTTAGAGACACTGGAACAACTATATGCTTTGGAGCTGGACCTTAAAATTACCTGGAAATCTGCCTTTGTGTCAGGGCTGCACCAGTTGCCATGCCCACATAAATCTGCCTGATTTAGGATAAATTATAAATCTTTGAAAAATCAGTTGGAACATGCTTAGTAGAGGCTTGTTAAACTTGGGTAGCTCTATTATCTATTTCTTCTGGGTTTAGCATGTTCCAGCCTGAATCAGCAGCCTTCATAAGTGCTACTGCTCTCAGTACAACACCCACTAGCAGGACCTGGTAACAAGCAGATTGTGCTTCTCAGCAGAGCTCCCAGATTCAGTACAGTGGCAGGTAAGACGTGTTCAAGTTGCCCATTTACTCCTACCTCCCACAGGCCAAATCCCAGAAATTAAGTAAATGTAAATCACTTTAGGGCCATGAATATACAACCAAGACCAAAAGCACGAGTGGCTCTTGGGAGTGCAGTCATCACCACACTAAAGAGGCTACATTGCCTATTTCTAATTACATACACCCTTTTTTTCCTAGTTCAAACCCTACAGTTGCATTTTCACACCTAGAACTCTTGTTAATAGGGTTCATGCCTTAACATGCACCAGACCACAGGCATCTACATGCACAACCAAAATTACTGGGAACTTTCTTACCTCAAACAGGAAGGATTGAAAGTCCTCACACAGACATGGAATTATGATGAGTGGAATAACCAAGACTTAGTGGGATAGATCACATGACTGAGCAGGGCATTGGAGACTGACTGACCTGAGGTCCCTTCTAACCCTAATTTTCTATGATTAGAGCACTGCCATGGATGGGTATAAATTGTTCAGGATGGACAGGCAGGGGAGAAAAGGAGGAGGAGTTGTGCTGTATGTAAAATTGCTGTACGATTGGTCAGAGCTTCAGCACGAAACAGGAGATAGGCCTGTTGAAAGTCTCTGGGTTAGGGCCAGAGGAATAAGGGTGATGTCATGGTGGGTGTCCACTACAGAGCACCAAATGAGGAGGAAGAGGTGGATGAGGCTTTCTTTAAACAGCTAGCAGAAGATTCCTGATCACAGGCCCTGGTTCTCACTGGGGACCTCAATTACTCTGACGTCTGCTGGAGGGCAATATAGCAGTGCACAGGCAATCCCAGAATTTTTTGGAGAGTGGTGGGGAAAACTTCCTGGTGCAGGTGTTGGAGAGGGCAGCAATGGGCTGAGTTCTTGACCTACTGCAAATTAGAACAATATAGCTAGCAAGTATGGCAGAAGACCAGCTTGTCTTAGCAGAAAACTCTTCAGTAAGCTAAAATACAAAAGGAAGCTTACAGTAAGTGGAAACTTGGACAAACAACTAGGGAGGAGTATGAGTATTGTTCAGGCACGCGGGGATGAACTCGGGAAGATAAAAGTACAATTGGAGTTGCAGATAGGAAGGGATGTGAAGACTAACAAGAAGGGTTTCTACAAGTATGTTAGCAACAAGAGGAAGATCAGGGAAAGTGTGGATCATTTACTGAATGGGGGAGGCAACCTAGTAACAGACGATGCAGAAAAGGCTAAAGTGCTCAATCAACAGCCTTTTTACCCATCTTTACATGCAAGGTCAGCTTCCAAACTACTGCACCTGGCAGCAGAGTTTGGGGAGAAGGTGAGCAGCTGACAGTGGTTAAAGAACAGGGTATGGACAATATAAAAAAGCTGGACGGGTACAAGTCCATGGGGTGGATATGATACACCCAAGAGTGCTGAGGGAGTTGGCAGATCTACTGGCCATTATATTTGAAAATGTGTGGTGAGGTCCCAGGTGATTGGAAAAGGGCAAATATTGTGCCCAGCTTCAAGAAAGGGAAGGAGGAGGATCCAAAGAACTACAGACTGATCAGCCTTAACCAGTTCCTGGAGAAATCCAGAAGCAGTGGATGATATACCTTGATTTTAGCAAGATTTTGATATGGCCTCCCACAACATTCTTTCAAGCAAGCTAAGGAAGTACGGGTTGGATGAATAGACTGTAAGGCAGATAGAAAACTGGCTTGATAGGTTCAAAGGGCTTGATCAATGGCTCAATGTCTAGTTAGTATCTGGTATCAAGTGAAGTGCCCCAGGGGCCAGTTTTGTTCAATATAGTTTCATAGTCGGTAGGCTTGGAAGGGACCTGAGCAGATCATCAAGTCCGACCCCCTGCCGTGGCAGGAAAGAGTACTGGGGTCAAATGACTTTGGCCAGGTGTTCATCCAGCTTCCTTTTAAAGAACCCCAGGAAAGAAGCCAGCACTTCTCTTGGAAGTTGGTTCCAGATCCTAGCCACCCTGACATGTGAAGTGAAGTAGCGCCTCCTGATGTCTAGTCTGAATCTACCCTCTGCCAGCTTGTGACCGTTATTTCTAGTCACTCCTGGTAGCACTCACAGGAACAGGGACTCCCCCAGTGCCTGCTGGTCCCCTCTGACTAGTTTGTAAATGGCCACTAGGTCCCCACTCAGCCTTCTCTTGTGGAGGCTGAACAGGTTCAGGTCCCGTAGCCTCTCCTCATAGGGCCTGCCCTGCTGCCCCCTGACCAGTGCCACATAGAGGGGGAGGATCACCTCCTTG
>NW_017728886.1:65474988-65486184 GCF_001723895.1 Crocodylus porosus | reverse complement strand
GAGCCAATTTCCCAGCCAGCAGATTGTGGTGGAGCCAAGGCACAACTGGCCAGTTTACGTGCCCACTTCACCCCATATCTTAGTGTCATCTGCAAATTTGAACAGGGTGCATTTTACCCCTTTGTCCAAGTCGCTGTTGAAGATGTTGAACAGTGCGGGCCCAGGGACCGAGCTCTGTGGAACCCCACTGCCCACATCCCTCCAGGTCAAATAAGACCCATCCACCACCACTCTCTGGGTATGGCCCTCTAGCCAGTTAGTGACCCATCTGACTGTGTAGGCATCAACACCAGTCTCCTAGTTTTTTAATGAGAATGGGGTAAGAGACTGTGTTGAATGTTCATCAGTGACCTGGGAGATGGGATAGAGTGCACCTTTAGCAAGTCTGCAGATGAGGAGTAGCAGATATGCTGGAGGGTAGTGCTAGAATCCAGAGACCTAGACAAATTGGAGGATTGGACTAAAAGAAATCTCAAGAGTCAACAAGAACAAGTGCAAAGTCTTGCACTTAGGACAGAACAGAACAGCCCTATGCACCAATACAAGCTGGGGACAAACTGGCTAAGCAGCAGCTCTGTAGAGAAGGACCTGGGGGTTACAGTGGATGATAAGAGCCAACAGTGTGAAGCTTGATGCCAAGAAGGCTAACAGCATACTGAGTTACATTAGTAGCAGTGCTGCCAGCATATGGAAAGAAGTGATTATTCCCCTCTATTTGCCATTTGTGAGGCCACATCTAGAATACCATGTCCAGTTTTCAGTTTCCCACTACAGAAAGGATGTGGACAAATTGGAGAGTCCAGCACAGAACATCAAAAATGGTTAGGGGGCTGGGACACTTGACTTCTAAGGAGAGGCTGAGGGAACTGGACTTATTTAGTTTGGAAAAGAGAAGAGGAAGAGGGATTTAATAGCAGTCTTCAACTTTTTGAAGGGTGTTTCCAAAGAGGATGAAGATTGTGCTCAGTGACAGCAGATGACAGAACAAGAAGCAATAGACTCAAGTTGCAGTAAAGGAAGCTGAGGTGGTGTATTAGGAAAAACACTCTCAAGAGGAAGGTAGTAAAGCAGTGGAACAGGTTATGCAGAGTGGTTGTGGACACTCCATCCTTGGTGGTTTTTAAGACCTGGCTGGACAAAACCTTGACTGGGATAATCCATTTGGGGATGGCCCTGCTATGAGCAAGGGGTAAGACTATATAACCTCCTGAGATCCCCTCCAACCCTAATTTTCAATGACTCTATGAAGGCCCCTGTGGACCTCTTCCTCAGCTATGAAGTACTACCTCCTTTATTACTATGAAAAATGTGTATTAGTAAAATACATCCTATTGTGAGTATTATAGAAAAAGTTCTATATGTAAGGTTTAACAGTGTACAATAAGGCATAGGGCCATATGTGGAATAATGAGGCAACAACAAGACATTGAAAAAAACTAAACTCAGCTCACTGCAAACACTCTCCAGTATGTATGAGTTTTGGTGTTTCCATACTTTGCAATACTTGACTTTTCCATCTTCAATGTTCTTCTAACATATGTTTTGTTTTCAGCTGGGAGAGGACTGGGAGGTAGCTTTATTTGTAACATGCATTCAGCATAAATATTTCAGGTTTTAGGGCATGCTAAAATTGAGAAAATATAGTTGAAGTCTCTATTACTTGGTTTTAGCCAGTTTTAGAAGTTTATATTATCTTAATAACAGTCAATTTATTTTATAGAATGACAGGGGAAACAAAGTTGCAAAGAAAATCAAAGACCTCCAACTTTCAACTTTATGGAGACGAGGAAGATCATGTCAAGGTCACTACTGTGCCCGGGAAAGTAGATTCTGAAGATATTCCAGTTCTGTGTTCAACATGTCAACAAACAATATACCCAAGTCATCTTCATCATCATAAAAAAGAGCACAAAGCCCTCATGATTCTGGGTTTTAGTCACCCAAGGTCAGAGTTAGACACAAAAACACTTTTAACTAGGAGATGGAAACTAATCAGAAGACTGCTCGAGTCTTCTGAATACAATGAAAGAGAGAAGCAGAAGATTGATTATTCATTTGAGCTACTTAAAGATAGGTCAAAGTGTACATCATATTATGATACTGATAATATTGCCAACAGTTGTAGGCATCCTACAATCAGAAATTCTCTAATAAAAGCTTTAGCAATCTGTCAGGATAAAAACGCTATGTGGAGACCAGATATGGAAGACACATTTATTGTGGTAGATAACTATGGAAACAAATCAGATACATGTTTTTTGGGTGTGCTTGATGGAGGGCATGGCATACCTGCTGCCGAAACGGTTTCAGCTGAACTTCCACTTTTATTTCTTGACCAACTTTCTCAAGCCAATTCCTCCTACAAAGTGCATGAAGATGAACAAACCATTCTAGACTCTTTTTCCACAGTAATCAAGGAGAATTATAGGGAACAGGAGAACATTTTCTTTGGTGAAACACAGATTGGCAACACTACCAGCACAAACACCTATGAATGGATTCACAAAGCATATGCCAAGGCATTCTGGAAAATGGACAGACTTTTACAGCTGGGAAGGAATGAAGTTTCCAAAGTGCGCTGGAGTGGCTGTACAGCTGTCACCTGCTTATTAGAAAGAGTCAGCAATGGAAAGCCAGGCTGCATCAAGAAACAAGACAAGGCAAAGTTGCCCCAAAACAGCAACAGCAACTATTCAATGGATTCATCCAGAATTGGTGGTGGCATATTACATGTGGCTAATACTGGTATGTAAGTTACTGAGGTTTTTTTTTTTTTTTTTTTTCCTTTCTCCCTTGTTCTTCCACCACTAGTTGCCTCAGATGTTCTCAGTATTACATGAAGGAAATCTACTTTGAATAGTCCTTTCTTCTCTTGCTCTATTGTTTCCATTTGAGTAGGACTAACCCCAAACTTTTGAAATGTTAAGAGATTATTTTCATACTGAAGCACTTCTTTTAAAACTGAAGCTCTACCTTGTTCTGATTCTGTTTTCACTACTTGTATTCTTGTCTTCTGACTGCCATAGGGATAAACACATACATTGCAAACAGAAAATAATATGCTTTCACCACTTCTCCCTCCCATTAAACTTACCTGGAGGCTTTCCATTTCCTCCATGTAAAATCCCTTTGTGTAACAAGACCCCAGTGTGACCAGAGGTAAGGCATTTTACTTTGCAGATGTGTCCTAGCTTTCATAGGTGACAAACCAGATTGCATACCTGGGTAGAATGACCCCAGAAAAATAAAGACAAAAAATAACTTTGGCATGAAAAGTATATGCAATCATTGTTTCAGAATGTTGTAAGAATCACTCCTGCATAATTTTAACCACCTAAATATATTACTTTGATTGCATATCCATCTTTTCACGCTACCAAGCAAGTATTCGTATGTCAGAGAAAGGTCTGTCAGACCACATTATGCAATCATCTCTTTGCATTGCTAATGTTCCTGTCCTTATAGCAAAGGCACTGGTTTTAAGACTACAAATTATATTGTAGCCACAAGTGAAATGGGACTTTAATTCAATATAATTTCTCTCTGCAGACTCACTAGTTTTACAGATGCACCTAAGCTAGTTTTGAAGAGCATACTTTTAAGTAGCAGAACTCAGTGTGGCTTGCAGACCCATTTGGGAATCTGAAAAATATTCAGGCAGCTGGCCTATACTTTGTTCTGTACTGTTGTAATTTCCCTTATCAATACCCATGCTTGCACGTTCAAGATACCTTGGGTGTATATGCACAAACTGCTGTCACACCTTTTACTGCAGTGTAGACATACAGGTAAAAAAAAGTCCATTTCCAACATTTTCTTGGCTAGCAGACACTCCTCTGTCACTCCTTTTACTGGATAAGGGCCTTGTACTGTGGCCTGAATGTAATAAACTTGGGAAGATTCTGTTCTTTGGTAACAGTGTTCCTTAGCTGCAGCACTACCTGTACCTCTATGCCCTGCTCATATCTTCTCCTCTCTTCCCCCACAACCCAAGCTTCAGCCTGGACTATATATATTAACTGTGCTGTCCAAATCAAATGTAGCTAAATGAAGCAGAGCTCCAATTTGGAGCAATCCTTTTGGGAATAAAAGGCCACAAATAATTGCAGTTTATAAAATATATTTCACTTTTTACTCCCCCTAATAAGCCATTGGAAAATCAAATTCCAACACCTTTCAGGTAAAGCTCCACCTCCGTACATACTGGTCATATGCATCCTTACACCCAAAAGGCAACTTGTGCATCACCTTACAAAAGTGGAGTAACAGATTTGAATTTGAAGTAGCAGAAAAAATTCACAGCGGTTTAAAGCTTAAATCCAACAGATGTTTTTTGTGATACTATCAAAGCTATCATGCAATTCTCAGGTAAAGTCTAATGCAGTTAAAGGGATGTCACAGGTCACACAACCGTGCTACATTAGCAGACATGTTAGAAATACTTCAGTCTACTGTAGCTTCTCTTTATTTGCCATCAGAAGCTGATATTCTTATGCATCCCCACAAATATGAAGAAATTATCAAAAGCTTTATCGCTTACAAGAAAGGTGGTTTTAAAATAAAACCCACCTATGCAAAATTTGAGGTGAAACCTTATTTAACATACCATCATAGGTAGATCTCACATTAACATGTCATGCTAAGTTGCATTTCAAATGTGAGTGGTGCCTTAAAGTTACAAAACTTTAACATCACTATCTTTATTTCCTCAAATATTTACTGAACATGTCTGAAGTTGACACACTGTAGATGGCTGGAGCTTAACACTTGAAAGCTTTGTGCTAGTGTTTCTAGAAGGCTATGCATTGCTTTGCTACATGTGAAGTGCACAGACTTTTGAGGCAGAGGGTGATCAGCTGAATGTCCACAAATGTGTGTAGCCAAAACTGACATTACTGGTGCTAAAGGGACCAGCAACGCATTTTAACTTTCCCACATCAATGGCCCACCCAGCTTTGGGGAACACAGCATTCATAACACTATTGCTGCTTAACGCTTCCTTTGCTCCCTTCCATCTGCATTAGAGTTCTGCTTTGAAATTCTGTTGATATGGGAAGAATTGAATCCCACTCGCTTTTGGATGTGTTAATACTGCAGAGCCAGAATTGCTTGAACAACACATCCTTTACCTCCCCAGATCCTGTTTGCAAGTCTGATCTATACAGAAACTTTTATAGGTACCTTCCAACCCAGTCTAGCCACTGTGTTTTCTAGTTGCTAAGGTAAAGGTCACACGCCAATTCCCATGGGGCAATCTAATAACAAGGATAAAGTTCAGTTCCATCTCCAGAAACCTGAGTCTACTCAAATACCAAAAAAATGCAGGATATTAATCCAGGAAGAGACACACAAGGCAACCCTCAACCAGGGTGAAATTCTATTGGACCTTTCAATGGAATTAATAAAATAGGCAGGTCCTTGAATGTCTTAAGATGAGAGGCTTCTCTTGTCCCTTTCATAAAAATCACCAAAAGTTACTGTTTTCCTGAAAACCACCCAGTTCTAGCTATGTTGTTCTAATTCACATTTTTAAAAAGATTTTTATAATTTTATTGCAACAACTTGATCTCCGCAGCTGAAAATCCTTATGCCAGCATAAGGAGAAAGAAATTTAGATCTTGCAAAGGCATGCATGTTATTAAATAAAATTTTAAAAATTACTTAAAAAGTTAAAAAGCAACATAATAACCAATGTTGTTATATCCACAACAGTGTGGGGCAGTACTGCACTATCCCCCCAGCACCATACCATTCCCTTATGCAATTTGCTGCTCACCTTTCTGTTCCTTGCTTGATCTGATGCTGTTTTCTAGTCCCTGTCCTATCTGCTACTGTGCAGATCTGCATCTGTCACGTGCCACAGAGACAGCCCACATCATTTGTGGTAGTAGTGCTGCCAGTTGGCCAGCCCTGGTCTAGAACATGACAAAAGCAAATGCTAGAACTATACTGTTCCTAAAGGACCCTCTACATAGGCAGGTAAAGGCACAAGGGGATCTAACACATGATCCACACAGTTGCACCTCCTACCATGCCACATGTCCATGGCAGGAGGTATTCACATTAGATCCCATTGTGCCTTATTGCTGGTGCAGGGGGAGCCCAATCCCAGGCTCCCCCTGCACCAGCAATAAGCAAGCTCTTGCAGCTGGGGCAGGAGGGGCTCTCCTAGCTCCAGGTTTCACACCAGAGGCTGGGAGATCACAGCAGCTGTGATCTTCCAGCCACAAGGGTGGGAAAAGCCAAGGCTGGAAGACTGCAGCAGCTGAGCTCTCTCAGCACCACAAGCACTATTTTATGACGTGATAACGTGTAGCTGGTCTCAAGGCAACTATGCAATTAACCAGTTAATTGCACAATATCTGTAACATATAGAGGGGGCCTAAATTAATCTAGTCATACTATCCTAGTCTGTATATAAAACACATAGTACACAGTGCTAAAATACCATAGTAAATTACAAATGAACATCAAGTCAGTCACTTTCTGTAGCTATCATTTACATTTCCTGCGTTGGTGTTCTACAGTTTTTAAAGCCTAAGAGTTTCCTCCAATGTAAAGTCTTTGTTTTTCACTAACAAGCATATTCTGACTTAAATAAATGCTAACACAATTAGATTTTCTCTCCTATAAATTCAACTCCCTTCTCAATTGCCTTTGAATTCCCTTCTATAACCACACTAGAAAAATCAGTGTATTCATTAATACTTGACTACCTCTCCTTGAAACTGTAAGCTGGGGTATAGTATCAACAGGTAATTTGAACATATTATATTCTTGGCAAAATATTTATAATTTAAATCAAACTTAAAAACATAATAGCTTTTAAAGCCAGGTTTATTTAGAAAGTATGCATATCTTCCAAAGCTAACTTGAGACCATTCCTAGTAGACAGCTTAAGGATACATGTCAGTTACATTATAACATAAGCTATACAAAAGCTATGTAAAAAGGACAACACAAAGTATCAGTCCAAGAACAGGTTTTTAACCAGGCTGGTGAGGTTTTGAAACAGTCTACCACGATGGAAAATATGCAAAAACAAAAGTTTTAAAATGGAGATTAGTAACTAGATAAAAAATTACATGCATAACATGACTTGCACACAATAGGAGGGACCCCAGAATGTCTAGTCCAGATTCACGTCACCAAATAAATAACTCATTACTGTGACTGACCTATCAGCAATGCCGTTTATTACAAATTTCTGTTCAATCATGAAATGCAACATTATTTTAATTTTAGGTGATGTACATGCAGTCTTATGCAAACATGGAAAAGGCTACCGCCTTACCAAAGAGCACAGCACTTCAAATTTAACTGAGAGAACACGTATACTTCAAAGTGGTGGCAACATCAGTTCAAATGAACCCAAAGGACTAGTAGAAGGACTCATCAGAGCTACTCGTGGCCTTGGACATCATGGAGACCCAAAGTTGAAAAAATCCGTTATTCCTGTACCTCATATGACCTCTATCCCTCTAGATAATTCATGTCAATTCCTCATTTTAGCTTCTAGTGGGCTTTGGGAAGTTTTGGATAAAAGTGAAGTGGTTAAATTAACATTAACAATGTTCACCTATTATTTGGAAATGTACAAACATGCTGAGCTAGAGTTTCCTGTGTGTAAACAGCAGGACTCAATGGTTCCCTCTGCGGATGACCTGAATGATTCAAAAGGCATTAATGACCTAATGGAAGAAGTCAACTTACTATACTTTAATAAAAATGTTTTTCTGGATCAATCTGAAGACAGTCCAAAACAAAATGATGCAAGTTTGCACTTGTCTAACAACATAAGATATTTGCAAAAAGACGACAAACTGCAGTCAGGTTTCAGAGACAGTTTGGAAAGAGAGGAAGAACTAGATGACGACCATACAAAACAAGGTGATACAGAAGCATGTCTCTCTAATCACAGACCATGTTCACAAAACACAGAAATAATCCAGCTAGGCTCTGTCACTCAAGAACACTGTGAAGTAGCGGAAAAGCTGGAAGATGATACAGAAGTAGGTGCGTCTAACAATCGTGAATCACATTCACAAACGGCAAGACGAGGAAGAAATAACACCTTCTATGAGAATGCAGCAAATTATATTAGCAAACAATTGGTAAAAACTGCACTAGCAGCAGGTTCTAGAGAAAACATTACTATTTTAGTTGTACTTCTGAATGGATGTGACAAGATACCCAATTATATTAGCATATAACATATACCACATGCTTAGCAGAGTAGCACAGTGTGTATAATAAGCCTGAATTTGGCAAATGTCATGTAAAGTTAATCATAAACATCCCTACATCTCATATACAACTGCGTGACTGCACTAGCTACAATGTTATGAAATGCAATAAACACTAATCACACTACTTTCCTGTTTTATACCACTTTATTCAAACCTGAGCACCTCAATATAAAACTAAACACTGGTGAACTGTCATTTTCCTTGCTAAGCCAAAATTTACAATCTGCACAGGTAAGTTTCTGCTAGCAGTTCAACATTTAAATAGACTATCTCTTCTGACACACTTGGTAGATTTCATATAATGAAAATAAACTAAAAGAATTAGTGCAATATACCAGACAGATTAAAATAAAATGGACTTTGGAAAACAGAAGTTGCAAAGTTCATTACTGACAGACAGCCGTACTTATGTAACAGGTACAAGAGCATCATTTATTACTGTTCTGGCCATAAAGGAAGAACTTAGAACCCCCTTAGATTAGGGAGAAAACGTTAGCTTTAAGTAACTGTACATTTGTATACTTTTAAGCAACTCTTAAATATTACAGAAAGTATTAAACAAATGTAGACTACAATGCAGAGTACCCTATTTACAGTACATTAATATCCAAATTTACTGTAATTAATTAATTAAAATCAAGTTGAATGTACATGATTGTTAGTGCACCAACTAGGTTTCTTTCCTTAAGGGAAAAAACAAACTGCGATGGCCAGCAATGATCAAAAACATGAAAGAAATCACAGACACCCAGTTTGTCTTGGTTTTACTTGGAGAGCTCTTACGGTTTGTAGAAAAAAATCCTAGTTCTGTGAAGCTGATTCATTGGTTTGTGTCTTCTAAACAGATAAAAATGGAGTTGAACTTGATTTACCACTATTTCCTTTAAATAACTGGATAGACTATAATTTACATACAGTGTAACAACTCAAAATCTGGTTTTCTGCAAGCATGAGAATCTTAGACTTGTTAATGCTGCCAGTATTGTTTGTAGTTAAATTATTAAAACGTGGAATGTATAATTAACCAGGAGATATCTACTGAAGCAACTGGCTGCATGAATACTGTGAATAAGCTTAAAGTAACTTTAGACCCTGTTTCTAGAAGGTTTTTTTTAAAGCACAAATAAGTTTGAAGAGTTCCAATTCTATTCATTATATAATAATAACCACCAATACCTGGAGCTGGAGAAACTAGTTGATTAGGTCAATAAAAGTAGTTCTTCTTTATCCCTAATGGCAAGTGATATTTTTAAAATCTTGCAACTGAAACGAGTTTATTCAGCTTCCTTTTCCCCCACCTCTATTGCTGAAACATTACAGCCAGTGATACATGCATGTTAAAAATTAAGGTCAAAACAAAACTCTGTATTAGAAACTTGACTATGTCATAAGTCTCTTCTTTGTTTTGGAAGTTGTATTGGACAGGGTTAAACACTCCAATTCCATTGTTATTAACAGTTAGGAAGCAGAAGAATATTTGAGACAGTTTAAAGCAACTGAAGGTTTAGTTACTACAACATTGACTCTTGGTTGGTTGTGTGGGTTCAGTAAGATCTACTCCTCTTCCTCTGGCAGAGTTGGCTCCTGCATTCTGTGGTTCATTCTTTGGCAATTTTTTAGCTACAAGATTAACAAGAAAGAGTAAGCAAAAGTTATTATTCAGGCTTGGACTTGCTAAATGACTTAGTAAACAAATATTCAGGGGGCATACTCCTACTAAAATATATATATTTACCAACAGAATAGCAGCTCTACAAGCCATCTGATGATTAGGCTTCAATGTCTGAGCAGGATTAAAACCAGTTATGATGACCTTAAAAGCTATCACTTCCTACACAAACATAACAAAAATCTCTTTTGAAATAGCCCAAATCATCCAACAATCACAGTGATTAGTGACTTTGACCCTCACCAAAGAGCCTGTTCATGTAGGCCTTCCTCTTTCTGCAAGGAATTAAGTCAATGGAGATAGGCCATGTGTGTGCTGCCAGAAAACTTGTTCTGGCAGAACAAGGTGCCAGAGAACTTTTGTTTATAAAAGTCACAGTATGCTAGAAAATCTCCAAACAAAAAACACAGTCACTGCTCTGAAAAGTGATCAACTGTAAGATAAAGGAAGTGAGAGGAGGTAGGAATACAACATATAAGAAATTGGCCATAGCCACACAGATCTTATCAAGGCAAAGAAGGGAACTGATACATTTCCAGCTGCCAACCTAGCCAGGATATGCATTTGCATACACAAATAAACAGCCCTTAGGTGTTGTTCTAGTTATCCCATCTCACCCAAGCTGCCCATTCTGCATAGTACTCTTAAGTTTGTTAATTGACACTTGTCCTTCAGTAGTGTAAATGCCTCTATAAAACCAGACTGAAAAAGGAGAATTTTGCAGCCAAAAATCGCTTAACAATTCTTCACCTTTCTGTGCAGTAGTTCCTACCAGTCTTCTGTTGGAGAAGGGGTCAGTTCTCAGTACAGAGGAACAGGAAAAGGAATTTTACAGGACAATCTTGCACCTTGCAATGGGAAACTGGGGCAGTTTCCTGGAGCCAGTTTTGTTCAATGTCTTTATCAACTATTTGGAAAATGGCAGAGTGAGTGCACCCTCAGCAAGTTTGCAAATGATGCCAAACGGGGAGGTGGGGGTGAAGCTATCATATATGCTGGGGGTGTGAGAAGTAGCAGGTATGCTGGAAGGTAGGGCTAGGATTCAGCATGACCTTGACAAATTGGAGGATTAGGCCAAACGAAATCTCATGAGGTTCAACAAGGACAAGTACAAAGTCCTGCACTTAGGACAGAACAAATCCCATGTACCAGCACAGGCTGGGGGCTGACAGGCTGGGCAGGCACTCTGCAGAAAAGGACCTGGGGGGTTACAGTGGACAAGAAGCTGAATATGAGCCAGCAATGTGCCATTGTCACCAAGAAGGCTAAAGGCATCAC
>NW_017728886.1:65457764-65474518 GCF_001723895.1 Crocodylus porosus | reverse complement strand
GAGAGGTGGTGGAATCTCCATCCTTGGAGGTTTTCAAGACCTGACTAGACAAAGCTTTGGCTGGGATGATCTAGCTGAGCCTGCCTGGTCTGATTTGAGCAGGGGGTTGGACTAGATAACCTCCTGAGGTCCCTTCCAACCTTAATTTTCTATTTTTTCTCTGATGAAACTCTTGCACTAACCCAGGGTCTGATAACTATTTCCAACCCACAGTTTGCTTTGCATGTCTACACATCAGCAAGGTGGCTGGAAAAGCATCATGATTTCTCCCAAAGGAAAAATGAACAAATGCATTAGTAGACAATATTATAAAAATGAGGAAGAAACAGCTATGTACCGGTAAGTAGTTGAACTTAGTAAAGAGAACTCCAGGATTTTGCTGCTCAAGACAGAGCAAGGAGACTTAAAAGCATCTCCCTTCCACCACACTTTGTAACTGCAAGGTCCCCATTACATTTTTTTTTATCTCCCTTTTATATTCTTTAGTGCACCTTTTTGCAGCTAGCTCTTTGTATTAGTCAGAGCCAGGCAGATCTGAAGTGGCCATTTTGCAGCTGACTGTGACTTTTACCACTTTTTTTTTTTATTTAATCCAAAAAGGTTTCTTAACCTCTTTGTTATTCTGAGGAATAAGGGAAATTGAAAAACTAAAACACGCTCATGCAGTTCTCAAAAGGGTTCAATTCAATGAGTACAGGAGGCCAACTCATTACTTATTTTTGTATGTTTTAGCTATATACTGGCCTATTTCAGGAATACTGAATGACTGAATTTTGACAAGTGAATGCATATATGAGAAAGTCTGGATGAACAAGAACACCAAGATACTATGTGCAGGTATTACAGTAATGGGTGCTAAAGAAAATAGTAAATTATTTTGCTACATTTACATTAAATACAGGGAGAGCCTGTATTTAAGAGCAGGTCATTAAAATTTATTTTAAAAAATTCACTATGGCTACTATTTGTCATTTCTGCAACAAATATAGGGTTGTTTCAAATATGTATCATGAAGCTGTAGATTATATTTTCACCTCATAGATTTGTTAGACCTTTATCATTTAAGGTGCATTATTTCAGAATACTTAAACCATCTGTAAATATAAGCCCTGGCAAATTTTTATACATTATTTGCTATACCCGAGTATGTTCTAAATCACCTGTGCACCTGTTTCCATTAAACAGAAAGGAGACAATAGCACAAAATTAAGAACATTTGACTTTGATATACAAAAAACAGCTATGTCGCTATTTATGAAAACCATGATGTTTAAAACTATACATTGAGTGCATCCACAGGAGATGCTACTGCGCAGTAGTTTATACAAGTACTAAATAAATGTGCAGTAACAAATACAAAATATTGTACAATAACCAGAGTCACTGCATAGTACCCTGGCGAACATCTTTGCGACGCTACTGCACAGCAGCCTAATACTACCGTGCAGTCAGCATCTCGTGTAGACACGCCCCATCTGAGCTTATTGTAGTAAGAAATGCAGAACTGTCACATCAGTATAGCTACTCAATATTGTTTATTAGTATTTCACAGCAGAACTATTGCTGGGCTTTAAACACAGATTTAGCAAGTTTGAATGTTTCAGTAACCGTGCTTTCTTTTTTTTGCTTTCTGCTTCGCTAACATCAGTCCTTAATGACAGATGTAAATTTCACTGCTGTGAACAGCACGTACATTTTAGAGTTTTCAAGTATTTAAGAGTTTCATGAGATTACTGCATGAAGAATATGATGGAGATATAACACTAATGTGGACCCTTATGTATTTACCTTTGCACAAACAATTAGTCAGACATTCAGTATGGCAGTAGTTTTATATTTTGACTAGTGAACTGCTCACCAAGAATGACTGGGGGAGGGGGGTGGAGCACCACCACCCCACAACGCTGCTTCCTGGGAGGCCGGGGAAGGAGGGGAAAACTTGCACACGGTCGCCACCCCCACCCCGCCGACACTCTGCATGCGGTGCTACCTCCACTCCCCCCGCCTCCCAGGAGCTGGGAGGGACGGTGGAGAGGAAGCTCGCACGTGGCCAGATGTGGAGTGATGGCAGTGGTAGCCACCATGTGCAAGCTTCCCCCCTTCTCCTCCTTTTCTTGGAGGATACAGTGGCATCGGGTGGTGGCACTCCATCCCTGCTGATCATTCTTGACAGGCATTCTTGACACAGCACTGGCTGGAGCTATGCCCCCGCAAGAATGTTACAAGACAGATGGACGCACAGACAGGTGGACTAAGTCCTTTATATATAGATTAAGGTCTGAGGCTACTAAAGCTACACAATCTGAATCAATTCTGTTTGTTTTCCATTTCAATTCTGTAATTATTCCATTATAAAAAAAAAAAATCAGATTAGGTTTATGACTAAAACAACACTTGTGACTTTTACTTTGAGGGCCCCAGAAGTTTTTGGGAGAGTACTAGTATTTTTTGTTTTCAAACAATCTACCTTTAAATCAAACCTGGTCTTTCAGCTTTTTATTCAACATGGATATTGAAACCAGACACCCATTTGTCTCGTCTTTTACAACATTTCCTGGAGCTTTGGTTGCCGCATATAGAATTAACACATCTAGGGCATATTTAGTGAAAATCAGAACATTCCAGACGTTTCAATTCCTTTATCTTCCTTTCAATGGTAAGTCAACATTCCCAGCCTCAATTACTACTACTATTTGCCTCTAGTAAAGCCCAAGATAT
The DNA here is from genome assembly GCF_001723895.1 of Crocodylus porosus. Classification (NCBI taxonomy): domain Eukaryota; kingdom Metazoa; phylum Chordata; order Crocodylia; family Crocodylidae; genus Crocodylus; species Crocodylus porosus. The sequence continues at coordinate 65,471,800 of NW_017728886.1, read as the reverse complement.
TTTAATCTCTGTACAAACATCAGAAGGCACGTTTCCAGCCCCATGTGTCTTAATTGTAAAAGGTTTGTCAGTGTTCTTTCAAAAACTCAAGACCTTTTGACTCATTTTTAAAAAAAAAATCCTTGCAAGAAAACTTGCTTTTAGGAAGGAGTAAGTCAAGTATTTTCTACCCATGTGACTATAAGAAACAGCTCTTTCAATATATACTAAATTTTGTATTTTAGCTCATTTTGCTGTAATCTTAAAACAGAACTGAACCAGAATAGTTACACAATAGTAACAAGTTAAGATTGCTATGTACAACTTCTGGGTTCAGAAGTGATACAGGAATTCTTATTCTGAGAGTGGTAATGGGGTAATTTTTGGTGCAAAAGATGAAGCCTGTATATCTGTGCTACCAATAAGTTCATCCAAGTTTAGATTAAAAAAAAAAAAAAAAAGAGAGCTTTAACAAAAGTTCCCAGTGGAGCTGAGAGCCACAGAGGGGAAGAAAATTCAAGTAACAAGAAGAAAAGAGCTGGGTAATAGTCTTATTACTTACCAATTGCCATGAATATTTCATTTACATTCATAGAAGTTTTAGCAGATGTCTCCATGAACAATAAGCTGTTGTCATCTGCATAAACCTGTGCTTCCTGAAAGTTGCATATTAAAACAGGAATAAATGATTTTTTAAATTCTGCAATATAGTTTATGTGCTGGTCTCATCACATCCAAGGTATTTCAGATAGATTTGCAGATAAAAGTATGAAAGGAGGAAAGTTCACTAGCAACACCAAAATTATAAGGTGTGCAAGCAAATAATCAGCAGAGCAGATCATAAGCAAGTCTGAAATAATATTCTGCCACTGGTTTGCTCAGAGGCTTTTTCTTTAAATCCATTAAAAAGCCAACTGACACTAAAGGTCTAGTGTGACCAAAATAATTTGATTCTGATAATCTGAACAAGATAAAAATACTGAGAAGCTTTGCATCATGTCCTATGAAGAACTGACTTTTTTTGGGCAACAGACCTACTCAGAAAATGACCTGCCTTTATAATCATCTTTAACATACCAAAGGTGCTCTTGCTGAAGGGACACATTGAAGAGACCATTTCAAAACATACAAATTCGATTTAATAAAAGACATAAACACACAACACACTATACTATACAGAATCTCTGAAAGAAATTAAACTATTTATTGTGGAATGGTTAACTAGAAGAGCCACTTTTTAGATGATAGCTGTCACTATATAATCACAATTATATAAAAATAAACTTCTTATTGAATTCATTTATAGAATAAATGAAACATGTCATAGTTTGTATTTATTAACAAAACGCTAAAACAAAGGATTAACTTAAGTGATTTAAAGCTAATAGCCTTCTCAGAAGTACTATTAAGCTGTCTAGCAGTGTAACAAAATACTAATTTTGTAAACAAGAACATGTACAACCTACCTGGAAATCCACAGCTCTTTTGTTAGCTAGGTCAGCTTTATTTCCTGCTAAAGCTATTACAATATTAGGACTTGCTTGCCGCTGCAATTCTTTGACCCAATTCTTCGCTCTTGCAAACGACTCCTGTTAATGATTTAAAATAACTTAACTCAGTTTTATTGCCCTTCTGTAGTTATCCGTTATCCCAATATACAATACTTGTTCTTTGGGGAAAAGGCCTATTAATGTTTGCTATATGCACACTGTCCAAAGCCACAAGCTAAATCATGCCCTTTAAACAAAACATTCCTACCTTAATTCCTAAAGGTGCTTAGCTGAAACCATATAACCAAAAAACTAACATAAAAAACTCACAAGTGGGCAGAGTAAGGACAGGGAAAGAACTGAAAGACAATGCTTAACTATCCTCTTCTCTGAGACCACCAAATTTTGAACACATCTTAAAAAATAATTCCTAACCCAGTGCTGGACTAGAAGCTAAATTTTGAAATGCTTACTTGGCTCTGTTTATTAGAAACAGTAATGCTTGGGGAAATTCTTATTGATAACATTGTTTAGTCTGAGTGAAAACCCAAAAGATTTAGCTTAAAATGTTTTGTGCAAATTTTGCACTTCACATCTTTATATACTGTTGTTACACATGGCACCCATTATACTGGAGAAATGACACTGGAGTTTCTAACTACAGCTATAATTGACATCATCCATCTGTCCGCATTCACGTGAGTTAGTGAAACAGGAAGAAAATCCCAGGTCTCTCGATTGACTCTTCAAACTGCACTTACCTCATTTGTAATGTCATATACAACTATTGCTGCTTGTGCTCCTCTGTAGTACATTGGTGCTAAACTGTGATATCGTTCTTGGCCAGCTGTATCCCAAATTTCAAATTTTACTGTTGTGTCATCAAGACATACAGTCTGGGTTAGAAAAGCAGCTACAAGAGATAAAGAAGTTGAAAGCAAAAGTTCAAGCAACTTTGCATTAAACATTAATATTATATGCACACTGTAACAAACATGTTCCCTCAGCACAGCAACTCCTTATCTGATAATAAAAATAACATTTGGAAGAGAATACTTGTTACAGCTATTCACTTCCAACAGGCAGAATGGAACTACTTAGATACTCTGTCTTCTCTCACAGTAACGATTAAGGTTAAGAAAGGAAAGGAAAAAGTGGATAAGGAAGAACCTTTAGTTTTATAATACCGAGGCAAATTTGCCACTAAGCAGCTCTCTACCTTTCATAAGTATTTCATCCACATGGATTAAAAGGCATGAAAGACTAATACTAATGATACCCTATCAGGCCATAAGTTCAGTCCTTTTCAAAATACTGAACAGTTTTGCCATTTCAGTAGAAATAATAGGTATAGCTTCAATTCTGAGAACAGCATGGAGACAATGAGACTTGGTTTTGCACAACAGAGATTTAGAAACAAAAATGTCAGGACTCTTTGTAAGCATTTAACTCATTTCATAATTCATAAAAAATCATTTATACAAGTACAGCCTCTGAACCACCATGGTGTCATCTGCATAGTCTCCAGCATTAAAAGAAGCTATTCAACTATTGTTGAAACTTAAGATACTGGTATACCAAACCTCCCTCCCTCCAGAATTGTTGCCAACCTGGAAGGCTCTATAAAGATGTTACGAATAAAAACTTCCAAAGAATCATATATAGTAAGAAGTTTATTCTTAATCATATCAAGGAGTTAAAATAAGGAATATTTAAGAAAAGGTCAAGAATAATTATGAATTCATATTAACAAGAGGGATTGACTAGAGAATAATTTATAGCCCTACAGGTTTATTAAGTAACCTGTAACAGGAAATTTATTGTACCTTATAGCAGCACCCTAAAGCATGCCACGCCACTCCATGCTGTACTGCTCCTATAACAGAAGCAGTGTAGCCACAACACTACGCAGATGCAGCTGCACTTCTGGTTTCAGAAGCAATCCACGCAGAGCAATAATGCATGCTTGAGGGCACTGGTCCCCTGATACGGCAAGCTTACCACGTAAATGTAATCTTCAAAGCCTCAGGCAAGGACACCTCACACTATCAGATTTAGATTGACATTTACTGTGCATCATTCTTTTAACCTTTTGGTTTGCATTCAGTGTTTAGTTTTTTCTTTGATTTTAAAAGAAAATATCTGTCAGACTGACATAAGACTTGTGTTGATTTTATGTTGTATAAATTAGATTCTAGTCTAAACTAGATTCCAAATTTGCAGATCCCCTGATGATCAGTAGAAAAATGCTGCAGTTTAAATAAACCTATGAGAAAGTGACATAAATACTGTTTTGCATTTTGCAGATGCAGTTTTGCCACTTTGACTGAAAACGGCACTTAGAAAACAGAATGGCTAATCTCTCTAAAATACTTTGCTTAGCAAACTTTTCTGCGTGCTCTTGCTAAAATACAAAGGAGAGTCCAATTGCTGAACAGTACTTGGCCTCACCACTAAACCTCCAAATATTGACACAAAAGACTCATCTTTGTAGTTCTCCACACCCCAACATGTTAACAACCTAGTGTCAGCTTTAGGGCTGTGTGCTCCCTGCCAGGATTCCTGAAAACAAAGCTCTTGCTTTCCTACTCAGTTCAGGGGAAGATGCTATCTGCTTTGCAGGAAGCAAGAAGTAAAATCGGCAGAGTCTGCAGTTATGTTATAGGTATGACTTCTGAAAAAATGTGTTGCTGCCTAACAGTTAATGAACCACAATACCAGCTAACAGTACAAGACCAAGCATTTTTCTTTCTCTTGCCATCTAATGATACTAAAGCACTGTTTTCTACACCAAGGGTCAGCAATCCATAGCCTGTGGAGCCACTAGATCTGGCCCACTGACATAGGGCTTCAGGAGTGGCGAGTTTCAACTTCAGGTGCTGCCATGAGATGAAACACTGGTCGCAGTGCTCAGTCATCTCTGACCCTAGGTGTAGCTGGTAACTGCAACTAGAAAGAGGTAACCTACCATGATTCTACATCATAAAAAATGCTTCCAAGTTTTCATAAGTCTGCCTGGAAGAGATGAGCGTTTTCTTATTTTGACACCAAAATTAATTAAACTATCTTGTTCATTTGTTAATCTCCTGTTAATCTTAACATCTTAATCGTCTGTTAAAACAACCCAAGAGCCTTGCTCCACCAACCGGTAGCACAGAGGTACTGAAGTTCTTTTCAAACCTACATCTCAGATACACAGAAGCACAAAATACCTAAATGCATTTTCTTGAGAAGTCAAATTCACAAGGCTACCCTCTGTTCAAAGGCCATTTTGTATACTCGGAAAGTGAAAACTATTATTTAAATGAATAAAGGCCACACAGTTCCAGATTATTTTCTCCAGTGAAATGTGCTTTTTGAACCTAGACACTGAGTTACTTTGCTGGATAAACTATGCAATATGCATTTTTCCTTCTCTATTTAAACAAGTTAATATCTATACATTTGCATATTGTAAATATATCAGCTGTACTTCTGCAGCTTGCTCGTAATACCAATGAGCATTTTCAAATAGTATCTCACTTTTTTAGATAGGCAAAATTAGAGCCAACCTGGGTAAATGGGAAAAAAAGTAACTACAGAATTAATTTTACAGAGTAATGAACTTGCTGCATCACACAGTACTGTTATGCTTTATTTCTCATTTATGGAAAAGGTGCTAGCAATTTACTTGTATGCAATTGTCTTGGGGACTTTTTGACATGTTATAGAAAACCACAGTTAGTTTTATATACAACTTTTCATGTCAGCAAATATAAAAGGTATCTAACATCAGAAATGCACTGCATTAAAAAGATACAGTACTAGAACAGAACATGATTAACACCCTTCCATCAACAGTCACAGGAGCAAAGTAGCGTTTTATATACCCACAGGATCCATTCCAACTACATACAAAGCAATAACTTGATGTTAAGAGATTTAACTTGGAATTTCCTTATTTTCGTCACCCTTGCCAGTCTTCAACTTCAACCCAAGTTTAAATGAGTATGTGAAACCCATAACTAATTTACATAAATATCACAATGGATATCGGGCTCACTGAAGTAGCAGAGGCAGGGGATACTAAAAAACTACCACTGGTCTCTAGGATCTAAGTGTATAATTTTCGTGAGTCTATTATTCCAATAAATGATTATCCAAAACCACCATCCAAATCTTGTAAATTGGTCAGATTTAGCCAAATAAAGTTAAATGTAGGGAACATAAGCAGCTTCTCTTCACATAGATGGGGTAGGAAACTGTTTAATGGGAATAAATAAAAATTCAATTTTGACAACTAAAGTAGAAGGCAAGGTATAAATTATACACACACCATTTCTTCATCTAGAAACCAATGAGTCTGCTTTGCCTATATCAGGTGAGAGCAGAACCAAATCCTGCAGTTGCTAAGCTACAAAGAAAAGTACAGATACATGGTAAACCTTTCCAACTCACAAATAAGAGTCAGACTGCTTAAAATATTGAAAAAAAAAAATTTACCATTTAAGTTTTGTTCTACTGCAACCAAACTTGTCATGTTCAGCAGCTCAATATTATGCATGAAACCTCTGGAATCACTGAACTAGTTTTATTTTCATTTGGGTTCATAAGTATCTAACAAAAATTCAAGTTTTGATTATTCTGAGTGATTCAAAATATACAGATCAAATTGCTGCCATCTCCTACTGGGTAATGGGTAGAAAACAGAGGTTCCATCAACAACCCAAATTGAGCCATTATATTATACTGGGGACTCACTGGCACAGATAACACAAACTCATTACACAAATGAAAGAGAAACATTATTTCTCACCTCCAATAGTACTCTCTTGAAACTCGTGAAACTGGCCCTTTACAAAACGGAGCACCAAACTTGATTTGCCAACTGCAGACTCTCCCAGTAGTACTAGTTTGAACTGGCATATTTTATTTGCAGCATTTGGCCCATTGGGCCTTGTTGCTCCTCGATTAGCCATGTCCAAATTAGAAAGGAGTCCTTGTTTCAACTTCTTCAAAGGAAAATAGTCCGGGGTGCAAGCCTCAGTGGTCCTTCTGGTTGTAGCAGTAGTGGTTTCTACAGGCAAAAGGCAAGACAAATTGATTACAGACCACACACACAAACCGCAGGTATCAGAACTAAATTTATATAATCAGTAAACGGTCTAAACTTTCCCAGAACAAAGCCATCTTCACTGTATTGAGTGTCAGTCAGCAAGCAAGTTCTACCAACATACATATGGTATTTTTCTGAAGTACTATTTTAAAACCCATAACAATAACCACAAAAACAGACAGTGATTCTGGATGTTAACCTGAGTTACCTTGAAGAGGCGTTATTTTAAGATGATGAGCATTTTCTTTTCTTTTTCTTAAGCCTGGCGACTTCAAACTTGTATGAGTAAAGTACAAGCACTTCTAAACAGCCTGGCTTATTACCCTGCATTTTTGGTGTTCATTATCAGACTTCAGTTCAAGTGACATGCATCATTCTGCTATGAATCAAGGCTAAAATCAAGTGTAGAGGAGCAATGGGTTCAGACCTACATATTTTTTCCTTAACTTCCTCCTGAGCTAAGAATTCTTACTTATAATCCAAGTTCCTTTTTCACTATTTTGCTGATGTAAAGTAATTCTTGACTGCTCAAAAGTCAGCATTAAGTAAGGAGAAAACAAGATGCACAGATTTAGTCAGGATGAAGAACAACCAGAAAGCTCTATTACACTAGCATATCCAATGGGATGAACATGGCATAGCTTCCTCACAATTCACCTCTACAAGTTGAAATATCTTAAAAATGAGACACAAAATAAAACATGCATTTGAAGCTCAATCAGGCTCACCTCATTATAGAAAACAAAGAGCAGAGTTTAATATTAAAATACACACCTCAGAAAGACAAGAGTCCCACTTTTGGGTCAGTAGTTTCCATCCAACCTAGGTCAGAAGGAACCCCAAATTATCATCATCATTTGAGAGCTGTCTGGTAGCTTACATAAGGAACTGGCATCCTAATCTAGGTCCCAACAGACAGGTGTTCAGGTCATTCAAACCAGAACTGGAACCTTTGCTAGTATTATCTGATAGCAGGCCAAAAGCCAAGTAGTGAGAGACTATCTACCTGAAAGTTATCTTTTCTGAAAAGATTCAACATTAGTGCACCAGTGTGGAGAAGTTCGCAGTCTGTGCAAGTGCTTCATTTGATTTCCTGATGAAGAAGCCCTTAAGGCTCCAGAGATTTTGTAAGAACTAGTTTCACTTCCAATTTTTTTTCATGTAGGGGGAGGGAAAGATTTTAAAACAGATTAATTTTCTTCGCTACATGAATGGCTCATGTTAAATAGCCCTCTTCCAGACAGAAGCTGCCATGTGAAAAAATGGGATAACATTAAGTCAAGCTACCTCATTCTTATCCCCCTCTAGAAGGGAATACAAACTACTCATTAGAGACACGCAAATACTGGTCACTCCAGTCTGCCAGAGAAGTATGCTCTTCTTTAGTACTAGCATTTTAAAATCCTAGCACAAAGACAACAGACTGTAGCTTTAATAAGTATTAGCTGCTTCATAAAAGGCATACTCAATGTTTCATACTCACCCTGTGTCCTGGGCTGGATTCAGATTGCAAGACTCCTTCCCAGGCCACATTTGGCCTATGGCACTGATGGGACTGGTGGCCGCAGGACAAATGGGGGTTGTGTCAGCACAGCCCTCACTTGCACTCTTTACCACCACTGGCCACTTCTACCAGGGTCAAGGGGCCCCAGATTCTACAATAGGACACACAGTAACCCCTCCCTCCACTTCAAATAGCCTGCCAAGCTGGATGAAACTGTTCTGGGGGCAGCATCTGGCCCGCAGTCCATGTTTCACAGCCTTGATCTATACCAGCCACATTGTTTATTGTGTTACAGGGCTACTGCAAACAAGACAAGCTGTCAGTGCAGTTTGTAGGTCTAAAACTTCACTTATTCTCTCTGCCTGAGTATATGCATTTAAAAAAAAAAAAAAAAACCATAAAAATGAGCAAACCACAACTGCAAGGCTGCACTTGCCCAAAATATACCAAGTACATTTTTGAGCCTTTGAATCCTTACCAACATGGTCCAAATTCAAGGGAATAATAGATAAAAAGTCATATCTGTAGTTTAAACCTCTCTTACATCTACCTTCCTCCTACAGAAGGAGAGAGCAACTCATGGCAAAACTTACATATTTCTGAACAAGCTAGTCAGCAGACTGCCACCTTGCCCTGCCTTCTGCATAACTCCAGCAGCAACTGACATAACTAGCTATTTCCTTCCTCAATAATCCTAGCCCAGGAAAGGGTAGACTAACTAGAATTTGAATGTGGATCCTTTAAGTGGCAGTACTAAGCAGCACATCTAGATCAAAAACCAGTCTAATCCCTCACACACAAACCTACGCTGTAGTGTCAATCAAGATACAAATTTACCAACACTATGTATGTCTGAATTGTTAGGCCTCTATTACAACAACTGAACAGTAAGTAAGATACTTCTTTTGCGCTGACAAAAATCTCAAAAAGAAAGGAATCCAGATTCTTTTGCTGGAAGAGTAATACAGACTGCAAACATTTCTTTCAAGATAAATGATATCAGTATTTACTATGTATTGCAACATATATTCAGATCAGGAATTTTGTAGTGCATGTTATCAGTATAAAAGGTCCTTGAAGATAAAATGTTTAAATGATACAAAAGTGAACAGTTATTTTAACTCAACTGAAGGATTTTTCCTTAAAGTCATTTGAAAAATTAAATAGTTATGACCCGCATTATCAGAGAGAACATGATTTGTAAACAATATTTCTGGTAAGATTGTGAAGCAATTCATATAACAATGGATGAATATGACAACATATTTAATTTCTCCCTAGTTACATTGCAGAGTGATGCACAGCAGCAAACTATGAAATAAGTGAAGTCACTGGGTACAACTAACAAATGCAATCTCTGGTTCTCTTTCTTAAATTAGAGAGATAAAATGTAAATTATTTTTGCCTGTTTTATGAAAAGCAAAAACAAAAATGAACAAAAAAATAGTCTGCCTTAAGGACTATTTAAATAAACTGCTCTTTCTGTTGTAGTACACTCCAGTTTGTTCAGCCAATTAATCACAAAATACTGCATCACAAACAAGCAGACAAAAATAACCCCCAAAACTCACTCAATCCCCTCTTTGTCAATTTTGTAGCACTAGTGTTGGCTCAAATAAAGGCTAAAATCGGTACCTGAATATAAAAGGCTATTATTTAAGAGCTTTTGGGACTTCTTGTGAGGAAGTCAGCTAACAAAGTGACAATTCCACATCCCTTTATTTCAGCACTAGAGCCTTGCTCACCATCCTCCTTACGCATTTTGAGTCATCCAGAAAGGTGGTGCTCTATAAGCTTACATGCAAAGAAAGATTCAGATATTACTCCATATGCCTTTCAAAACAGAAATTCACAGCCTCTAAGAATCTATGTCACTTCACTTACAATAGTAGTGACTGCCATTTCCAGAGTCCAAGTTTTCCTACTAAAAAACATGAAGATAAAAACTAGATCAGAGTTTGAAGCAGTCGACACCACAAGTAGGCAACTGCCAGTCCTCTAGATCATGGTGTACCCATAAGAGGTCTAGTCAGATTGCTCATGAATTAGTTTGTGGCTGATGAGCCCAATTTGAGAGCAACACAGCTTGTTACAAGTTTCACAGATCTATATGTTGTCTGAGTTGGAGTTCAAATTTACAGCATGCTGCTTTCTTCTTTCCCACTTTGCATCAAAGCTGCTTCAGGTTGAGCTTCACCCAGTGCCAGATGTTCACTCAAGATCAGATGGGATACTGTAGAGTCCTCCCAGCTTTCTACACTAATGCTGAACAACTTAATATAATTTTTGCATGCATCATGGTACAATCATAGAGAGCGACCCTGCTTTCTGGAGCTGTCTCAAATCTCACTATACAAAATATTCTTGGGGATACTGTCTTTTCCCATGCTTCTGACATGGCCAATCCAGTGCAACCTCCTCTTCTTGATAATGGTTTCTAAGTGTGTCAGTCCTGCATGCTCCAATACTGCTGTGTTTAGTATTCATCTTCCCACTTTATTTTCAGGATCTTATACAGACATCTTATGTGGAAATCATTCAGTCTCTTGATATGCCTAGCATATGTAGTCCAAGTTTCTGAACCATAAAGCAGCGATGACACCAGTGATGTCAGGTTTTTTCACACCCAAGCCCCTTGGTACATGATCACAGGAGCTTTGGGATGGCAATTAGTTTCAAGAGGATTGTGATCTGACCAAGAGATCTTGTGAGGAAGATTCACTGTAAGCAACCAAGACCACATCACCCACAAACAGGAAATCTCTCAGAACCTTGGTTTTTGCTCTAGAACTTACTATGTTGAACAAGCCTCCACCTAGTCTGGTTCAAAGATAAATGCCATTATTGCTGTCCTTGAATTCACAAAGCAGCAGGAATTGAAAGAAGATATTAAAAAGCATGGGGCTAACCCATTTCACTTCCATGTTGATGTCAAAGGCATTTGATTCTTTGTTTTCATACACTACAGTTGCCTTCATTCACACCTTGATTTAAGGAGCAAATGATGTTCGACAGTTTGGGGGGACAGCTCTGTTCTGAAGGCCTTCGTGAGATTTATATGAAGGCTAGGTACAATGGTATTTGTTTTTCTTGATACTTCTCCTGCAGTTGCTTGAGTGAAAATATAATTATCAATGGTGGAGAGCAAAAACTAGTGATTTTCAGGATTGATTCTTTTAACCTAGAGATTGCAGCCTAGGGATCATGATTTGAGTGACAATTTTTCTAATGATGTTCAACAAGAAGATATCTCTATAGTTGTCAGTCACTTCTATCCCCTTTGTTATTGTATAAATTGTACAGTTGACACCAATGTATCAAATAATACCATAAATCAGTGTTTTTTCAGACTGGTGTACAGGGTGCTTTGCCCAGGCATATGTGTCTAATTTTAATAATGTTGATGGAGCTGCTGAGTGCTGATTGCCAGTGCATAAGAATGCTGTTACTCACTGCACCTTGACTATTGCTGAACATGCCGAGTTGTTGGGTGTTGGGGATCAAGTAGCACTGTTTTGCAGGTAAAAGGGTGCATGGCTAAAAAGGAAAGCTATTATCATAATATAGAACCCATTACATTCATGCCACCTACTTTTCAATAAAGGGTAGCTTCTCCTAGCAAATCTCCTTTCAGACTGAAAACTCAGATATTCAAATACACGCTTGGCTGTTTTTCATGTGTCAGAAGAAAGTCATTACTCCTATACCTATACAGATAGGGACCCTCATTTTCTGAAGCCACAGGAAGTGCCTTAGACTCTTACACCTCCTTGTTTACCGCTAATGAATGGATCCAATTCTTGGCATTCCTTTTAAAGGACAGTGTTCACACTTGAATATGGACTTTTCCTGTCTGAAAGACAATCATACTGTAATTACTTCAATATGCATCCTGAAAATAGTCTACCAACTTCTTTAAGCACTACATGCCAAAGAAATTCTCTTAAGAGGGATTAACAAGCCTTCACTTCTTATACACTGCAGTCTACCCTGAAACTCAGCCTGCACTTGTTACCACTTCCTTACCACCATCACTACAACAACTAGCCTTGGGAACCAAAGATGACAACAGAGGCAAGAGTACTGGATTAACTGCACCGAATACACAAAATGTAAATTTTCATCGTATTTATAAAAGGCAAGAGTTAGATACTTAAAAACTTGCTTTAACATTACAGTTTTTACTTGAATTTTAGGTCATCTTAAACAGGTTACAAAACTTTGCGTTGTGTTGAAATTCCACAGCTACAGTTTAGATTTCAAGTAAAGCTTTTAAATAGAAATCTTAAAAAGATACTGTATTTTTTATGTATACTTATTATACACAAGACAAAAACTAATTTATACTCTGAAAGTACTCTCTTCTCCTGAGGAATGCATATATACACACATATATGTACATAAGCTGTTCATCTGGGTCACCTGCATCTTGAAGTACTTTCTTATCTTTTTACTCCAAAGAAATAAAAAGGCAGTAGACAATACCGAAAACTCCAACCAGAACTGATGCGCAGAGACCATCATCTTTTGATGCTATACAAGAAGGGTCCTAAACAAAAGGTGGGGTCTTATTCCATGACAAGGCCTCCTAAGCATTGTGGCAACAACATTTTTTGCCAGGATATGCTATGTGATAGCAACTTATATCAGTATGAGGGACAAAGTTCAGGTATCCATTAAGTTAGTATTTCTGTTAATCCCATCAGGTAACTTGCCAGCTTCCGTCTTCCCGCCCCATACACATTCTCCTTTAATACCAGGTTTAACGTATACTGCTTCGTCTTCTAAAACATTGCATTCTGTTCATCCATTACATAAACAAACATGAAAAAACTAGTGTAAAAATAAGCCAAGATATAGCATCAACTACTACAAAAAAAAGTTTCACGGATTGTTCTATAAATGGCCCAAAGCATGCCACATTAAATCTTTTGTAGGCAGAATTTTCTCAAATGCAACCTTAATGCTGCCAAGGCCCAAAGCCATATTTGACTTCCTACCTCTGAGGTTAGTGAAACTCAGTGGACAACTCAGGAGTCTAATTACTCATGTGGAAGCATTGGTAGCTCAATTGCCAAGTAAATTTAAAAATATTTACACATCATGAAGGAGACTCCAGATACACTGGTGAATGAAAAAACAAGATCTCATTTACATGATACAATATTCTAAGTTCACCAAGAATGGTAAATATTTCCCATTATATAGCTAGCTTAATTTAAAAGACATACAGGTCAATTATCCAGATGTCAAAGAGACAGTAAGCTTTAATTAGTCAATAATTTTCATTAAACAAAAACTGACTTCCAAACAAGCTTTATATTTGTGTGACCAAGTCTCATAATAAGAAGTTTGGATATAATTTACCTGTACTAACAAGTCCAAGTCCAGTGGTAACTGATATCTTACAGGTTATTAATTGCGCTTACAACTTAACAAGGAACGCTGTCTATAATATTTACACCATACACAGCTGTTGAAGAACAGTTTTAGGTATATCAACAAAACTATGGCCACACAGTGTGTGTGAGTGTTTTACTCATCACTTATAAACTAACCAATATTGCACAGTAAAGTAGTTAGATCAAAATGCCAAACAAGTGATTCAACATGAGACCATGAAGCTTACATTCCTCCAATTAAAGATGATAAACATCTACGTGACCTGCACGAGCATGATGCATATCATTTTACCAATTATTCTGAAACAATTTTCCTGTGTGATAATTAAACAATTTAGAGGCCATGCCAATAGGTGCCACAGCACTTACTCACTTGACCCAAGTCAGTGTATCAGTGTAAACACATACAAGTGTCTTCTGCCCCATTCACATTACAGACTTGGGTGGAGGCAGTGTAAAATACCTTTAGCTTTGTAGCAGAGTAAAACACTCCTGTTCCCACACACATCAACCACCAAGAGATGTGATACTTCTGCCCTGCTTCCTCGTGTGTGTGTGTGTGTGTG
>NW_017728886.1:65449345-65457286 GCF_001723895.1 Crocodylus porosus | reverse complement strand
GGCCCGGGCCGCGGCCGCCGCCAACTTCCGCCTCCTCCGGCCGGACCAAAACACAACCACGCACTTCCGCCACCTCCGCCACGTCACGTCCCATAGCGTTCCATTCGCTTCCGGGAGCGACCAGAACGGGCTGGAGGAGGAATGATCACGTGAGCGCCGCCACAGTCCACCTCAGCGGCGGACGTTGAGGGCGAAGAGAAGCGAGGGGCGGAGGCAGCCACACCCCTGCCCTCGCCGGCCGCGGGGGGTTATGGGACTGGGGGGGGGGAGTGCTTCGTCAAGGGGGTGGCCACTGGGGGTTGGGTAGTTGCGTGGCCAGTGGCAGCCGCAGCCGCAAGCAGGGACTCTCAGCGGCTGAGGTGCTCTTACAGGAACCCCGGCAGAGCCCGGAGGCAGGAGCGGGGACAGGGTTTTCTAGGCTGCTGTTGGGTTGCGTGCGGAGTCGGGGTAGGAGCAGATAAGCTTCTGCGTGCGAGGCGTGCTTCGCGGGGGAGCTGAGGAGGGCCGTCTTGCACTGGAAGCCTAGTTGGACTGCATCCGGGCTCCGTGGGCAGGCCAATGACTTACGGCACAGTGGGTTGCGGGATCCAGCCTGGCAGGGGAAACACCGTGTATCTGGGTCCATGAGGGCAGTTTTACTTAAGTGGTCCCAGGGATAACTATTATGGCGTGGTTTAGTCCCCGCCAAGGTGTTGGGGCTTAAAGCCTACCTAATGGAAATGGGAAGCCTCTCCCTAGCTTGCTCATATGGCTATATGCACCCTGGGCCTGCATGTAGGATGCTTGCCAAAAGACTTTGGAAATATATGAAGCCCCTGGTGGGGGCGGATGATGTTTGCCAGATGTAGGGCCACTTACAGTTCTGGACTGACTCATGGATTTGGACTTGATTTGACTTGGAACACAAAAAATTCTTTCCAAAAAATCCAATCCAATCACGTCTAACTTGCCCGTGCAGCAAGCTCTGGCAATAAAAGTTGGAGAGGAACCAGCTGTAAAGTTAGCACACATTTTCCAGCTCTAACTTTATACCTGTATTAGCCTTTTTATGGCATGTGGGTTACTTTGTAGCTGGTAGGGCTGTGCGAAGCTTCAGTCTCTGATTCGATTCAGCGGAGATTTGGCCTGTTTCGGTGGCCGAATCTCCAAATCCAAATTGAATCGGGAGACCCTTTAATCTCTCCAGATCGAATCAGAACCCTCCGAATCAATTTGGAGAGATTCAGAAAGAATTGGAGATTCAGACATAGACACAGCTTTAAATGGTAGCAGGTAGCTCATCAGTGCTGTGACGGTGGGGTGTATGGAGCATCCCACAGGAGTATGGGGGGCTCCCCAGCGTGCTTGACAGTAGACCCAGAAGTGGACCAGAAGCAATCCGGGTCTGTCAGGGAGCATGCTGGGGTACCCCCCCAAACCCCCAGCTTGGTGACTGGTGCCTCCTGAGTCTGGGGGGGCACCCGAGGTCCCTCCCATGACTGATCGTCAAGCTGGGAGGTGCAACCCCCCCGTGTGCTCCCCAGTGGACCTGGAAGTAGACCAGAAGTATTTCTGGTCCACTTCTGGGTTCGCTGATGAGCATGCAATTGTGGGGGGGGCATGCTGTGGGATGCTTCATCTGTCCCAGCATTGTCGTGTTCATGAGCCATAACTGCTGGTACCTTGTAGGCATATAGAAAAAACATTTAAAGCTGTGTCTATGTCCCCATTGCTGGTTCTTCGAATCAGCATTGAATCTTCAGATTCAGATTGGACCAAACTGAATCGGGAACAGTGATCCGAATTCGCGCACCCTTAGTAGCACGTCTAATTCAATTGTACAATTATTGTGTAATACATGTAAGGTGTAGAGGGAGCCCAAGAAATCCTTGTATAATTTCTGGACTATTGCAGTTGGGAATCGGAAAGGTTTTAGAAAAGACCCAGGAGAATGCCGTATTATATTAAAAACCACGTTATTGTGAAAGACTCAAGGGCCCCAGGTTACTGACCTTGTCACAGGGAAGATTAAGGGATGGGAAACATATTTGATAACAGGTGACTCTTCCAGCTAGTGAACATCCAGTGGCTGGAAATTGGAATGAGGAATACAGCGCCCTCACCTTTTGTTTTTTGTTTTTTAAACACTGAGAATAATTAATTATTAGAACAATTTAGCAAGGGTTGTGAGAAATTCTCCATCATTGGAAATTTTTAAATCAAGATTCTGTGTTTTCCTGAAAGAACCTCCTGTTCAACCACATTTTTCAGACCTGAAGAATTAATTCAGGGAGGCCCAACAGTCTATATTGTGCAGGAAGTCTGACTAGATATTTCAAATGATTGCAGTCTGTTTATCTAATAGGTGATTTATCTGTTTAAGCATATTTCATGCTGCTGCTGGAGTATTCATTCATGCAAATCATTGGTAGTAGTACTACGGGTACTCCTTGGTTGGAGAAAGGCTAAGGGACATCATCATGACAGTAACAGGCCCTTGTTGAGACATTAGGCAGTCAGCAGCAGCTCTAAACTGTTGCTTTCTTGCAAAAGTTATAACCATCGAGGGACTGAATGTCTGGCCTTTGGAGTCTGTCTCAGTAGTCTAAAAGGGGGGATGGTAGGTCAAGGGCAGCATCCAATCCTCCATACTCTTGCTTAGGCCTACATGCTGAAGTTCTTGCTGTGATGGTTGCATAGTCCTCTTGTGCGTACACCATGATGCAAAGGATCAACAGTTGCCAAGAAGAATACTAGTTCTCTTTCTTAGTTAAAAACAGTATATTTTATGCATATCAGAGTTAAATTACCCAGTCTTTTAAGGGATGATTGGGAGATAAACTTGTCAGCATTTATATCACATCTCTCCTCTTTCCTACCCATTTGTATACCACAGTACTACTGGCTGAATTATACAGGAAATAAGGATCTGTCCCAAACTCTGAAAAAGATATAAGAACATATTCAAGATCACCAAAGTTCAGGCTTATTAAAGGAACGAAAGAAAACTCTTATGGCAAACTTAGAAGTTACATGAAAATGGACTTCATAACATAATTGTTGAAACAGCAGTGTCTTATGTTAGAAATTCATTCATTTATACAGACTTGAAAAATGATCGTTCAGATAACTACCACATACTAACTTTATGTCCTGTCAGCGATTTTGGGCAGCAGTTAAATGTCCCATTTCAGAGTTGTACAGTCTTTCCTCACCTGTTTGTCCCCACATTCTGCTCTAGTTGTATCACATTCTAATTTCCTTATGGCTCCCCTTCTCAGCATTCAAAGGCATCTCTATAAGAGTCAAGAATAAGATTCATGAGCACTGCAAAGTACTTGTAGGGCTTCTGGTGGTCTTCTGACTTCCCAGTGCTAGGGACTACAATTGGAGAACACCTTAGAAAGAAACAAAAAATGGAGGTTTGCAATGTTACCGTACATTGTGATTTTTATTTAGTGCAAAAATATACAATTTTTACAAACATTTCTATGAAAATAAAATGTGACAAAATGCCTCTTCCATACTGAATGAGTGCCAGAACACAAACTTACTGTGTGCATATCACAGAAGTCCGTGAAGTTGCTCAGAAAAGCTGAATAAGGCTGAGTTTACACATTGACTTTAGAGGATGTTAGTACTTAAAAGCCCGTCTAACTTTGGGAAGCTTGGGATCCAGATATGGAATAAAATTTAAGTCCATAGGAGTTTTGCTATTTACCTCTCATCTCCAGACAAAATAATATTGGTTTCTCTAAACTCTTTTTGTCACTTATGCCTCCCAGACCTCTAACCATTTTTGTTGCTGTCTACTGGAGTCATTCCAGTTTGTCTACACTTTTTTTGAAGTGTGGTGTCCCCCAGTACTCCAAGGGAGTGATGATTAAAGTATAAGAATTACTTCCTTTGACTTGCAGGCAACATTCCTTTTAATATAACCCATGTATTAGTTTTTCTTGTAGCAATTTACTCAGTTAGGAAAGGGACCAAAATCACCTGTTTATTTTACTTAGGTTACTGCTGAACCATCAGATAATAATGCTATTCAGCACTGCTAACCTTTTTCCAGATCTCATAATTAAATACAGTAGGTGAAATCTTAGCTCAATTAAGGTAATTGGAAAATTCCTTTTTGGTTTCAAAGGTGTCATGGTTTTACTTAGTGCAGGACCCTTGGTCTGTGAAACAGATCCCCAAAGGATCTGGAAATTTAGTAGTGGAGGAGCAGTTGCACCGTGAATTGCCACTCCCCTTTTAACAAATTTCCAGTAGGGGGCACCATGGGTCAGATAACATGGCTGTGCAAAAGGACCATTTGTGGGGGGTGTTGTATCAGAGGTGCCTGGGTCTGGATTAGGCAGCATGGGGTTAGATCCAGCTCAGGTTCAGATCAGGGTGGACGGATCCTAGTGGCACAGGGGTGGATTGGGCAGCATGTGGCCAGATTGTGAGGCGTGGGTCTAGATCAGGGTGGTAGAGGTCCAGATCAGGAGCACATGGGCAGGGGTCTGGATAGGGGTGGTACAGGTCTGGATCAGAGAGTGTGGGATCCAGCCTGCAGATGACCCTCCACCACTCATTTGGTCTGCAGAAGCAAATGGTTGAGCACCATTGACTTAAAGTTTTTCTATTTACAGTATTTAAACATTTCCTTCCTGAGCTTAAGAGCTTATTTTGTCCACTTTTCCTTCCTTTCCTTCCTTTCAGCCTCTCTTACAGTAAAAGAGAAGTGATGTTTGTGAGAACTTTTCTTATTCTGCCCAATTGGTTTTCATTTTCTCTATTTATTCCATTTGTCTGTCTCCTTTAATTCTTCCCTTTTCTGTCTCATGTATGTACTCTTCTCTATATAGCTCTTGCTCAAGGCAAGGAGCTGAGCCACTTCCCAGTTTGTGCCTGTTTTATTTTGCTTAATCTATTAAATTAAGCAAATGCAGTACTTTAAATAAAGATATTTAATGGAAGAGAACAGCCGTTGTATAAGATCCTAACAGCCGGGTTAATGCCCCTTAAGAGTAGCACAAATGGGCCCATTAATAAAACAGAAGTTAGAAGGGGCCCTGTCAAATATTGGCATACTTTTTAGACAGGAGTAAAATTTCAAAGTAGCACATACCACATCACTTTTTATACAAATTGCTCTGCGTGTTGGCACACCAGAGCTCCCAAATGACTCGTATTTCAAATAAAACACTTTAGCCTTCAGGCAGCTTTAGAAAGTTGCAAACTTATCAAGCATTTGAATCACATTTATTCCAGTACCTTGGTTAGAGTGAGAGCTGTGCTGCAGAACACAGCCCTCAGGCTTGATCAGGGAAGTGAAATGCAGGATTTTGGTCAGTATCACTTCCTTGATTTTAGCCTATGCAAGATAGAGACAGGCACCAAACTACGAGGCATTAAAATACACCAGTAACTTTCAAATTCCAAATACTTGCTATGGTCAGTTTTACCCCGAAGGAGCTTCTTGGAAAAAGGAACTTCTTTCCCCGCCTCCGCATAAAACTTAAAGAATCTAGTTTTCTAGTTATAAGAGATAATACATTGCCATTGAAGCCAGTTTGACTCAACAAATGCTTGGCATTAGTTCTTGACTCTAATTTAAGTTTGCTTATATTGCCCCCAAATCTTATGGGGGGTTTTTTATTTCTCTGATCCTTTCACATCAAAGAGATATCCGGTATTACTGAAGATAAAGATAATCTATGCCTTTGTCTAGTTATGATATCTTCTGCTCACACAGCAGCAGTCAAAACATTTGGAGGATTAATTAAAAGAAAAGAGAGGTTAACTATTATTTCCACTACTATAGGAAAAATAAAACTAAAGCATAAGAATATATCAACCCAGAACAGGAATATTATTGCAATATTTTTCTGTAAATGACCTTATTTATACTAGCAAAAGACCTTTCTATGTCTTTTATTTCCTGTATTAAGTAAAAGGATTAGCCTTCTAGTTTATCAGGTTACAGTAGAGCCCTAGTTTCCTGATGTGTCCACCCAAGTGATTTGCAAATCACTCCTATTTCTGGTATGGTTTCACAGAGACACTGTATAACCTGAAATTCCAGACCTCTTTTCCTTGAGGCTTATAGTTCCTTCCAACACTGAATTTCTTTCCAGCACTTTAGTTATCTGTCAGTTTCCTAGTACAACAATATAAAACACTGACCCATGACATGAAGAACATAGTACAGGATTTCATTTTGTGACATTTTCTCGCACTCTCCATCCTTTCAGTCATCCTTCCTTTTCACTATTTTCCCCCTTTCCTCTCTCTCACCTTTAGTCTTTTGCTTCCTGCTATATTGCCTCATTTCATTACTGAAATTACTTTTCCTTTACTTTTTACCATGCTAATCTTTATCTTGCACTCTCCTTGCCCAAAAGTTTAGAAGGGGAAGGACCAGCTGTGGCTAGCAAGAGATGGTCTGTAGTACTCTGCCCCTCAAAAACAATTGTGAAAATGTGGGGCATCTTTTCCAATTTAGACAACTAAAGAGAGAGATTACTCCTGTGAGCTGGAGACCCTGATCAACTCAGGGTCACATTACTAATTTCAGTTGTGCACGAGCTTGACTTATTCCCAAATTCCCAACTGCCCTATCATTCAGTTAGAAACTCTTGATTATTCCGGGACACTGCTGTATGTTTCAGAGTTTCCACATAAAACCTGTGAGATACCTAACTTGGATCAAAACAGTTTCAGAATTTGCCTTCTTGGTTTCAGGGATGAAGTTGTGCTGCCATTCCTCAAAGCTTCCCAACATGACTGGAACTCGAGGGTCTTAGAAGTAGATTGGAGTGAGGATAATAATCTGTTACTGCTCTATTCTTTTGGTATATCTCCCCCTTAAACTACTGGTGGCAGATTTGGAAAGATTTTTCATTGTTCCACACTGGACTGTCTACACCAGGTGCTTTACTGTGCAGTAGACTAATCTACTGTGCAGTAAAGCGTCACCATCTACACATGTGACTTTCCAGTGGTATTAATGTAGTTTTGGCATACATGTGAAGTAGGTCCATCATGTGAACACACATATATTTCAATCACCATAGTTATTAAATGGAACTATCAGTCTTAGTATGTAGCAAGAATGTGGTGGCCACTCACTTTCACTTGTTGCCACATTGCCCCTCTCCCCTCCAGCCCCACATGCTGTATGGTAATCCACAGCTTTTCTGTCCAGCTGAATGGCTCACCTTCCAACCCAATTGCCACTTCTCCCTCAGTCCCACCTTCTGTCCCACAATCAACTCCTTATGCAGAGCCTGCTTCCCTTAGGATCCTCTTGCCAGCCATGTTGTGCAGAACCCCACACTAGGTCTGTGACTGCTGATTCTGGCACAGGAACAGTATTGCTGGCATGGTGCTGCTTCTGGGCTAATTAGCTTGGCCTCTCAGTACAGCTAACCTGTCTGCCCACAGCACTCTTCTTAAGCAGTTTTGCATCAGGGAGACAGCACACACAAAGCATCCCAGGCTACAAAACAAGCAGTTGATTTGATTTGGGGTGCATGAGTCTGAGATTTGGCTGGCATCAAAACAGGAGTGGAATAGTGGTTGATACATGAGGCATGAACTCAATTAGTCCCTAGGCAAAGTGGCACCTCAGAGGCATGAACTCAGTTAGTCCCTAGGCAAAGTGGCACCTCAAGATCCATCAATGAGTCCTGGTAGAGTTAATCCTGGGATGGAAGGACTGCCAAAGACAACAAGGTGGGACAATTTTGTCCCCCTCTACAGTCTGGGACTTGCTAAATACCAAGACACTCAAATCCAAATCAAACCTCTCCTTTTTTTAGCCCGTCTTTAGATGGGTTTATCCCTGCACCAAGCCTTTTATCCTGGCATCCTACAGAGGGGCAAGCTTTCATAGATTTCATAGACATTAGGGCTGGAAGGGACCTCGGAAGGTCATCGAGTCCAGCCCCCTGCCCAAAGGGCAGGAAGTCA
>NW_017728886.1:65442265-65449334 GCF_001723895.1 Crocodylus porosus | reverse complement strand
GGGGGGGGCCGCAGAGCCCAAGGGGACACGAGGGGTGAGACGTGTGCCCATCCATGTCATGCCTCTAGCAGGCTGGCTACGGCTGGGACTGTCTACCCTGGGGGGTTCGCAGGCAGGGTCTCGCGCCCTCCCGCGCCCTAACTCCATGCTAACTCACATGCCGGCAGGCAAGCACGCCTGTTTGCACAGCTCTGGTCGCGTGGCTTCCTGGGGGCCTGGGCAAAGTAGGGGCCTGAGCGGGGCTTGACTGACTTCAAGTACCTGTGAAGTATCCCAGGCAAAAGGGAAGGGGAAGCAACTTTACTTAGCTGGTTCATAAACTAGGTTTGTTATACATGGGTTTATAAACCAGGTGCCAGGGTCACAGCCTGCATCCAGATGGGCAGGAACATGTGTTTTCCTGGGGAAAAGTAGGAACAGCACGCGCTGCGCCACTGCTGCTTGTCCCTGGGGAATCCCCATGCCACATGTGCTCTGGTGCATGGCAAGTTACCCCGGGTGGGATAGGAGAGGCTGAGACCAGCAAATGTGCTAATCCCAGCAGCCTTACCTGGGGTCTTGGGGGCCTCAGGGAGCTGCAGTTGCAGCAGGGAGCCTGGCTGGCAGCTGGAACATGGCTTGGGATGGCCACGCTCCAGTTTTGGGTAGTGTGTGCTGCTGTCACGTGTTGACCTGCTTTTTTATGGCGTGGGTTTTGTTGACCCAGGGATCTCCTGGGGTCAACCCTGTATCCCGTGCTGGGGTGAGAAACACCTGCTCGTGTGGTGTGTGGTGCCACAGACAGGTCTGCAGTGCCACATACTGCACACCCTCACTCGTCTGGACACAGCCAGTGTCCTCGGATGGTTTATCCCAGGACAAAGCCTTTTCTCCTGGCATCCTACAGAGGGACAAGCTTTGCCCCGCTTTAAATACCTACAAAGTATCCCAAGCTAAAATCAGACATGGATGAAATGGAAGGGGCAGCAACTTTACCTGGCTGGTTTATAAAGTAGGCTTGTTATAAGCGGGTTTATAAACTAGGTGCCAGAGTTTATAAACCCTGCTCCCAGCTCCCAGTTTTGGGGTCCCCAGAGGGTGCCAGAGACCTGGGTCTATGACTGGCACCATGAATGCTGTGTGCCCCTGAAGGCTGGGGGCACGGCGAGCTCCCACAGGCAGTGGTGGTGCTGTTGGTGTCAGGAACGTGGTGGTGGCGAGTGGCGAGCTCCCGCAGGCGGCTGCAGTGCTGGCGGGGGGCAGTGAGTGCTGATGGGCAGTTGGAGACCACCCGCAGATGCCACCGGCAGCGTCAGTGGCAGCCAGTGGCAATCGGGGACTGCCCACAGATGCCGCTGGTGATGTTGGCAGTGGGGGGGGGCAGGGTGGCGAGCGGCGACCCCCTGCAGGTGCCACTGGTGCTTTTCGCAACGGGTGCACTGCCAATCTCACGGGGTGCACATGCACCCGCATGCGCCCCCTACGTGTCCCCAAGGACTGGCATCAAACCAGGGGGTTACACACTAGCATGGCCTGGCCGTGAAGAGGACTCAACCCGAATGGCAGCGCGCTCGGGGGAACTGGCCCTGAAGCCTGCGTTGCCTGCGGCCGCCGGCAAAAGCTCTGCCGCGGATCCAGCCTCTTGGCTGCTCTTTAACCCGGACGAAGGCGCGGGACGGGGCTGTGATGCGCGGCACCCACGGACACTGATCCGGCCGCGCGTGGTGGGCGGCCCCGCGCCCGCGGCACCGCCCCGCGCTGGTTGCCTGGCGACCGCATCCACAGCGCGCGGCCCGCCGCCATGGTGGGGGCGCCTGCCGGGCGGCCCGTCTACCAGGGCCGCTTCCGCGACACCTTCCCCGAGCTGCCCGCGGTGGGTGAGCCCCGCCGCGTCCCCGTCCCCGTCCCCTTGCAGAGCTCAGCTCCCAGTTCCGGGGGCCCCAGAGTCCCGAGAGGGCCCCCAGGGGGTGCTCGGGGGCAGGTTTCAGGGCTGGGCTGTGGAGCTAGGCATTTCTATTCCGATTCAGGCTCTGCTCCGCCCCCCCGTCCCCCGTATTAACTTGTTGCCAGGGTGAATTTCTCCCCCAGTGTGACCCCCCCCCCG
The DNA here is from genome assembly GCF_001723895.1 of Crocodylus porosus. Lineage (NCBI taxonomy): Eukaryota > Metazoa > Chordata > Crocodylia > Crocodylidae > Crocodylus > Crocodylus porosus. Next base: position 65,447,251 of record NW_017728886.1, on the reverse strand, counting down.
CCTTGCTGCGCCCTCTCCATCACTGTTTCTGTTGTGCAGGCAGGGAAGTTGAAGCCCATTGGAGACACGGCAGGGAGCTGTCTCACTGAGGTTCTACCCAGGGTGAGTGCCTTGGCCCTGCATGGGCAGACATCAGCATTATGGGTAGGGGGTGCACACAAGTGCAGGTGCACCCCCTGAGATTGGCGGTGCACTCCCTACGAAAACCATTACCGATTGCTGATGCTGTCGGTGGTGGCCGCTGATTGCCAGCCCACCCCCTTTGCCGCCAACACCACCAACAGCGTCTGCAGGCAGTCCCCAGTTGCCACTGGCTGCCACCACTGCTGCTGGCGGTGTCTGCGGGTGTCACTGACTGCTGGTCAGTGTTCACCACCCCCTCTCCCCCACCACTGCCACTGCCACTGCCACCGCCACCGCCACCGGCACCTGCAAGAACTCCCTGCTCCCTGCTGCCATGCTGCTGCCGCCAATACCACCACTGCCACCTGCAGGCGGTCCCAGCCTCCGGGGGCATGCAGCGTTCGTGCTTATCAGCTCCCTTAGCAGAGGCTGTGATGACGAATAAGCAGAAGAGTACAAAAAGAATACAGAGGGGAAAAGATTATCTAGGCTGGACCCAATGATCTGTACAGTCCCTTCCAGCCCCTCACATCTCCATGATGAAGTGCAACATCGAGAAATGTAAAGTGCTTCACCTTGGGATGAGTGATCCCCAACACACCTACAGGCTTGGTGGCACCAAAATGAGTAGCACCATGACTGAAAGGGACCTGGGGGTAATAATAGACCACAGTATGAATTTGAGCCAGCAGTGCAAGGCTGTAGCCAGTAAGGCAAATAATACTGTGGCATGCATCAATCGATGCATCTCCAGCAAAACCAAGGAGGTGATTCTTCCACTTTCTCAGCAATAGTGAGACCACAGCTGGAGTACTGCATCGAGTTTTGGGCACTACACTTTAACAAGGACTTTGACAAGTTTGAGAGAGTCCAAAGAAGAGCCATCCGTATGATCAGAGCCTTAAAAGGCAAGCCATATGAAGAAAGACTGAGGGATCTGGGACTCTTGAGCCTGAGGAAAAGAAGGCTGAGAGGGGACTTGGTAGCAGCTTACCACTACACTAGGGGAATACATCAAGGGCTCAGTAAGCTACTGTTCACCAGGGCACCCAAGGGGAAAACCAGGAGTAATGGCCACAAACTCCTGGAAGATCGATTCAGGCTCAATATTAGGAAAACTTCACAGTCAGGGTGTCCAGACTGGAATAAATTCCCTCCAGAGGTGGTGCAATCACCTACCCTGGAAATCTTCAAGAGGAGACTAGGCAGTCACCTTGCTGGGGTCACCTGACCCTTGGTTATCTTTCCTGCTTGGTGCAGGGGGCTGGATCCAATGATCTTCCAAGGTCCCTTACAATCTATGAAAAACTATGAAACTATGAAAATAATAATAATAAAAAAGCTTCTCTCTCTAGTTCAGCTGGTATGATATGCACTGTTTTCATTCTCTTCTCATGCTTGTTAGAAAAGTTTTCCGCTGTCATGGTGTTCATAACACTGTGAGCACCGGGGAACATAAGGGTCTTGCTGCTCCTGGTTTTTTTTTTAACAGGGGGTTATGCATTCTCCCCTGAGAGCAGGTCTTATCAAGCTGACAATCAATTGCCAGCAACTGTAGTAACTTGCCAACATCGGTCAAACTGAATGGCTACTGGCAATAACAGGAAACTTTTACAAAACTGATTTTGAACGTACATAAGACATTACTTAAACCAGACGTCACTCCAGATTTATGCCCATCTCTCCTGTTTTCAGATGGGAAGAACTAAAATGATTTTCCATGTAGTTCAGTGGACTTTGTCTCATTTGTTTATAAACAACTGCTGATGCTCTCATGAAATACTTTGCACATTTCTATTTCATTTCTGTTTATTCTATGAAATCCACTGTGTGTAGGCATCCTTCCCGACTATGGTATAATATAGATTCAGCTTGCACGGACAAGACCAAATGTGCTTGCTATATGGGTGTTATGAAATTGTGCTCTTGTACATAAAGGGTGCATCTACATGTGCATTACTGTGTGTTAATTAATCATGACTAAATTTGATACCTGCATTTTCAGGTATCAACTTTAGTCATGGTTATCCATGTTTACTGTGCAATAAGGGTGTGCACATATAGACACGCACCCATAGCACACATTAAACTAGGCTAATGTGCATTAACACATCTTGTGTAGACCTGCCCAAAGAAATATTATTAACTCTTATGAAGGTCATTCTTCAGAGAACTGTGCTTTCCTAGGACCTTGGTCCTTCTTTTGAAAGCAAACAATGGTGGGTAGGTACAGCCAGGTACACAATACCATGACACAAAATAGCTGACCTAAGCACAGCTGATAAGAAGCATAACTCCTATGGAATGAAGTAGAAAAAAGCAAATTACTCATAGTTTATTCCCCCACTTCTTTTGAAATGCTTATTTTTAAGTTGTTCAGTTTAGTATCTATCATTAGTATATGGGTCAGTATAAATTAGGCAAAACCCTATTGAGTCTAACAGGTGTCTTTATTCAGAATAAATGTAAATAATATTACCAGCTGTAATGGAGCCGAGATTGTAGCAATATCTTACTGTGACTACTAGCATTTTTATTGCTGGTTTGATAATTGTGATCCGGTGTTTGAAAACATCAGCGGCTGCAGGAACAAGAGTTTGCAGAACATTATATCTTTCTATTTAGTTTCCATGTTTGAAGTTTGTAAAGTTTTGTAGACTTTCATTGAAAGGGTTATAGTATGTCTCCTTTTCTTGCATGCACATTTTGTATAAAATTGTATTTCCATTTTCTTCCAGCCTATTACTCCACCTGTTGTAAGAAAGTTTCGAAATACATCAAGCCCTGCTCCTGGTGCTGAAAGAATATTTTATGGCAGAGCAAAAGATCCTGATATTGCAGCCCATTTGACTCATGGCATTAGCTCCCATTCTTCACTGAATGTAAGAATATGATTTTTTGTATGCTTAAAAATATATTTGCTTTTCCTTAACTGCAGTTTGCTTTTGCTGGTCATAGTACATATGAAGTGTATGAGAGGATGCATCAGGACCAGGCCCCTGGTGGCCATGTGGCTCCTTGAGGTATCCTCCCTTCCCTCCATAGTGTCAAAAGCATTCTGATCTATTGTGGTCTTTCTAAGTTCTTTGCAACCGAAGAATTGTTCTGCTTTTTCTATAGTCAGATAGCTAAGAGCTGGCATTTTCTGAGGGGTGCTTCGAGCCTAATGAGGGGTACCTTGATTCTGAAAAGGTTGATAACCACTGATTTAAGGTCAAGGGTGGCTAACTGCTTTACATCAAAATATTTCAGGTGACTCTGAGTTCTGAGGGATATTAACATTGTGAAATAAATAAAAAGCTTTAAAAGCCACAAATCTTTAGCGAATGAAATATTATTTTACCAACTGCATTACTCATTTTATTTCAAAATTTAAATATTGATTAACATTTAATTAACTTCTCGCTTTTTCCTTATCAACTTCTATAGTTTTCTTTTTGATTGGTTTTAGAGGTAAAAAAGTAGAGCTATTAATGACCTGATTTACTATCTCAGAAAAGTGCGCATTTAGAGTCATTGTTAACTTTGCTCCCTTTCCCTTCTTTTGCTCTTAAAATGCTTTTACTGCCTAGACAGGATCATTTGATATTCTAGTGCATTCAAGAAATCCAACTAATTAGAGGAAAACAAACCTAGGAGTTTAGGGTATTTTTTTTAAAAAGGGCAAAATTCTGTGCTCACATGGCAGATTTTAACTGATATTCTTCATCCACAATATGATGCCTTCAAAAAGAGCTCAGTACGTAGTAACCTTATATTGTACCTTGGCTTCTGTTCTCCAGATAATGTGGGAACTTGTTTGTTTGATTAAAAAAAAAGCTTTATCACAAGTTCACTGTATTCATTTGAAGCCAAGACAAGGCTTTTTTCTCATTCAGTGGGGAGGATAGGAGGTGGGGGAGGGGAAGAACCCCCTGTCTTGGATTTGAATATGACTTGGGCCAAGCTGCTGCTGCAGGTCTGGCCCCATTTCTGGCCCCAACTCTGACCCTGATCTTGGGAAGATAATGAGATGTTGGAGAAGGGAGCACAGGGGAGATTGAATGGTGCATGGAGTAGCTCAAGGGAGATCATGTGGCGGGAAGAGTGAGGTATGGTGACTTGAGATTAGGGCCAGGGCTGGAGTTGTTGCCCCACTGCTCACTGACTGAGGCTGGGGCTGGAGCCATCATGTGTTCTGTGACTGAGGCCAGAACTAGAGTTGCTGCATAGGGTAAGCAGTGGCTGGGTGGGGAGTAGGGGGACCAGAGGGGAGGAAGGGGGAAAGTGGCTAGAGGACAGACACTGATGGGGATGCAAGTAACAGGGGGGACATGCCCTGGATCAGGCAAATGGTGGGGAGGTCAGCCTCTGGGGTGTGGGGTGTGGCTGGGGAGCAGGTATCAGGGAAGGCAAGTGGCAGGGGATAGGAGACAGGGGAGCAGCATCAATGGATGCAGCTAGCAGGGGGACAAGTGACAGGTAAGTGAGGCAAAGGGAAGGAGGCAGGCTGCCTCTCCCTCACCTCTTCTTTCCCCACTGCTTGCCCCCCACCACTGCTTTCCCTACCAGAGAGGTGGGAGGGTTAAATTTAAGACAAACTTACAATAATAAGATTCTATACATGGACAATTATAACAGATTTATACAGTTCCATGTATAGAATCTAATTATTGGCGGGGAGGCATCTTCAATTTGAAGTTATCTCAAATACGGCTAAATACAGTATTCGATTAATCTAACTCAAAATAATACTTGTGTAGCAGGGCACCAGGGTGCCTGCCACTAGCAGGAGGAATGGGGCTGCTGAAGCGCCCTGGAGCAACACAGATGGGGGTTGCTAGGGCAACCAGGCAGGTCATGTGGCCAGGAGGGGGCAGGGCC
>NW_017728886.1:65434306-65441640 GCF_001723895.1 Crocodylus porosus | reverse complement strand
GGCGAGCGCGGCCAAAAACCCCAAGAGGGGTGGCGAGTGCGGCGAAAGACCCTGAGAGGGGCGAGAGGAAGGACCCCGAGAGGCGCTAGAAGTGCGGCAGAGACCCCGAGAGGGGCGGGAAAGCCCAGAGATGGTCGAAAGGCCCTGAGGGGGTGAGGCGTTAGAGGAGTACCTGGGCGAGGCAAGCCCAGGGGCGCTGGTGGGGAGACAAGTAAATAGGCAGCCTCCCATTCTGAACCCCAGCATCAAAGACGTGGCGGGCGAGTAGAGGGTGCCAGAGCACCCTAATTGGCACGGCAAAGGGGCGCTAGCAAGCTCACAGCCGCTTGCGGGCCCCACCCTTGACAACTTGTAATAGGTAATAATACTTAGATAGCATGTTTCATTGCTTAGGTTTAATAGTATTATGCCAGTTATTGTGCTTCAATTTTCTCCACCACAAAATGGTAAGGCTGGAAATTTCCACTTTAGGTGTCCAATATGAGATGCTAAAGGCCTGATACTCAGGGATGCAAAAATGAAAACCTTCAGAATTTTTGGCACATCGAAAATGGAGATAAACATTTTGTTTAGTTAGAGGTCTTGCTTATTGTTGATTATGCTTCACAGTATGCTAGAGGTTTTTTTTATATTGTCAATAGGAAGTGTAATTTTAGTAATCTGACCATGCTTATTATTAAATGTTTGCTGAGAAGTGCTTAGAAAGATCCATTTTAGTAAGATTCTGTTGTATCCTAGGCTGCTCACTTTTTTTTCTCTGATTCCTTCAGGCAGGCTTGTTGACAAATCCACCTTGTAAAACTCGGTTTCAGCAAAAAATTAACGAAAAAAAAGAAGCCCTATATTTAAGTAATCGGAGAGCACCATTGGGAAGGTCATATGATCAAACATCAATGCTTCCTAAAGGCCTTGATGTGACTAACACCACATTTGGAGGGACAACCATCAGAGGTAGGAAAATTGATGTGAAAACATGTTACTAAATACAGGATGACTTATGATTTTATGTGGGATGGAGGAAGTTACATAAATAACACAGGGTATGTCTACATGAGACACTATCTCATGTAGCTACTAGCTACTGCACCATTATTGCTACGGCAATGTAACACTGTCGGGCATGAACTGTGACAGCAATGCTATTGCTCAGGTGCAGCTAAAAATAACTGTGGGGCGATGGGACTGTGCAGTAATGTGCAGTCATTTAGTACTTGCTGAAATAATAACTGCATAGTCCACCATTCATGTAGACATGCCCACATTGTATTTATTAGTACTCATGTACTCGCTCTTCGTGGGCCCTATCTGGTGTGCAGGGTTGGTTTGGTATGTGGCTCCAACCCCACATATTGGATTAGGCCCCGTACCAGATCATGGCTCTGGCCCTACATTCAGGGCCATGTCATCTGGACTGCAGGGGTTGAAAATTTGGTGGTGGGGGCAGTGTTAATTAACAATGCCACTACTGCCCTGTCACCAAATTTCTGGACCCATGGAAAGCTTCATAGGCCAGATGACGTGGTGCTGCAGACCAGAGTTTGAGCACCACTGCTGTATATCTTAAGAGATCCACTTGAGGCAAGGACTGACTATATATTGGATATGTCAGAATCACCTCAGTATTATACCAGAAAATGTTATGGTGAGGCATGCCATGTCTGCTCTTCATACACTGCCTCTTAAAACAGAAGTAGTGTAGCTGTTTTAGTGCAGTCTTAGGCAAATACCAGCAAGCTATCTTGTGAGCAAGAAGTGTTTGGTATGCACCCAGCAGCAGTCATTGAAGTGATAATATGATACCCATTTCAAGAGGTAGCATGTATTGTGCAGGCCTCACTGTGATCCTTAGTGTGATACTGAAGAAGGAAAGATATGCCCTACAATCTTGTATCTCCCACTCAGTTCCCTGCAGCTCTTCCCCATCCTGTGATATTGCTTTGATGCCCTGGTACCTGACTAGAACCTCATTAAGAAATATGACATTTGTCACAATATCAGTGTCTTCTTCAGTAAAATGCTGAAAAGAGAAACATTTCCTGTTCCCATAATTTTTAAAGAGATTTTGTTACCTTATATTTAATATGCATTTGTTCACTTTTCAGGAACAACTGCTGGGGATCTTATAAATCCACCAAAACCGTTTGAGGAAATAGATAAAGAAGCAAGAGAAGGACACGAGTTATATGTTGTGACACACAATGATTATAATGTTGGTGAGTAAGCCTAAGAGCTAGTGGACCTATAATATAAGTAAGTACAAATAAATTTAATTATAGTTCTTTGACACACACATTTATCTAGTCAGATTGTTAAGGGATTCATTGGCATATCAGTTAATATTCCAGTTATCTATTTTTTTTCATTAATTGTATAAGGCTAGATAGTCCCCAGCCCTTATTCAACCTTACAAGAGAATAAAGGTCCCCTTTGCTTCTTTGACTCCCCTTCAAAGTGTAGCATTATATCTTTATCCAGCATTTTGACAAGAGTCTTGATTTCTAATTAGAGAAGCCATTTGTCTACTCACAGCAATTTAACTGAGTTATCTAATTATTGATGACAGTTTTTTAATGGTTTGTTAATAGCACTCCAAAAGGTTTTTATTTCAATATTCTCCTTGTGTGTGTATATATATTTTGTACAAAATAAAAGAGGAACATTTTTTTTTTTTTTTTCCCTACAGGAGAACCAAGAAACCGGAAATACAGTTCACCAAAGTTCAACAAGTATAGTATTTATGGTAAAGAAACACCACATTTTAATGATGGACGAAATACATCCAAGTCTTTACAATGGCTGTACAATGTGCAATTGTAAGTTTCAATGCATAAAGTAGATTGGGGACTTGGTTGTTCAAATTAAACCTTCATATGTGAATATTAGTTTTATATCTGTGATGACTTGCGCTGAAAATTCCTACAGCTGCTAAACTGTGCCCACATGAAGAAAAGCCCAAGTGGGAAACTAGCTTCATCCTTCTGTAGAAGGAGTAGTTCTACGTTTCTGGTTTCTCTAGTTAACAGGATGGAGTAAAAGTACTGAACAGGTACATGTTTGCTTTGTGGCCTGCAGGGAAAAAATGTACTTAGTTATATAAATACAGGATTTAAGCATACTGGTATGGGATATTTGTATGTATATGTATGCCATCTTGTAAGTATAACTACAGTACCACTGCTCAAATGTTGTAAATAATGCATTTTAAAAGTTATACATGTGCAGTACACATACATTAAAATCAGATTTGCAAGCAGAGAACAAATGGAGTGCTTTTTGTTGAAAAGTTCTTTTCTTCAATTATAATGATATCATTAGGCAGCTGTATTTAACACTTATTTTCTAATTTTTTAGAAAGAAAGCAGCAAAAATAGTGTCCAAAAGAATTGATGATTTCAAGGAAAAATTTCAGCCTCAGCTTGGAAAAGTCCTTGATCCGTAAGTTAAAAAGATGGAATTTACCCAGGTCCTGTGCAAGCTATATATTTCATCATTTTGGGGCTCGGAAAAATAGGTAGTTATGGGTTCAACTGAAAATTTGCAATGCAAGCTCACAATTTGCCTACTAACTGCAAAGTGGATAACCATTCCTTTCTAAATCCTGACAGTTCCTCAGATTAATTGGGATTTGTGCAGGGGAATAGGTGAGAAGAGCACTGTGAGCGGGTGTGTAATTAGACTCTGCTGCCAAGGTGGAATTCGACTGACCACCATCTCATTCTCCCAGTCACCCACCACGTCTTGATAGTAAAATTATATTTGGGAGGATAGATGTCTTCTGGAGTGAGGGTCAAACTGATCTGCAGGGTTCCACCTACCCTACACCCTGACCCTTTCCTCTCAGGCTGATGGAAGCCAGTCCCTGATGATTGAGAGTAGGGAATGCCCAATCAAGTCCCTTCTTGGTGTGGCAGGGTACTGTTGGTGCCTGTCACTTTAAGGGCCATGTCAAGCAGCCAGCAGGTCTTAGATCCATGGCCACCTATATAAACACAGCAGTTCACTGCTGGCAGGCAGGCAGAAACATCGCCTGGCTGAACTGTTGAATGAAACATCTGCAGGTATGAGCAGGAGGTTCTTGGTCCTGGGCATGACCTAAAACCGCACCTGCTGGGTGTGGGTGGTCTGGTGGGGCTACCAGTGGCACTGGAGCCCCCAAGAAATACCAAGCCAGTTACCACCCTGGTGGAAGGCAGGTCAGGGCATCTTAATAACCCCCAGCTCCCACATCCCTGGTGGGCTCAACTGGTTCAAGGGAAGCCCAGGCTCATGGGAGTCTTGAGGCAGGGGCCAGGTCAGCGGAGGGACCTGGAGCAGCTCCCAGGCTCTGTGTGAGTCCTGTGGCTGCAGGGACCCTGAGAGGGGGCTAGGCATGGCTATGGCCACCTGAGCCTCACAGGCTGTAATATCCCAGGGCAGAGGGTCAGGCAGGGTTACGACCACCTGAGCCAGACAGGGTGACAGGCCCCATTGAAGGGGGCGGTTGGTGAGCCCCAGTGAGGGGAGGGATTTGGGGAGGCCCAGTGACGGGGCTGAGGGCTTGGAGCTCAGTAGGTGTGTGTTTGTCTGTTTCTGTGTGTCTTTTATGAAAGACCCAGTGCAAATCAGTGCCGGCTGCAGTGTAGGGGAGGATTGGAACCACAGATAATGCCCCCTGGCATCGGGGCAAGAATGGGCAGCCTCCCACCTAATTAGAAGCAATTGTGAAACAACAAGGCATGGCAGACGAGTGTGGTGGGCAGTTAGCCCATGAACATGTGGGCAGGCCAGTAGTGGACTGGCTCCGAGAGAGCCTCCTGTTACACTTGGGTTCTGCCAAGTTCTTTAATTCGCAGCTTCTTGGACTCTTCTTCCTTCTCTGGTTGAATCTCTCCTTGGCTCAGGTAGTAAGGTTATCCCTGGATCAACTTAACTGACTCTTTCCTGTCTCCTCCTGGCCTTGCCTCAGGCCTTACCAACTTAATTTCTTTAAATATCCCCCCAGGTGCAGGTTATAGAGCCCTGCTTAACCATAAATCAAACCTTCAGGGACTTCTCCTTAGCTGTCTTTCATTTGCACAGAGAAAGGAAATGAAAGGGGAGTTTCTTATTCACGGTCTCCAATTCTTTCACAAAAAAAAAAAAAGGATCCTCTTTTGTTTCTTCACAATACTAATGGATCAGTTAGGCTGTTGCCCTCCAGCTTCTGCTCTCCTTTGCTTCTCCTTGTGTACCATGCAAAATCTCTTCTTTGCTCTGGCTGCCTCAGTTTTCTTTTAATTTTCTTCCTTTCTGCTCCTCCTGGTAGGTCTGTACTCTCCCTCTTTCCAGCTAATCACCAGGCATCCCTATAGGGATATCTCTCTCTGGGTCCCAGCTCCAGGGATTTTCTGGAATGACCCATACTACCCCACCATCTGCCTTCACTTATCTTTCTAGGAAGGTGTGGGTGATTCTCACTCATGGTTTATCCAGTTCCACATGATTCACGAGAGTTCAGTATGCAGGGACTTCTTCTGCATTAGTCCTCAGCTCACAGCCCTGCTGAATTGTTCCTGCTCTGAGGGATGCCGAATGCCAAGCCTCTCTTTAAAATCCTCCTTTGAGCTGCCCAATTCTCTCCCCAGGTCAGTTGGTGCAGGTTCCCTGGGGCATGTGTTCTCATGCCCCAGGGGTCTGCTTGTTTCCCAAGTTTTCCTTGGACCCTCTTCTCCAGTGCACCCAGGGCATGCTGCTCATGTGGACCTAGCTGAGTAAGTTTCCTGCTGGTGCTGCCAGCTCCGCAGGAGTGTAGCAGGGGCTTGGACCCAATCCCTGCTACAGATACACTTTACATAAATGATAACATCTTTGGCTAGGGACAGAAATTACACACAAACTCGTATAAGCGATTGGAAACTGGTCTAAACTCGTAACAGAACAGAAGTTCAGTGCACATAGACCAGTTTAAAGACAGTGGAAATAAGTTTAAGATATACTACATGCATCCAGGTCTCAGTTTTAATCCATGTAGGTAGGACCCTTTTTTTACAAGGTGCCATTCCCAGGGTGGTCGTTAGCCCCTGGAGGCCCCCAAAATCCCCCTTTTTTTCCTTGCCACCCTGGGAACAGTCTCCCCTTTACTCACCTGCCATGCTTCGATGTCCCTTTATGGTTCTAAAGAGAGAGCTCCCCAGGGCTTCCCAGGTCTGGCGTTGCTCCAGGGAATACCTGGAAATGTGGGTCCTTTGCCTTAAGGGCTAATTGGATGGCTCTATACCTCCCCTACACCCATGCCTCACAAGCTTTAAATTTCTAATTGGGTGGGACCTTTTGTCTTCAGGCCACTCTAGGCTTTTAAAACCCCAACAAAAATGAAAATAGCCTTCCTAGCTTCTGCCCCTCTACTCCTGGCTGTTCCTGCAGCCCAGGCCCACTGTTGTAGGCCTGGCTTCTGGGAACCAGACCCTGTCTGGCTGCATCCCTCTTGGGCACCAGGCCCCTGACCCCTGTATGGCTCTGCAACCTTTCACTCTGCCCACTTCTGGGTTCACCAGTAGCTTGAGCCTTGAGCCTGCCCCTGGCAGTGCCCAAGGCAATCACATGTCCCATGGGACCTCCATAAACAACCCTTTACAGTCCCAACTCAAACCACTGGTTTAAACTGCAACATAAACACTAAGTGCCTAGGCTATAACATAAGGAGAAAATGAAAGCTGCATGCCTGCTTACCAAGCATCTCTCTCTCTCTCTCTGGGTCACTCTATTTTGTTCCCCAGTCTGAAGAGCTGCTTTCTTCCAGCATCCTTGGACATTCAGGAGCCCCATACTCCACAACTTTTAGGGATGGCTCAACCCCATGGCTTATAGCTCTAGCCTGAGCCCTCTCCTAGTCATGTTATGCCCCAGTCAGCTGACCTGACTATAGGGCTCTCCTTTAACCTGTGTTCTAAAACCTCTGCCCTTAAAGGGGCCGCACCATTTTCTAGTAATAGGGCCAGGGTTCCCTGTTACACTGGTCTAGCGAACTTCAGTACTTTCCTGACTCAACTTAGGTCACTGTCCTGTGGTATCCCAAGATGCTCTGCAGACCCGCACTAACCATCCCCACTCACAGGGAGGCAGGCTGGAACTTGCCTCATGCTATGTGCTCCAGCCCCATACCTAGCTGGACCACACAGACCCTCCACCCAGCCATCTAGCCAGCAGACCAGGCAGGAGTGGAGGTAATGAACATGTCAGCTTCCCTCTCTGCCGAGCTGGAGTCCAGCCAACAGAAGCCTCCAAGTTCTGTCCAACCCCATGCTCCTGTCTGCTCTGCTGGCCAGATCCCAGCTTGGCAAAGGGAGAAGCTGTCTTGTTCTCCACCCCCTGCCCCC
>NW_017728886.1:65427659-65434206 GCF_001723895.1 Crocodylus porosus | reverse complement strand
CCTTCTCTCACTGTAGGTCAGAGACTGTCAGGGGTAGGGCTGATTAGCCAGCCTGGCCACACAGGAGGAATCACCCTTGGCATGGGGCTGCCTGCAGCTGGCTAGACCCTAGCTGGGCTGGAGCCTCAAGTGAGGGAAACTCCTGAGGCTTGGGGCTCCTTCCATGTGGGCTCAGGGGAATTGGATGGGGGGCTCCTTCCCCCCTCATAAGGAGACAGCAGGGGGTTGGGAGGATGCTAGGCAGCCAATCAGGAATGGCCCCCACTTAGGTGGGCTTGGCAATGGAGAGCAGGCTGGGAGGCAGTGCTTGCCTTGGCCAACTGAAGTCTGAATGCAAGTTACATTCATTATCAGTCCAATGTATACAGCTTAGAGAAACCTGTGAAGATTGGATCAATTCTGCCTCGGGCTTGTGGCTGTCTGTACTTAGCCTTTGTTACTGAACTGAAAATTTGGTGTCAACAGCTAGAGATAGCATTTCCTTTTTCCTGTTTAGAATTCTATATAGAATTTCTAAAATATGAATATAAAAATGACTAAATTCATCTTAATTTGAGCACACGCTTTACAGCAATTTACTATTCTTCTTTTGGAATAAAAGCCTGTTTTTAGTTTAGTTAAGCATGTTAAACATGTTAAATGTGCTTAACTCTGAAAACTTACTTGGCTTGCATGTTTTGCTCATTTTGGGGGCCATATTATTTTTCTTGAAATATATGTATTGCTGAATACTACATGCTGTTTCCTTTTTGTGGTCAGGTCTTTCTTATCTGACTTTTTTCAGCTTTGTCTGAATTCTCAAGGTTTGAGAGAACTGAAATACCTTAGCTGTAGTTGGGGTGGGTAGGAACAGACTATTCAACATCTTCATTAGCGACCTGGATGAGGATGTGGAGAGCACCCTGTTCAAGTTTGCTGATGACACCAAGCTGTGGGGTAAAGTGAATACACTGGCAGGTAGAGACTGCATCCAGGCAGACCTGGATAGGTTGGAGAAGTGGGCGATCTGAACAGGATGTGGTTCAACAAGGACAAGTGCAGGGTGCTGCACCTGGGAAGAGGAATCCAGCATTATGGTTATAGGTTAGGGCTGACCCTCTCAGCAGCACAGAGGCAGAGAGGGATCTTGGAGTCAGGATTGACTCCGGGATGAATATGAGTTGCCAATGCGACGAAGCAATAGGCAGAGCCAACTGCACCCTGTCACGCATCAAAAGGGGCATCACTAACAGGTCCAGAGAGGTCCGCTGGTCAGGCCACAGCTGGAGTACTGTGTCCAGTTCTGGGCACCGCAATTCAAGAAGGATGTGGAGAACCTGGAGAGGGTCCAGAGGAGGCCACTCATATGGTTGAGGGCCTCTGGCCAGCCCTATGAGGAGAGGCTGAGGGACCTGAATCTCTTCAGTCTCCGCAAGAGGAGACTGAGGGGGGATCTTGGGGCTGCCTACAACCTTATCAGGGGCCAGCAGCAGGGACTCGGAGAAAGTCTGTTCACCAGGGCCCCCTTGGAGTCACTAGGAACAATGGCCACAAGCTGAGGGAGGATAGGTTTAGGCTAGATATTAGGAAGAACTACTTCACTGTAAGGGTGGCCAGAGCCTGGAATAGGCTTCCCAGAGAGGTGGTGCTCTCACCTTCCCTGGAGATCTTCAAGAGGAGACTGGATAGGCACCTGGCTGGGGTCTTATGACCTCTGCCACCCCCAGTGCTCCTTCTTGCCCATGGCAGGGGGTTGGACTAGATGATCTGTCTTGGTCCCTTCCAACTCATTGATTCTATGAGTTAGCACCTCTACTGACACTAACTTTGTTACTCTTTTCATCACTAATATTCCTATTTCCATGCTAAAGGAAAACCACGTGACTAGCTGGCTGGGGGAAGGGGTTGTGAGCCTTTGAGCAGTAGGTGAGTGGTTCAGTAAGCGAAGTGGGAGGGTGAGTTGTTGCTAAAATCATCATTAATGACCTCATTTTTTTTAAAAAAAGAAAAAGCACATATCCATGTTACATTTGCACAATCTTGTGACTTGAACATTTGGCTTTGCCAAGAACCAGCTGTTCTGCTGTTTCTGAGGTGCATGGAAAAATGGAAAGATGCTTTGTGCATTTGCCTGGAGTTCTGCAGAGTTGGGACCTCTAGCTCTAAGTCTTTGTTTTGTGTGGACTGTACCCTATTCATATCCCAGCAATAAAGTGAAAAGTTGCAGGGAAGGGAATGAAGCTAGTTAACATACACCAAAAATACTAGAGATCTTTGTTTTGTTGTTGTGGTTCATATAGTAAATATCTAATTAGTAAACTAAGAGGTAAAATGCATATTGTTGTGGTGTGTTTTTTTTTTTTTTTTTTTTTTTTTTTTTTTTAATGTTTAAGACATACCTTGAAGCAATTCTTTGTATTAAAAATTCTTTAAAATAATTTAAAATTAATCAGTAAATCTCATTTTTAGTAATAAAATAGATCCAAGATTTTTAGATGAATGTTGGGCTGGGTATTGTTTTGTTCAGAGTGTTGCATATAAAAAGCAGATGCATTTTCATGAATAACTTTACTCTTGCCAATGATAGCTTATTTAAAGGTGTTATTTGAACTGGAGTCCAGTTCAGCCTAGATACCAGGTATTATCTAAGAGCTGCACTCATTTCCCACTCATTTCTATCTGCTAAATAAGAAAATAACTGATGTTACCCCAGAGACTTCTTTTCCCCTTTCAGGAAATATAACCATAAAGTTCAAAGACATTTATTGCGTCTTACCCAGTATTTTTGACAGTACTTTACATTACAATAGGGTTTGTAAATAAAGGGATGAATCACTAGTGGTAGCTTGGATTCATGTGGAAAAAGTATTGGTGAACGTGTTTCAAGTGAACTCTGTTGAGTGGCTTTTGCAGTTCTCTTTATTCTTTGCTTATAATCTGAATAAAAGATGTCTGATTTAATTCTTCACAATTTGAATATAAGGTACATTTTGATTAGTAATAAAACAAGTAACATACTTCTCGTTGACAGCATAGCAGAAACTATGAATATTACACCAGATCATACATTTGGAACGTTACTCCGTCCTGATGAGTTTGGTAAATATAGTAATACTGCATGATACAAAATCTTATTCAGTAGGTGGCTTTATTGCTTTATTTTCAAATAGTAACTACAGACTGTGTAATGTAGAGATATAAAAGAACTTTTAAATATTCTTAAACCTACCTTCAATGAGGAAGAGGACAAAATCAAGCACAATGACACATTTTAGAAAGGGTTTTCGGAAAAATGAAGCAGCTAGTAAAAGAGGGTTAAAGTTCAAAAGTAGAGACATTTAAATCTTTAGATTGTATGTGCACGCTATTTAAGGAAACAGAGGATACGTCTACACGTGCGCCCAACTGTGCGGTTGTTACTTGGTACCATTACCGTACAGTCAGGGTGGCCCATAGGTCACTTCCAAAGCTGTTGCACAGTAGCAACAAGCTACTTTGCAGTAGCGTTGGTGTCACAGTTTGTGCCTGCTGACGCTCCATCGTTGTAGTGTCAAGCTACATCACCATAGCTCGTCACTACAGCGACATAGCACCTCATGTAGAGTCTCAGGAGGCATGCATTCTGGAGCCTAAACAAAAAGGGAAGCAGGAGAGGAAACATTATATATGTCTAAATGAGAAGATTCAAGATCTTATTTAAACTAAATGCATACCTTTCAGAAATTTGAAATCTAGGAAACATTACATTATAGCAAGTAGTATTTAACAATGACATTTAAAGGAATGTGAAGAGTAAAAGAAGAGAGAGCATTAATTCAGGAATAAACGTATACCTGAAGTAGAAAATCTGCAGAAGAATTGGTGGGTCCCTTAAATCTCTAAGGAACACGTACAAAAGAAGAGACATTACTAAAATTGTAATAGATTTCTCTGTATCAGTTTTCATCATAAAGGATGTTAGAAAGGCTCTTCCTCTGAACCTGTTCTTTTCTGGTAATAATGATGGGGAAATACTATCAGTAAATAAGGGGTCAAAGAAAAGGTTCTGGGTGCAGTGAATAAATTAAAGTGACCAGTCAGCAGTCTTGGAAAGAATACATCTAAGAGTTCCAGACCAACTAATGAATGACGTTTCTGAGCTGCTAGGAAACATAGGCTAGAATTAAAAGCAGCTACTCACTAGAGGATTGGAGGGAATAAATGCTGTTTTACCGAGGTGTTAGGGGAGGGGTGTCAAACTCATCCATCCCCATAGGCTAGATGAGTGACGTGGGGCTAGTCTGTGGGCTAAACCAGTTCCACAGACACCCTACGTCCCAGCATGTGTCATAGAGCAGCCTGTTTCAGTATGTATAGTTGGATGATGAAGAGCACTGATCAGAGTGTATGAGTAGTCAAAAATGCACATAATGTGAGGCTTCATAAGAAATAGAGAATAAACAAAAATAATTAGTATGTCATTTTAAAAATCATGCTAAACAATCACCTAGTGATCCTGTAATCCCTTTTTTATTGATCTCAAAAGTGTTGTGCATCTTTAGGCACCCAGGGTGCATTGGCACCTTATTTGAGAATCAGTGCCGTATGCAAGGAGGGAAATCGTTTTCTAAGCCAGCTCCCATTTAAAATGAGATTGGCTAAAAGAGTTGTGAGTTAAGCAACTTTGAAAAGCCTTGATGCCACACCCTGTAATTGAGCTTGCCCCTCCAGATAAATAATTATTTTAGAAAAATTGAGCCTATTTTGAGTATGTAACTGAAGTGTTTGTTTATTTTATAGGAGTTGGGGATCTTCTTCACTACAGGGTTCCTAATGAGTTTCTTCGTGGTAAAGACAGAGAGCAAGCTGTCTTTACTGCAATTCGACAGAACTTGAAGAAAGCCAACTACCACAATTTTGGCACATTACTAGAAGCATTCAGGCATTACGACAAGGTCAGTGCTATGAGAAAATACAGATTTACATATAAAGGTGTACAGTGTATGATATTAGCTTTCTACTGCTATAGAGTGTAATGTTAATAATGTACAGTAAGATTAATGCCTTTCTTTAAAAAGAGGTCCTGGCTTTGCCTCAACAGTTATGATTATATTGCTATCTCGTCATAATTCATTATTACAGTGACACACTTGAAGCTCTAAACTTCAAGTTACTGTACTATTTAAATAGCAGTTATTGCTTGATATTTGTTAATTCAGGTTTGTGTTAATTCAAGTTCTGGATTTCTAAACTCCTCTAGACTGTGGTACTTCACAGTGTTACTTCTTTGAAATGATGTGACCAGCTACATATTTCTGACTTGTTGGTTGTACTTAGATCAGTGCTGTGAGATATACTTTTAAGGATGCCACAGAATATTAGGTGTACAAATGCCTACGTAAGATTCACAAGATAAACTCAGAGAATCCAAATAGGACTCCACAGTGTCATAAATATTCTGACCTATTGTGGTCTTTCTTAGTTCTTTGCAAAAGAAGGATGGCTCTTATTGTTAGGGACCTACCAAATTCATGATTCCATGATTTTTACGGAAACTGAATTTGGTGGGTCTCTGGGGAAAAGCCTGGTCCCCACAAAAAGGTGTGAAATTGGCAGTGAGCAGGGGGAAAAAAAAGAGGGCTGCAAAAACAGAAAAGGGCAGGAAGTCCTGATGTCCTGAAGGAAGGAGGTGGCAGAGGAGTGGAGGGGAGTTTTTTGTGGCAGAGCATGGCAGACCCTTTCTCTTTTTCCCCCCCTCCCCCCCCCCATGCCTCTGATTCATTGAAAGGTCCTGGAAGTCCCATCTGTCAATCTCCAGGGAGGGGCAGGACTTCTGGGGCCCCTCAGCCAATCAGAAGCCTAGGCAAACTTGCTGCAAACCTGCTGCACTCTGCTGTGAAAATAGCTAAGAGCTGGAATTTTTCTCAGGAATGCCTTGAGTCAAATGAGGAGTGTCTTGAGTCTAAAAAAGTTGAAAACCACTGGCTTAGATCACGGGTCCTACTTTGAATGTGTTTGCTACAGTAAACTATTATGTTTTATTTGTACAGAATGGTGATGGGAAGATAGACAAAGAAGAGCTGCGGAAGTCTTGTTTTCAGCTTAATTTGGATCTAGATGAAGAGCTCCTGGATGCTTTATTTGATTACTGTGATTTGGATAAAGATGGCCTGATTGACTATCTGGAGTTTGCAAACTTTCTTAACTGGAAAGACAAAATGGCTATTGGAGAATTTGAAGAAAAAATAATTACACAAAGTAGGTTACTTAGCACTTAATGGGTGCATCCAAATGAGCCTGCATGTGCGTCTTGCAGCATCTCAAAGCCCTTTGAGATGCTGCAAGAGGCACGTGCAGGAACGAGAAGAGGTTCCAGGGGTCAAAAAAAAATGCAGTGAGGGGAAAAAAAGTGGGACAGACAACCAGAGGCTGGGTCCTCCACAGAGATGCTCTGGGAGAAGCCAGAGCATCTCTATGGTTGGCCCTCACTCTGGTGCTGAAGCCAGCTGCAGGGAGCTGGACCTCGGCTCCAGTGCCAGTATGTAAGGGGTAGGGGGTCTGTAGGAGTGGGGAGGAGACCATGGGGAGG
>NW_017728886.1:65423466-65427037 GCF_001723895.1 Crocodylus porosus | reverse complement strand
ACACTGTCTCTCTCTTTCTTTCTCTCTCTCTCTATAGCGGTCTTTTGTTTTAATTGTGGAGGAACATGGATTTGGGGATATTTTACAAAGTGACTTTGGGATTTCTTTATCAGGGATTTTTCAGTTTTCAAATAGGGAACACCAGAATTCATGCTTGGGAGGCCAGTGGCAGGACCCTGCCTGCTCAGAGCTGGCGTCTTGGACCCAGCTGGCTGTGGGACTAATTGAACCAACTGGCACCTTGGACCAATTGGCTGGGCCCCTGAAGCTCCTGAGAGTGAGTAGCTCTGAGCCACTTGCCAGGGCAGCTTTTTATTGATGGGGCCAGGACAGGGCAGCTTTTTATATTGTTGGGGGCAGCACAGGTGCTGGCCCCGGGCTCTAGCTCCCCCTGGGTGCAGATGCAGGAGGAGTCAGGCAGGGTTATTTTGCCCCATGTACTTTGGTGTGAGGCAAATTGTGCCACATGTTTGGACACATGCACTGAGGCAAAAAGCCCTGGCTCAAATTTGTGCCGCTTTTATTTGAGCTGCTGTTAGCGCACGTGCCTGCATGCATGGACATGCCCGATGTCTAATCTTGCTCATACCTTAACCAATGGAAAGAGCTGAGGATGAAGCAGAATAGGTATTGTACTTGGAGAGTAGGATTTGGGGAGTTCAGTCATTGTTTCCATATTTCCACTATGATGTGAATTAGTGCTAAAACAGTGCTTCCTCTTCTCAGTCCTAGGTGAATTGATTCATGAAAGTTTTCAGTGGATAATCTAAACTTTTTTCTTAAGCTTGGTAAGGGGGAGAGGTTGGCAAACAAAACAAACAAACAAAAATTACAAGAAAAATACTAAAAGTTTCTACTTGCTAGCAAAATCTTGGATTCATCCATTATTTTTCCCAGATGATGATACAAATTGTAGTTTGAAATTATAATAGCCGACAGTGTTGTTTTGTTATCAAAAGATTTAGTTTGTTGCCTTTTACCTCAACTTCTTAGAGCAGAAACTACCCAAAAGCTCCTACTCAGGATTTCTCAGCAGGCATAGAGCCACTGTAGATATCTTCCTTTTCAATTCCCCTAACCAACACAGGGTCAGAAAGAATTAGGGGTGCAGTACTTCCATGTACTCCAGCTTTTCCAAGATGGTCTCTGGGACCCTCAGATTGCTCTAATTTGTACTGAGGCCAAAACTAGACAACAAATGAGGGAGCCATAGCCAATATTGGGGTCGTCCTTGTTTCTCTCCCTTAGACTGAGAAATTACAGTAACTTAATTTTATTCTATCAAGGTGTACCTCTAGTTACACTTGTGTTCATAAGTGTGATAACTTACAATTTTAAGCTTATGGCACCAAAGTTCTCGATCTCTAAATTCTGCACATTTAAAGAAATCCTTTGAGAACCTTTAACTGTTTTTTTCAAGGTAACCACTGGAAAATGTGAAAGTCCTATTATACTCGTTTAACTCCTTACAGACCTTTTTAAAATTGGGAGTCCAGCAGAGTTTATCAGATGCAAATCTTACTTGGAATGCTTCCCCCCCCCCAGACACTTTTTTTAGACAATTCTCTTTGCTATGTGAATGCATCATAAAGCAGGAGAGTTTAAAAGTCTCTAGGAGCTATTCTAAAATATGCTACTTATATATTGGACCTCTCCTACCTAATACTGTAGGTTATTTTTTAGATTTAAGTAACTGGTTTTACCACTTCAAATATTGTATTCCTAGAATGATTACATACTTTTTGTTTCTATAGGGAAAAAGGCAGAGGCTTCTGAGGCTTCTAAACCTGAAGATACAGAAAGCAAAACAAGTGATGGACCACTGTTGAAACAGGAAGACCTTGTGCTACAGGAACCAGGGAGTTTTGAAAAGACACCAAAGACTCTGACAAGACCAACAGATCGTGTCCTTGCTGATTATCGCACAACTTCCTCTCAGTACAATGCAGTTGTAGGTGGTCTCTCCACAACCTGTAAGTCCAGTGAATCATACTTTTCACTGATGGGTGTTAAGAGACAATCTAAAAGCAGTTTTAGAAAGTATTAGCAAGTTGGATAATTAAAAAGAATAGTTAGCTACTTGAATGAATTAATCAACCACTATTTAACCAAATTTGGGAAATATATTTAGGTATGGAGGTTCCTTTTGAGATAAGCATACAAAATATGGATGTTTAAATAGATCTTTCTTGTCCAGAAGTTATGTTGGACATTTTATAATTACAGCCCTTTTGTGATATATTTGTTATATTATTTGGTCTCTAGCTTTGTTGGAAATTCTATAGAATAACTTTCCATGTCGTATTTCAATATATGTCCTTCTGGTTGTGGTTTAAACTAGGAACTGGAGAAAACATGCAAAAAAGCTGGAGTTTCAGGGATGGTATTCAAGACAGCCCTCCAATCCTTAGATTTTATACCTGGAAAATTTTATAATAAATATTTTTTTCCATATATAAAATCTAACTATTGGGGGATGGTCTTATACTCAGGGTCATCTTATATTTGAGTAAATTCAGTAATTCATCCTTCAGAGCTGGAGGAATACAATATAGACAGCTCCAATTTCTTATTGCTACAAAGACCATTCTTTCATTTCTTGTTTTAATCATTGTCTTTTCACAGGTTATCCTGTGTGTGGTGTTCCAAGCATTCGTTCTGACATTCCTGCTCCCCAAATTCACCGTGTCAGTGACAGAAATAACTATGGTGATGAAGCCAATGCATATGCACTAATATGCCCATCTGTCTTCAGCCAGAAAGGAGTGTATGAAAGAGACTTTTTTAAAACAAGACCAAAGGCAGAGGTACAGTACAGTGATTTAGAAGATTCTTTCTAGAGAAATAATTCTACTGTGTTTGGGTAGATTGGGCACCACACTGAGTATCAGAAGATCTGGATTTAATTAGATTTGTGAATGACTTTTGACAAGTCGCACAACTTTTTTGCTTCTTGGTTTCCATATGTGTTAATAAGTGTTAATTGTGTTAATAAGTCTTTGTAAATTCTTGGGTTTGGGAGTAAAAAGCATTCTAAAGTACCAAATATTATATGCAAACAGAAAACTGCGAAATTGGTGTTGACAGTATTGGTATAGCAGCAACTTCAAGGTGAAAAAATGAGAAGAATGATTTAATTGTAACAAGTAAGAGTTCTACATACATGCACTTCTTGATTTGCTGTTGGATGCTTTAGAGAAGTGAGAGATATTTGAACCTTTGTCTTGTTCTAGACTATTTAAGAGAGAATTTTATTCCAGGCTTGGAAAACTAGTCCAGCTCTTTTATGATTTTTATGGTGCAACTGCATTTATTTTGCTATATGTCTTCCTGCTTGTGAAAGTTTATGCATCCGAGACATTGCAGAGAGGATCCCAGAGCTCCTCTGGCCCACAGACCACTATCCCACGCTCCTTATTTACGTGGGCACCAATGACACGGCTCGGAGCACCCCCAGCCAGGTCATGAGGCGCTACAGGGATTTGGGAGCGGGGCTTAGGGGTCTGGGAGCTCAGGTGGTGTTTTCGTCGATCCTCCCAGTCTCGGGCTATGGGCTGAGGAGGGAAAGGAG
>NW_017728886.1:65404445-65422849 GCF_001723895.1 Crocodylus porosus | reverse complement strand
CCTTCAGGAGTAAATTGGATGCTTATCTTGCTGGGATCCTATAATCCCAGCTGACTTCCTGCCCTTTAGGCAGGGGGCTGGACTCGATCTCCCGAGGGTCCCTTCCAGCCCTGATGCCTATGAAATCATAGGAGCTGTAGAGTCATAGATGATTTATCTGTGCCTTCTCCGAAGTCATCCTGACTGTTGCTGAGGAGAGAAGTCAGACAACTGTAGAGATTTGTACAGGACTTACTTACACAGTTCCTCCACCTAACATCTCACAGTCTTCCTCCCAATTTCTAATTGGATCTTGGCAGTTCAGCTGTATTTCAGTTTCAACTGCAGAAAAATGATAGGTGAGTGTATATATAGCAGAGTAGCATACTGCCAGCTCAAGGGGCCTAAGGGAGTCTGCAGACTGGTAAGGGCTACAGCTCAGCTGCAGGCAGTGAAACCTGATTACAGGCTGCCTAGGAGGGCTGGGCCAGCTGATCCAGATAATTAGCTGGCCCACAGGAAGTTAAGAGGGTTCTTGGCAAAAGGAGCTAGAGGAAGAGAGAGACTTTCAGAAGGAACCAGAGAGAGACAGATAGACAGACTGAATAAATTAGGTTCCTAGGGAGAGGGGCTAGAGACAGGCAGACAGCTGGGATTTCACAGCTGGAAGCTGAGTCTGGGAGCCAAGAGCTGAGACCCTGAGAAGGTAGAGCTGAAAGGGAGGTAGCTAGCAGGTCAGCTCATGGTGCAGTCTGGAGACCATGCCTGGAGTGCTGTTATCTGAAAAGTCATATACATAGTCTCTGATGCACTCATGGTCTCTCCATGCCCCATGGCCATCTTTACACTTTCTGGCAGACTCATGTTGATTGACTCCTGCTGGGAGGGAACTTACCTAGGGGGAGTGCAGATGATAAACAGTCTGTGAGCCTGTAAAAGACACAGACTGAAAATGGAGCTATTTAACACTGAACCTGCTACAGTATGATTCATATCCATTCTATGAAACTAAATAACTGGAGCTGGACAGATATTTTTGGAACACATATGTAATGGCAGTATTTGAATACCCATAACAAAATTTTAGGAGTTTATGAATGAATGTAGAAATTGTATTTCTGTTTTTTCCTAGCAGTGAGGAATTGGAGAAAATTGTATGACTCCCAGAACCTATGCTTTCTCCCCCACCATCCCTAAAATAACTCACTTTGTATATTTAATTTATCCACGTCTCCTCTGTTTCTCCTTCTACAACTTGTTTGTGCTATAAACTGCTTTCTTTCTCTGTATTTTCTAATACAACAGTGTTAAACAAAGAGCAGATTTTTTACTTGAAGCAAAGATAGTTAATACATTTCTGAAATAATGGCAATTCACAGTATAAAATTCTAATAAAAATTACGAAAGACGACATGACAACCTCCTTCCTTCTCTCAGTCATTTTGTTATATTAAGCATTAAGTCATGCTTGGAAGTAACCTGGAACTTGGTTAGGTGTTTTACAGTAAAGTAGACTGCTAATTAGTGTCCTAGGATGTAAAAGATGTGGTGTCTTGTTCTGTACATATCCATGAAAGATTGCTTGTCAGAACTCCTCTGAATGTTAACATTTTATAATCTAAGTCTGCAGCAGAAGTCAGGCACAGAGAAATAACTAACAGGAAATGGAATTCATGCTTCATTGATAAGCCCATTATACCCGTCATGTATTAAATAGAACTGTTCTCTAAGGTTATACTGTAGTCTGAAAAGTCATATTCCATTGTAGACTGTCCATGTTATGCAGAGCTCTGTATAGAGTATTCTGTAACAATGTTAAATTATTTTGTATTCATGCAGTGAAATAATTCTGTTTTAATTTATTTTTATGTAAAGCATTAACTTTTCTCAAACATGTAACAGTTGAAGAAAGTATCCTTTAAAAAGAGGCCATATCACAGTAAGTTTTTTAAAATTAGTGAAGAGGCTGTCTAAAATTCAGTTGAATAATATGACCCACAATTCCAACCTTCATTGCAAAAGATCAAAATTGCTCAAAATATAGATAATCAGTAAGTGTGTTTTTTAATATCATCTTGACACTGAGTTTACTAAAATCCTGATTTAAGAAAGCATTGAAATCTAGGAAGTCTCTTAACACATGCTTCTCTTAAACATATGTTAAATTGCTGTCCTGAATCTGTGCCTAAGGGCCTATTTCAGTATCTATTAGATCATTAGGGTCTTTTCATTAGGGTTTTATTTGAATTGGCAAGTAAAGTTGCACATTATCAGTATAATTATGATAACAAAGGATTTTAGAATAAACCAGATTCTGGGATGAATCAGTGTGACAGGTCTTCTGGCCACAGGGATGGCCGTGACACCCCCTAGCATCCCTGCAGCTACTATCCAGCTCGAACTCTAATGCCAGTCTCCCTAGATCGCACACTGCCATGCCTTGTTCTTAATATTAAGGTTAATTAAGGGAGGCTACCAACAGGCCTTAGAGTGAGCCTTAATCCTAATAATTTCCCACTGGGTCTCAATCCAGCCCTCAGGCTAGATAGATCCCTATTAGTTTGACTAGGCCCCTGTAGAGTACCTGTAGCCTTAAGGGCAAATTGCATGGCTCCTTTTCCTTTCCTGCACCATGTCCCAAGCCTTGCAGATGTTACTGTGACATTGTTCCCTCTGTTGGGGCCTTGGCGTCCTCAGCTTCTGCCCCTTTAGTTTCACTAAGCCTGCTAGCCTAGGCCCACAGCATTGGACCTGGCTTTGAGGCCTGAGCTTCAATCTATCACCTGCGGTTACCAGGCCCATGGCCTCTGTATGGCTGGGCTCCGCTGGAGCACCGAGCTTCCTATGTCACTAGGCCCCTCTTGAGCACTGGGCTGCTGATCCCTCTTTGCTCTGTGCCTTGCACTATGCCCACTCTGGGATCAACACTCACTAGAGCCTTGAGCCTGCCCCAGGCAGGGCTCAAGGTGGTTGTGTGTCTCTTGGGCACTAATGGGACTTCCGTTTTCCTCCCGTGCCGTCCCAACCGAAACCATTGATATAAACAGTAATTTAAACCATAAGCCCTTAGACCAGCATTTCCCAAACCAGTGTGCTATGGTACTGTGGTGTGCCGTGAGGCATGTCCAAGTGTGCCACAGATTTTGGGCTGGAGCGATGCCCCCCAGCTGCCACCACCAGGGATACACAGACAGACGGGGGGCATGGCTCCAGTCAGTGATTTCCATCTATGCTCTGTGTTCAGCCATGCCCCCCCTGCTCCCCTCCCCACTTGGCACCCGGCTGCTCAGCCCCCCTTCCTCCCGGTCTGTGCCCAGCCACTCGCCACCCCCTGCTCCATACCTGGCCGTCCCCACCCCCCACTCTGTGCCTGGCCGCTTGCTACCCCCCTGCCCCCACTCTGCATTTGGCCAGTGTACCGCGAGATGAGAGTGGCCCGGTAAGTGTGCTGCCGGAACCAAAAGTTGGGAAACACTACCTTAAACTGTAACAGAAAACACAAACAATAGCAGAAGCAGCCCTCTGCCCTTTTAAGAGGGCACACATTCCTCATTTCACAGTGAGTGTACTTTCCAGCCTGGGGCTTTATCCTAGCCTATCCACTTGGCCCCCTTGGGCTCTTGGACCCTCTGCTCCCACACACAGCCCCTCTTCTGGGCTCTCGGACCCTCTAGTAGGCACCTCAAACCTTCTGGGGGTTAACATTAAAACAAAGGCTACTTGCCTGTAATAGGGTCTTTCTCTGCCCAGGGAACATGCCTATGTTCCTACGCCTGCAGAGTTATTTAGCTTTAATCCAGGTCCCTGCAGGAGTCCTGCTACCTGGCAGCCAGGAGCTCCTTACTTCATGGTTGCTAGGGAGAGACTCCCTGACTGTGCCAGCTCTTGGCTTATGTAGCTCCAACCTAGGCCTTTTCCGGTCAGGTGAGTCCCTCATTAGCTCCCCTCAGCCACCTACAAGCAGCTCCCAAAGCTGCTTGCTCTCTTAATGGAATAGGCACATCCCAGTGCCCTGCTACAATCAGCACATGCTTCAACTTGACAGTTTATATATTTAGGGCATAATCTTGCAGTCCATAATTTTAATGGAAACTTGCTTGATTAAGTATTCCAGGAATTAGTATGTTATATTTCATTAATGTTAATACTTGACAAATGAGGATTCACC
Source organism: Crocodylus porosus (assembly GCF_001723895.1). Classification (NCBI taxonomy): domain Eukaryota; kingdom Metazoa; phylum Chordata; order Crocodylia; family Crocodylidae; genus Crocodylus; species Crocodylus porosus. The sequence continues at coordinate 65,418,702 of NW_017728886.1, read as the reverse complement.
ATATGCATTGCAGTTACAAAATGTAGAGTGAATACTGACCACAATTAATCATATGATATTATTTTACAGATTGCCCGAATTCTCCGAAACATTGGTGTAAGCATTTCAGATGAAAGTTTTGAAGAAGTATGGAAGCAAGCTTGTATGAAACATCATAGAGGAGAGGTCTGTGTAGAAAGCATCAGAAATATACTGGATGAGATACAAGCGTCACACATAAAAAACAGTTGAGGATTTCTAGTAGTGGAATTTTATTTATTAAAATGGAACCAGCCATAATTTCACTGTTGACTAGAGAAAAAACATTTTAAATGTTCACAAGATTGAAATCCACTGTGGTAAACTCCACTGCAAATACCATGGTTGACCAAAAATATTTATGTTCCTGTTGAAGTCCGTGGGAATTGGGCTACTAATTTCCCACAAGAACATGACAGGGTACACTATTTGATTTGAAGTTAATCACTTTTCTGTATCTCTTTTTTATGAAACTAGCTCTGTATTAAATCCAAAATTTTGAGCATGGTGACTTTGTCTTGCCTTTCTTTACTCGATTTTATACACAAACAATGAAAGAAGCAATTAAAATGTTATTATAAACTGACACTATTTAAATAACACATTTGTCATATTCAAAGTATTTTTAAATGGCTAATATTTCCTTTTAAAGGATAACTGTGCCCCTACCCTTTTAGAATGCCAGTAGGTGCATCTACACGTGCACCTTACTGCAGAGTTGACTAATCAACTTCACAATAAAGTATCATCATCTAGACGCGTGCCTAATTTACTATTAGGGCATAGAAAATTAATTAACTCTGTTGGAGGATAGTACTATCTGAGACAAGTATTATCCTACAGCAGCGTTATTTAGTAGATGGAAACACCTGTATAGACAGCGACCGGGGCTGGCTGGGGCACGAGGATACTACAGTGGGGGCTGCCTCTAGCTACTCTTGCACAAAACATTGAGCCGGGGTGGAGCAGCTCCAAGCTGGCAGACTGACCACCTGGGGCTCTCTGCCAACTGGGGCTGCTCTGACCTGGCTCAACATGCTGCAGTCCTGGGCGCACATGGTCCTGGGCACACCCTTTACAATGAACTCTGGCACAAACTGCACCCAGTTTCAACAAAATAGTGGCTAAGTGAGAGCTGGTTGCCATAAGCTGTTTTGTTTTTTTGAAGGTCTTTGACCAGACCTATCACAAAAAAGATTATGTGAAAACTAGATAGGATTGGAATGAGAGGTAAAGTAACAAACTATGAAGCAACAAATAAAGAACACAAATTAATGACCATTTCTAGAGCAAAAAGTAAACAGTGAGACCCCCCCCCAAATTCAGAATGGCTAGTGTAAAATTATGAAAAATATGAAAAAAGTTCCATATAAAAAGGATGAGACGGTTACAGAAAGGAAGAATAAGAAGGAGCTACCAGAGGCATACAAAATAATGAACGTGGTAAAGGAAAATTCTTAATTCTTGTTTATTCTTTTTCATAATGAATAACAGGTGTAACAAGATGTCTGAGCTCCTTGAGTGGTAGAGGCAGGCAGGGCAGTATCATTTCCAAAAACTAAATGGAGATGAAATTCAGATGTACTTTCAGGGTAAAATAAATTGTAAGGGTATCTTCAAACCAGCTGCTGTCCATTCAGAAAAGTCAGAATAAATTTTAAAGGAAAGTAATAAAAGAAAGGTAAGGTATCAAAATAGAGTTAGCTCTGCTGTTTAATGAGTTTGTTAGCTATGCTCTTTAACAACAGTTTATAGTCAGAGACCTACTTATATTGTGATTCCGCACATTTAGTGAAAATTATAAAATTGGGTGATGTCTATGAAATCTGTGGGGAAAAAACAACCCCCCCCCTCAAAAAAAATACTAAAATAAAATGCTGGCTCTCCAGGGGAAGCCAGGAGTCCTTCTAGGCATGCAGCTTGGCAGAAAGGCAAGCAGAAAAGATGGCTTCCACTTCCATCCCTCACTGCTGATTGGCTGAGAGGGCTGCCTGTCATGTGGCCCCGCTCTTCTCCACCAATCAGTGGTGAGGGGTGGGGCCACATGATGGACAATCCTTTCAGCCAATCAGTGGGGGGGGGCAAGCCCACCAGGGACTCTCAACCAATCAGAGGTGTGGGGTGGGGCCACCACCATAAGCCTGTGAAAATGGCAACTGGCCATGTGATCTGAACACCAATTGGCCAGCTGCCTCCTCAAGTTGGGTAGACCCCTATTTATAGTAATTATACAATTATTGATAAGGCATTATGTATTCGTTGTCTCAGAAAAGGCTAAATTCAATCTAGTCAATCAAATTCCTAATTGATTCTAATTAAATTAGTTCCAGAGCTATGTAACATGGATAAAAGGTATTACCTTAATTTTCCCCTATTCAAAAATTCTTTTGCATTACCCTGTCTTCATTCCCCTTCACATGCCTATTTTTTTCAGCCTCCTGCATTTTTCCTAGATGCATCATGCATGTGTACATATTTTCATCCCAACACATATATTATCTGCATATATGCAGATATACCAATTGCATGCATATCTCCTAGTTTACCTTCTCTCCTGCCATGAGTAGAGATCATGTAGCAAGTAGCTTTTAAAAAGAAAAATGTAGGATCACTAGCTTTTATTTGTGGTTATTTTTTTGTAATAGAAAATCTATTTGGCAGCAGGTGCTGGCACAAAATTTTCTCCTGAAGAGAAACTTTCCAAGAATTGCCCTTTTTGAAAATGAGTTCCTTCTCCAACTGCACTTAATGAGAGCAAAGTAAACTGCCCTCGGGAGCCAGCATTTCCTTTATGCTGTCATGAGGCAATGGCACTCAGTCTCATTGAGATCAATGGGGAAAGATGCCTGTCTCAAAAGGGCAGTAGTTTTTGAAAAACACCATGCTTTAGTGCAGCGGTTCTGAACTGGGAGTACATGTACCCCACAGGGGGTACGTGAGATGTATTTCATACTTTGTCTAACACAGGTGTAAGGGCCTAAAAAAATGCCTTGACAATTGAAAAGGAGTACGTGAAGTCTCTTTCTGAAACCAAGGGGTATGATGACTGAAAAAGGTTCAGAACCACTGCTTTAGTGTCCACTGAAGGAGAAACTTTCAATAATAAAGAAAAATACCAAAAGATGACCATTCAGCCTAAAACAAAACAAAACAAAACAAAAGAAAACAAAACAAATACTTCCAGATATAAATGACATATACACTTACAACCTTTCAGTGAGTTCTCACTTTATGGAAGGTTTGAAATCTGTGTTAATCACTACTAAGATCAAATACACCTGATTTGGGATGCTACATTTCTTAAGTAATTCATTTTAAAATTAATTAAAAAAGTTAACTGATTAACATATTTATTCTAAATGATCATGACATTCATTTTATAATAAGGAATGAGTGCTATTATTTGGAGAAAGCGCTATATTTTTGTGGACAGCCAAGTGTTTGAATCTTTACTTAAGTATGCTAGACTCAATTCCATCTTAACTATGGAACTACAGTGGAGGTGTCCATAATTTTTTTTTTAAAGAAATCTTTTGTGTTCCAAATCAAAATTAGTCGTATCAAGTCCAAATCCATGAGTCAGTCCAGAACCATCAGTGGCCATACAGCCGGCAAATGTCCTCCACCCCCAGCAGGGGCTTCAGATATTTCCAAAGTCTTTTGGCAGACATCCTACATGCAGGCCCAAGCCCAGGGGTTTGGGGTTCAGATGACCCCAAGTTTCACCTGCCTTCAGCCCTATGGCCACAGAAGCAAGCTAGGGAGGAGCCTCCCATTTTCATAAAATGGGCTTTAAGCCCCAACACCTCAGTAGATACTGAACCACGCCAAAAGAACAGTTATCCCTGGGAATGCTTAAGGAAAAACTGCTTTCATTGATCCAGATACATGGTGTTTCCCCTGCCTCTATAATAAATGAGAACACCTATAGGATATAAAACACCAGGATTGTCCAGCTTCTTAGGAACCAGCAGGCTATACACCCAATGGACTACAGAAGTGGGGTCAGTTTGTATTCGGACACAGTCTGCCTTCTTCCTCACCAGCATGTGGGCACTCTCTGCCCCCTGCTAAACTGGGAACATGGGCATTTCCTCCAACCTCCCTGAGCATGTGGGTACTCCTTTTCCATGCTGTGCTATACCACATGCATGGGCACAAGTGTCCCAGCCCCACCTTCAACTCCTCTACTATGCTGTGCCAGATCCCCACACCATAGGCTTCCCTGGCACTATGGGCTGTGCCATGCTGCTCTGCTCCACCACCTTTGGGGCAGGGAGGTAGTGGAAGCTGGAGCGGTGGGGAGCCCAGAGCCTCCAACTGCCAGTGCTGCGGCCAGAGCAATAGGGGGATCAGCACCTGTGGACTGACAGTTGTACACAAGTTTAAATAAAAGGGGGACATTATACCTTATACTTCAGAGTTCTCCTGGTCTGAGAGTGCTGCCCATGGCCTCAATCCCTAGCCTAGGGCTCTGAGATAATAAAACAAGTTAACACGCAAAAAAGAAGAAAAAAAAGGGGAACGAGACTCCAGCCCATTCCACTCATCGCTCCAGCATCTGTGGCTCCTACATCCCTTAACGCCATCCTTCCTTGTCTGGCTTCACTGCCAGCCAATGTGGTGGCCCTTTTAATCAGCCCTGAACCTCTCGGATCCCCTCGGATCCTCTCTTCCTGCTGCTGGTGCAGCCCATGCTCAGCTTGGGGAGCAGTCCTGCAGCTGGTCTCCCACAGTGCTCCCCTGGCCATTTTCCCATTGCCGACTTTCATTTCAGCCAGAAGACACTTACCCGTGATGTCATTCGCCCGCGACACTCCCAGCTGAAAATAAAAGTGGCTGACGAATTGCTCAGGTGTTCTGTCCCAGTGTGGTTTATCTGGCTTGTCTCTTCCTCAAAACGGTAAGCTTGTCCTATCTTTAGGGCTTTTCTTTCTCTTGTCCCAGTGGGTCAGCTTGGCACCAGATCCTACCGTGGAAGGGGTCTCCACTGATTTATTTTTGCTGTCCACTTTCCTGGCTTATTGCTCGATATCTTCCCTGTACCTGAAGTATTAAAAGCATAGCTGAGGCACGTAAATCTGCAAGTTCAGTGACCATCATATTATTAAATTATTTCAATTCGATGTAATAGGCTACATTATAACAAATTGGAATAATTCTGCCTCAGGCATGCTTCTTAAAGCTCCCCCACACGCAGGAACTGCACATACTGCTTTGTACATACTGGGAGGGCAGTCCGCATCCCTCTGATGCTTTCTGCAGCTTGGGGCGGAGGCACGACAGTGTCTTAGCCTTGACTTCTCCATTCCCTTTGGGAAACTGTATAGTGGGTGTGTCTACACGAGGTACTTACTGCTCATTAGCCTAATAACTGTGCAGTAGCGTGTCACAGCAAAAACTGTGCTAACAGCTTACTACACAGTATTATTTGGCTAATGCTCCGTAAGTGTCACTAAATAACTGTGCACCGGTGCTACTGCACAATAACTTTAGTTACTGCGGATTTAGTACTTCATTAAGTACTGAACTAAATGTGCAGTATCTAAGGTGCATTAATGAACATGTAGACATGGCCACTGAGCCACTGAGGTAGTAGTGGGGAGCAACCCCTGAACATTCTAGGTAAAAGCTTTGATCCCATTGAAATAAATGGGAGTTTCATCACTGAGTTCAGCATGGCAGATATTTACTGCCTGAATGAAATTCTGCAGGATTTTAATATTTTTTTATGTAAAGGAGAGGGGGAGAAGTGACCTTTGTACACTCTTATGGTTCACCTATATTAAACAAAATCTGGTCCTATAACAGGAGAACTCTTTCTCCTTCAATGGGTGTATGGAGATGGAAGACAGATTTAGCGAATATATGGATTTTCCCTATAGTAAGAGCCAAGGTTAACTTATTGGGTGCATATATTCATAGAAGATGTTTATTGTGTTTTTGCAGGAACTGAACATTTTCTGTGTACTCTATTTGACATTCTATAGCACAGACATCACCCTTCATTCTTTTTTGTTTAGTGAGGTAATCATTTTTTCCTCTACCAGTGAAATGGAATTAACATTCTTCTTGGACAATCTGCTAAATAAGTTTGAAATAAAAAAGACAAATTAATCCCAATTAATCTTTTGCCAATATGTTCTTAACCACAAACTAAAGGTTTTCTTTTGAGGTTGGATTTGAAATGAACTTGAAGCAAGCATTCACCTAACCTTTTCATGTCTTCCAAAGCTTTAAAAGATTAATAACTGAACAGGTCTGTAAATTCCATTTGCATTTACTTGCTTTGCATCACAATGTACACACAGAGCCTAAAAAATGTAATCGCTATGACATGTAGAAGCCAATGAGTTTTGGAGAGTTTCACAATAATTTTATTCTTTTCTTTTGTGAAAGGATTTCTGGAATGCATATATAGTCCTGATGCAAAAATCTTTCCTTACTTGATTGCTTTCTGTTCAGCTTCTCAACAGTTACAGATTCAGTGATGTACCCTAAGCATATAAGTACAAGTTGTGTTCTTTGACTTTTATGGTTCTCTTGATTTATACCCAACTGATAAAAAATGAAAAATATTTCTCTTTCCTCCATCGCAGTATGAATACCTTTACCCAGACTGCAATTTTTTTTCAGCCTGACTAGCAAGCTGCTTCAAGTAACATGCAATATATATCCAAGGCCTGCCTTTCTACAAAAGATCAAATAAACACCTCTTAGCACTCAGGATCTATATATTCTGTAAACAGGACCTTAACCATTGAGGTCAGGTACAGAAGATACACTTCTTGTACAGTAAGTGCTCAAAAAAACACATTACAAATTTGAAAGCTTCAAGATTGGCTACAGGGTAGGATCCAGACTTTTCTCATGAATGGATCTGTGTCATCCTGGCACAAAGTGGCCAGTGGTGTCCCTCAGAGGTCCGTGCTTGGACCAGTGCTTTTCAACATCTTTATCAATGATTTGGACAGGGGAGTGAAAAGCTTGATTGCCAAATTTGCGGATGACACCAAGTTATGGCACAGTGTGGTCACACCAGAAGATAGGTTGCAGATACAGCCGGACCTGGAAAGGCTTGAGAGTTGGGCAGACCGGAACCAGATGAAGTTTAATACTTCCAAATGTACGGTGCGCCATCTGGGAGCAAACAACTCTCAACATACATGTAGGCTCGGTGGTGACAGCTTGACTTGCACCATGGCCAAAAGGGACCTAGGGGTAATGACTGACCATTGTATGAATATAAGCCATCAGTGCAAGGCAGTGGTCAGCAGGGCAAACAACACACTGGCATGATTCAAATGATGTATCTTGTGTAAAACTAAGGAAGTGATACTCCCACTGTACTTAGCACTGGTGAGACTGCAGCTGGAGTATTATGTCCAGTTCTGGGTGCCACATTTCAATAAGGACACGGAAAAACTTGAGAGGGTCCAGAAAAGAGCCACCCGTATGATCCAGGACTTGCAAGGCAAGCCGTACAAGGAAAGGCTGAGGGACCTGGGCCTCTTTAGCCTAAAGAATAGAAGGTTGAGAGGGGATTTGATAGCAGCTTACTGTAATATCAGAGGAGTGCATCTGGAGCTCGGTGAACAACTGTTCACTAGAGCACCCCCAGGGAAGACCAGGATCAATGGATACAAACTCCTGGAAGGCTGCTTCAGACTTAGTACCAGGAAAAACTCCTTCACAGTCAGGGTGTCCAGACTGGAATAAACTCCCTCCAGAGGTGATGCAGTCACCTACCCTGGAGGTTTTCAAGAGGAGATTAGACAGTCACCTTGCTGGGGTCACCTAACCCCAGTTGTCTTCCTACCTAGAGGGGCGGGGCTGGACCTGGTGATCTGCAAGGTCCCTTCCAGTCCCTAACAATCTATGAATCTATGAATTTGATTAAAATGAGGCAAGTCTCTTTTTTGTGCTGCGTTCCTCTGTGCCCTGATGTATGCCCCTGGGAGAGGCTGCTGATGGAGAGGGGAAAGGGGACACTGCCTGGCCAGTCCAGGTTGCAGGGAGCACTGCCTATGGTGTAGGGCTAGAAAAGCCTGGGCCTGGAGACTCATAGCCCAGTGCAAGGGAAGGAGCACTCAACCCCACTAGCCCTACTCATCTGAGGAGGGCTCCTTGTCCATGCAGGTGAGGAGCTAGTTGGCTAGAGGTTTGAGGATCCAGACAGTCTGCCTCTGAGCAGGGCCATCAGCATTGGTGAGGATAGGGAGGGAATACAGACATACAAGACATACACAGATACACACACACATGCACACACACACACACAGAACCCAGGTATCCTGGTTCACACAAGTACACACACACATGGAACCCGAGCATCTGGGTTACTCACACAGACACAGAGACAGAGACACACAGAACCCAGGCATCTGATGCAAACACACATACTTCACAGGCACAGGATGGTGGCTCATAGCCACAAGGGCACATGCCAGGGTGAACCACTGTTACAACAGGTCCTGCAACCGTGATGTCTTGCAGCCTCCAACAAGACATACACAGGGCAATCTGCAGGACCTGCTGTAGCTCCTGGTCCTCCCTGCTTGGGTGCTCAGGCCTGGAAATGAAGTCATGTGCAAGTCATGATGGTGGGAGTCTGGAGGCATGGTGGCCCATACCCAGCAGCCAATCAGGGGTGGCTCAGCCATTTGGCTCCATTCAGGAGTCTTCAGCAGCCTGTGGAGCCTGCTGGTCATGCTGGGAGGCATACGAGTGCACCCCCCCGCCCTCCCACCTTCTGGATTCAGCATGTACAGGCAGACCCCAAGCCCCACTCCACTGAAGCGCAAATGTGTATTCTGTTTGCTTCTGACCTATTCTTGAGCACTTACAGTAAAGCTTAAAAGTTAGAGTGCTTCTGTCTTAGGCTTCTTGAATGCCTGTACTTAGCCAGGATGAGTAAACATATAGTATTTAGCAGCTGTATTACATGGTAGAGTTCACAAAATATTCAGAAATAAAATGTGTGCAAGGAGAGGAAAAGTGCCCAACTCTAAGTATTTCATATCTTTCAGCTAATGCACCCTTTAAGAGAATGCTATAAAGTAGACACCAGCAGTGTTTTCTGGTGGTGGGCCAGAATGACCAAGTCCAAGGTGGACCACTGCTTGTCCCCAATGCCTCGTGTGACAGGACCCCACCAGGTAAACTGGTGACTTACCTGATGGCTGGTGGTTGGCATGAGTTCAGGGGTTTCATGTTTTCATGTATTGCACAAAATGTTAGATATTTACAAATTACTAATCACAAAGATTTAAAATATGAAATATTCAGACATTAATTAGGTAAGATGACTACATATCAAATCCATAGAAAGGTGACAACTTTGGCATAAATTGATAAATTCAAACTGAGTCAGGCCAAGTTCATTCCTGCTTTAACTCCACTGAGATTTGCTTTGTCCATTTTTTGTTTATGCAGGGGTGGCAGCCTACAGCCCACAGGTCAGATCTGACCTGAAGTGGCAATTGCAGGGAGCAAGGCTTTGGCACCCATGTAAGCCTATAGCCATTAGCTTCTCCCATGCTGAGCTGTGGCCAGGTGTAACAGGTTCATGTCTGGAGGGCAGCATGTGTGCCTGTGACAGGAGTATCTCTACTGGACCCTCTGTCTTGGTGACTCCATCCTCCTGTTATGGGCCAACTGCCTGCTTACTCTCCTGCCACGCTTTGATCTTAATTAATTAATTGATTTAATTAGTGGGAGGCTGCCCATGTTATTTGCCCCAGTGGCCAGGTGGCGTTATCTGCTGCTCCTTTTCCTCCCCTACACCGCAGCCCAAGCCTCACCAATAGTACTGATGTGGTTTTGACCTGGACCTTTCTGTAATCTGGCCCTCTTTGTGACTTCCCTGGGCTTCTGCTGCCCTATCTCACCCTGGACCTTCCTGGCACTCTGCTGCCCCCTCTTGGTGAGGCTTCCCACTGCCCTCGCTTTCTGGGCTTCCCGCTGCCCCCTCACCCTGGGGCTTCTCACGGCCCCCCTCACTTGGTCTCCTCACTGTCCCCTTGCTTTGGGGCTCCTCACGGCCCACTCTCTCTCTCTCTGGGCTTCTCTCTGCCCCTCGCTCTGGGGCTTCTCCTGGCCCCCTTGATCTGGTGTTCTCACTGCCCCACACCCTGGGGCTGTAGTCAGTGCACCCAAAGTGCCGCACCCTCTCCGGCACTGCGGTCCCCACACTGCCGTGGAGCCCCTGTGAGGCCTCCTCCAACCCCTAATAGCCCCACCTGGTCCTCCGGATAAACAGCGAACACAAAACACAAAGCCCCTGGGCTATAACATAGAAACCTAAAGCATCTGGTCAAAACAACATTCAGTCCCTACTGGGGAAGACTCCAACCCATAGCAGCAATCAGGGGCTGCTCATGCAGTCAGGCTTCTTCCCTCCGTCTGCACTGGCCGAGCTCCTTCTCCCTTGGCCGTCAGTGGGGAACTATCCTTCTGGCCTCACTCCTGCAGTTTATATGTGCCAGGCCCTACCCCTTCCTGACAGCTGACTCCCCAGTGGTTGTCCTAGGAACCAGTACCTGTGACTCTGGCTGCCCTGGTAAGTAGCAGCTGGGCTTCCCCCCTCGCTGCTAGGGCTCTCTCTCAAGCTGTTTCTGCTCTCAGGTGCAGGGCACCTATGTGCCCTGCAACAGTGCCCTATTCACCTAGTAACAATGCATCTTCATCCTCTCCCCTGCCACAACTTGCTGTTTCTATATTTAAGTATGGAGAAGAGGTCACCCAGTGGACTGGGTGCAGTCAAGTCTGCATTGTGCTTCTGTGGAGCTCCTTCTCCCTTACATACCACCCTTTTCCATTAGGGTGTTGTTGTTGAACTTTGACAGTGAGTCGGGGCTCTACTTGGTTCTCTCCCTTCCAGGTGCTGAATGAGGATTGAACTCATGTAGGATGGTGCCCATACCTCCGTTTTAAAGGATTAGAATGTAAACAGGTAATTGAGCTCAAATCACTCAGGCTAGTTGGCTAGACATGGCAGCAGTGCCTCAGCATATGTTGAGTACCTTACTGGGGTAATAGATTTAGTCTGGTGTGCATTGGGGCACCACTTCTGATTGCTTTTGTCCAGGCATATGCTCTCCCCTTGAGTGCCGGTGCTTTCCTCTTCTTCTTTTTCTGAAAACATGAAACCCCTGAACTCATGCAAACCACCAGCCATCAGGTAAGTCACCAGTTTACCTGGTGGGGTCTTGTCACACCAGGCATTGGGGACAAGCAGTGGTCCACCTTGGACTTAAGCTAGGTCATTCTGGCCCACCACCAGAAAACATTGCTGATGTCTACTTTATAGCATTCTCTTAAAGGGTGCATTAGCTGAAAGATATGAAATACTTAGAGTTGGGCACTTTTCCTCTCCTTGCACACATTTTATTTCTGTCTCATCACAAAAGATACTTCAAAGACTAGCTTATTTAACAATTTATGTATTTTAATTGGTTTTGTCAAGTATATTGGACTCCTTCAAATTTAAAATAGATTTATTGCACAGAAGGTACAATGGGAATAGCTTTTCATTTGAAAAAAAAAAGAAATATAGAATATCAGCCTCTTATTCTCTAGCATACTAAACCATGAGAAAATGATCCAAAGCAGCAAATGTAGAAAATAAAAATAGTTCGGTGAAGTAGTTTAATTATAACATTGTTTTATATATTTATTAGGACTCAGCTGATATCTGAGTCTTTAGAATTTATTGTCTGGCACACATAAGCCAATGATTTCATGCTACATGAGTCAGTAGTTTATGCCTGTGCAAACCCGCTGGGTCCAATTCTCTCCTGCCAATTTTGCAATGACAACATTTTGTGGTCTTTGATGCAATTACTTCTCTTTTATAGTAATCTGGCTAGAGATTCAGGTTTTTAAAGGAATGTGTATAGTATAAATCAGTATAAAAATTGTCCTTGTGATACTATTGGATTGTATCAATAAATAATACCATTGGATGTCTTCTTTTTAATACACATGCTTTTTTTTCAAGTAATATCCCAATGAAAATAAGAAAATTGAAAAGGAAATACACATACATATAGTCTTGAGATTCTTTTATAGGGACTTTTTTAAGCCTGACTTTCAGGGAGCTGCCCCTTCACATTTTGAAGAGACAAACCAACAGAGCTCTAACATTTCCAGTTAGCAAGCAACTGGCACTACAGCTACTAGCTGGTAGCTGATCATTCTTGTTATATATTTCCCCTAGCTTTCCTGTCTGATTTCCTGAGTAGGTCCCCGAGCAGTCAGTAAAGCTACGCAATGAATACTTAGGAAGGAAAGAAAGGTCAATGAAAGAAGAACATTTTATAAGTGTCACTGAGCTTTCACAAAAGCATGGATTCAATTCTTAGATGTTTCCTGAAGGTGTTGATGGAAGAGGGAGTTTCTTGAATCAGTGTCTTGTTCCTGAGCTTTTTACTGAAACATATAAGATCAGCGTGTTTCACTGTTTTTCAGCAAATTGCATGCATCAGCAGTGAAGCTGACCTGAGTCAGGTAAATTTGACAGCTGCTAGCACTCATCTATTCCCCAGAGGTGAATGGCCAAGTTTATTTTTAGCTTCTATGTATCACTGTTCAGATTCAGTGTTTTGAATGCCAGCAGCCTTTCTTAAGAAAGGAAGCACTGTAAATGGATGTCAAAGCATGAAATAAGGCATTTGAGAACAGGGTCCCAGGAACATGATTTAAGCTGTTTGTTCTGACTACAGACAGGTAGTCATCAGGTAGGATGCTGGAACTGTCCACGTGGCCCTGATATGTTGGTGTTTGTGACTTGGAGGAGTCTCTTCAGAAGGCTGTCACTTGCATTCTACAGGCTATCTTTTGATCATTAGGTACCATCAGCCCACCTGGGTATTGCCTTGCTGAGTGGGCATGATGCTCTTCTAACCACTGGGCACGAGTTTAGGAATGCTGAACAACTACAATATACAATACATTTAAATACTAGGATTAAGCTTCCCATCCAGAAATGTTGAAACCACAGTTGGTGTATAGCTTCTGTCTTTAATTTTAAATGCATTTATCATTACTGCCCCTTAAAACTGCATTCATTGTGAAAATGCTGGCATGGATTATGCAGACATGTCGGCAGATTATTTGAGAGTGAGGATTAATAGTTGAGGGAAAAGTGGTGTTAAAATGAAGTCGTCACTCTTCTGATTTGCTATCAGAAGCGCATCTTGAATTCCGATAAAATGTGTGGTTTCTGAGCACTGTGGGACATAATTCATCTGGGTCTAGATCTGAAAACTTCTGGGGCTTTCCTCATTAGCCTATATATCATTATCACCGAAAAAGTACTTTATAGTGTTCAAAATATGTTATTTCATGTATTAGAAATATACCCTTGGGGATTCAGTGGCAAATGTTAGCTCTAGTGCTATACTTCTGTGGGTCATTATTGCTTATTTCTGTGGTTAATCAAGTGTGCACATGATGAAAAGGGCCACATTTTGTGCTACGTTTATGTCAATGTGAGGGTTTCATGCAGTAAGGATAATACTTTCTGCATCTTAGAAGGAACAATCTTCTTTGTGAGGAGCTCTTAATAGATACAATTTTATCACACAAGCACAGACAAAGTCAGGCCAGCCAGGCTGGGTTGCATTTCTAAAACAGGTTTCATAGTTAGTAGGGTCGGAAGGGACCTGAGCAGATCATGAAGTCTGACCCCCTACCAAGGCAGGAAAGAGTACTTGGGTCAAACAACCCCAGCAAGGTGTTTGTCTAGCCTTGTCTTAACGACCCCCAGGGTAGGAGCCAGCACCACTTTGGAAGTAGCGCCTCCTGATGTCTAATCTGAATTTACCCTCTGCCAGCTTGTGACTGTTATTTCTAGTTACTCCTGGTATCGCTCGGGGGAACAGGGACTCCCCCAATGCCAGCTGGTCCGCTCTGACCAGTTTGTAACAGGCTACTAGATCCCCTCTTGTGGAGGCTGAACAGGATCAGGTCCCATAGCCTGCCCTGCTGCCCCCTGATCATGCGAGTGGCCCTCCTCTGGACCCTCTCCATGGGTCGCCACATCCCTCTTGAAGTGTGGCGCCCAGAACTGGATGCAGTACTCCAGCTGCAGCCTGACCAATGTTGCATAGAGGGGAAGTATTACCTCCTTGGACCTGCTTGAGATGCATCTATGGATGCATGACAAGGTATGGTTGGCCTTCCTGACTGCATCCCCACACTGCCGGCCCATGTTCATCTTGGCATCAATGATGAC
>NW_017728886.1:65384909-65404305 GCF_001723895.1 Crocodylus porosus | reverse complement strand
CCCCCCACATCTTAGTGTCATCAGCAAATTTGAACAGGGTGCTTTTTACCCCCTTGTCCAAGTCACTGATGAAGGTTCTCTATATACTTTGAAATCTGTGAATCTAGACTCTGTGAAACATCCAACTCTGGTTGGATTTGAGACAGAAGATTGAAATCAGAAGGCAGATGCTTTTAAATGACACAGATTAGACACAGAGCTACTTTGTTTTGTAGTCAGTCATAGAAATGTAGCCCCATAAATACTGAATAGAACAAAATTCAAAATTAAATATGGTTACAGTGCCTAGGTATGAAGCAAGGTACAAGTACTTTTTTACATGTTTGGTACCGACAAAGGAGGGACTAGGACAATGGTACCACTGCAAGCAACACAACCTGTTTAAGCACATTAGTCAGGTGCTACATAATTTACACAAAGTCTCACATTCTGATGGGTTATGTGGGCGTTGAGTCAACTTGACTCAATCAATATCCTTGTGTGGTTTTACCTCTTTCTTTTGAAAGCCACTTAAAATTGTTAGCTATATGGCAGAGTTCTGGTGAGGTTGTATCTGTGATAGTTGAGGTAAAATGTAATAGGCAAGGATCTGTGTAGGTGATATCTTTTTTGAGAATGGGTACTTCATACCAGAAAGCTTGTCTAAGTCCCTCTCAACTATACAAGTGGTATAATAAAAGATAAAGCCCTCCAAATCCTTTGACAGATGGTATAATGTAAAAATAAAATGTTATTATTTGAATATATATTCAAGTTACATCTTCATTTGTTGATTATTTTGTACTACAAGTCTACCACAGTTGTGCTGCTGTGTGTGATATTTTGGACAATGTTAGCCATCAAGCTCCCACCAGGAAGAGACCTTTGTTTTATTGGGATAAAATTCATCCTGTACAGAAAGACAGCACAAGGTCTCTCTCTCTGTCTCTCTCTCTCAAGTCCTTATGGGGTTCTAGCAATAAAAATAAAATTTACTCCTGTGTAATCTGTTAGTCTTTTCAAATGCCAAAACTCTTTATCCAGGGCCAAATTGGGCATCTATAAACATGCTCTAGGGTGGTGTTGGTGGTGGTGGTGGGGCTTTAATTAGAGTACCTTCAGTGTCTCTTGTATTCAGAGTTCCATACTTCAAAATGGTGGTGGGGGTGTTTGAAGTAAAGTTCTTTCAATTGAGCTTTAGTTCAAGTGCCCCCACTGCCATTAATGATCCAAATGGGGAATGCTAATTAACATGCTCCAACAGACTCAATTAATCAAGTCTGCTCCAACACATGCTAATTAGTACACACTGAAGCATGTGTATTGGTTTCCATAACTCATGCAGTGTTGTCACAAATGGAAGAGTAGAACAACATAGTAGATGGTACTATTTTACTTTGTTATTTCAGTGGATCTACTTAGGTAACAAAACATTCCTGGAAGGATTTATGCTAGCTGACTTAGGGTGCAGACAGAAGTGCAGCTTGCCACTATAACTGAGAATGCTTTGCAGGAAGTGTTCTGAGTTACAACAATCTCCTGGAACAAACAGAAGTTCATTGTTGGTTCTGGGGGGATGGGAATCCAGCTACTGCCTGCAGCTAGTTTCCCCTAGCAATTGCCCTTTCTCTCTCCCAACCTGTCCCTGTTTCAGAATGATAGGGGGAAAGGAAGCAGAGGGAGCTCTTTCTAGGGGTTCCCCAGTTGACTCTGGAGGTTGGGGTGGGTGAATTGGAGACCTCTCACCTCAGCAGGCCTCCAATAAACCCTTCCCACCCTTTAGCAGGTGCTGAAAACCCCCCAGACTAAACTCCTTTCACTCCCTTTCTCCCCACCCCTTCTGAAAACAGCTTGATTCTGGCAGGCAGTGCAGACAGAAGTTACAGAAGGTGGTCCATTTTGAAATGTCTTCATTTGACCCCTCATGCAATGAAGGATCAATTTTTCACTCAATTGGCCATTTTTGAAGCAGTCTGCAGCCATGCACTCGTGCTTGGTCATGGCTATACACTGCTTTCTATGGCAAGATTGGGCAAAAAGTGTCACTTCGGTCTGTGCCCTTAAAGGACAAAAAATCAAATAGTTGTGAAAACATAGCAATGTGCTCATGCTGCTGAGGGTTTCTTGATAATTATTTCATTTTATTCTCAACAGTCTCGCAACCAAATGGCAAGTAGAAAAGCCATTTCTGAGAAAGAAATTAATGATCTACATATCATTTTTATAGTAGCCTTCAGATTATATTAATAGTAATAATTCCTGGCTGTTACATAGCTCTTTCCATCTCAAGAAACTTTACAAAGGAGATAAACAATTGTATCCTGATTTTATAAGTGGAAAAACTGAGACACAGAGGGCCATTAGAATCTTCCTTTTCTATCACAGCATAGCATTAAATACAGTTGTGAACTAAGCAAGCTGAAAATAAAACTACCCAGTAACTAGTTCAACATATGTGTAGACCTTTAATTATCTGGCAGATGTCTGATCTTATTTTTCTTATTAAAATAATTTGCATCTGTGTGGCTAATTGCATAGCTCATGGTAATAAATATTTTATGAGACCTTGCTCAAGATTCTATAACTGTTTTCTCCTAAGTTCCTTCATCATGGTGGAGTCTTTATGCCAATAACAATGAGTTAAGCCACGGTGTGAAAATGCAGATATCTTCACAGATATTTTACTACGTGAATAATATCAAGTGTTTTTTGAAGGATATTTTCTTGCCAGTCACAATGTCAGAAGCATAAAGGTGCTCTTACAGAAAACACTAAAGTTTTTCTACTTATTTATTTTTTACTTCAAACCGTAGACATGTCTACATGAGATGCTTTACTACACAGCAGACATTTGCTGTGCAATAAAGCATCACTGTTTACATGTACATGGCAATTAGGGCACAGTAGACTAATTTATCACGCTGCCAGATAGTCCCATCAAATACAGATGGTATCCAGCAGCACAGTAAATTACTGTACTTAAACGCATGTGTAGACAGTGACATCAGGATTTGTTTATTCTGGCTCAAATTGAGCCAGAATATATTCAGTCTCATTAATTGGATGTGTAGATGTTCCCACTGTTTCCTAACATTCGATATATTTGCCAGATTTGGTAATACATTTGTAGCTAATTTCCTTATGGGATAATATTCACAGTGTTAAGAATGTGTGAGGTGATTTTTGCATGTTATTGAATACTTGTCTATATTTGTTCTTTTACATTCTCCATTGCCACAGATATTCTTGCTATTATGTGAGATAACAAAAAGTTAAAAGATTGTTCAGTAAACTACCGTATCAAAAAGGCTGGTCTTGAAGCTAGGCAAGACTCAGAAGAGTGATGACTGTTCCCTGCTTTGTTGCTCCTCTACTGATAGAGGGAAATTGGACAAGCAGATCATGGCCTCAAAGGGCATTTTAATTCATCTAAGTAATGAATGGCTGAAAGATTCACGAACATGCCAAAGTTATGCCACCCTCTCACCTGTTCTGCTGGTGACCAGAGCAGGGGAAAAAATGTAAGCCTTTTTTGAAAGAAATGAAGAAAGTGTCTTCATTCATCCACACTTCTCTGTGATTTTTTTCATTTCCTCAATCAAAAAACTCATGATGTGTTTTGTGAAGGGAAGAATATTCTCTCATTTATTTTCCTCATTGGAAAAAGTGGTGGGTGAGAGAAGAAGGAGAGGAGTAAAAGACTACAAGGAAATGGGAGTGAAAACACTTTGCTTTTCCTTTTCAAATGAAACAAAATTAAAAAGTGTGTAGAGGGAGATGAATTGTTGTGGTTTAGAAAAATGGCTGTCCCACTTCTTAACAACCAGGAGGTGAGATGTCAAATACGTATGATAATATTATATTATGAGACATGCTTTAATAAAATATTAATTTAATTCATTAACAACATGCTCATAGTTGATATTTCCAGACCACATTTTACCTAAGTCTCTCCAGGAATTATTTTCATGCCTCACAAGGGGAAACTGTTGCAGAAAGAAGGGAAAGCCTCCTTTATGCTACAGACAGAAGGGGTCTTTACAACATGCCTGTCCCTGGATTCAGTGAAGGTTCTTATGTTCTCTCTTTTCCCTTCCCACAGTATTTCCTGCTGTGCAGTCTCACAAGCCCAAAGCAGGGTTCCCAGCCCAAGAAACCTTTTTCTATGGACAATTTGTAAATGTTTTATAAACAATCAAATCTTTTTACTGACATATGTTTTACATAAGGTAACTGTAGTCCTTCTTCCAGGCACTGGATGGTAGTAGAAAGGATGGATTCAAATTAGCTGTTTAACACCAACTTTTAAAACAGTCTTACTTGACTGCAGTGATGGTTTTACATTGTGCTTTCCCTAAATCAGGGGTTCCCTACTCACCTCAGCACACCAATACCTTCTACTGCACTACCCCCTACTGTACCCTCCACCACAGCCTACCCCCTTAGCCTTATCTCTTGCTTCTCCCATCCTGCCAAAGTATCTCACCCACAGCTTTTCCCCACTCCCAGCTCTACAACTCCATCCCAGCTGCAGCACCTTCCTCCTTGTGTCTTAGAAATGAACAGTTTTTAGAGACAGGGGACAGGCAAAGGTAGGTAGTGGCAGCACAGGGCTGGGGAGGGACAAGGGGACTATGGAGGATCCTGTGAGCCAAGTAGCACTGACAAGAACCTCCTGCAGGGTACTGCACTCCTGCTCAGCTACCAGGTGGTGCTGCTTTGCTCTGTTTGTCTGTCAAGCTCATTGTTTCTTTTTCACGAATGGCTCAATTTTTTATGGACTTTACAGACAAGTATTTTTTCCTCCTATTTTGGAAAGTGCCATGCTGGTCCTTCTTGACCCATATCCTTTACCTGACAGTAGCAGGAAAGGATGCTTTAGAGGACGAGCATATGAACAAACTATATCTAGAGTGGTCTGTCCCCTGTTATATCCCTGGCATCCACCATCACTGATGTAGAAATGCCAAAGGATGCATCCTTTACTTTTCTATTTAAAAGCTATTAATGGGTCTATCGTCTACAAATCTGTCTAGTCCCACATTGAAGCTGGCTATATTATCTGCCTCTACAACTTCCTATGGTAACGAGATCCACAAATTAACTATGCACTGCATAAAAAGGACCTTCTTTTGTTTGTTTTAAATCTGACTTCTGCTAATTTCGGGGGGGGGGGGGGGGTTAAGTTTTAGTGGTTCAACAAACAATAGTGCCTGTTCTGCTCCTTGGGGCAAAAACACATTTTGCAAGAAAAGTAGGAAAGAGAGAGGTAATTTTTATAGTAATCTACTACATTTTTATATATTTTTTCTACTACATTTTGTAAGATTATCCATAATGAATAATATATGCTGTTCACAAAATGGTTAGAAAAATATCCTCTTCTTTTATAAGCAAGCAAGGCAGTAAAAGTGATTTTCCTCACCTCTCTCTCACTCTCACTCTTTCTTCTGGCAGGATAATGATGCACTGTCAAGATCCACAGTTCTTCTCACATATCACTCTCATTAAGGGATAGAGGAGTCTATTCTGCTGATTCTTTTACTGAAAGGCAAAAGAATTATGTTCATAAATCATTGTTCTTCCTACGTTGCTGACCAGAAAGTAGAACTATGGTATTAAATATCTCCCTTTAATACCACTAGAAATCATGGGTGACGTGCCTCCTGAGTCTGGGGAGGCATTTGCAGAAGCTGGCATCAGTGGCGGGGATGGGGCTGGCGAGTACCTGCAGAAGCTGCCAGCAGCAGGGATGGGGACAGAGAGCACCTGCACAAGCTGGCAGTGGGGACAGCCCCATTGGGGGGGGCACATGCCCCCCTATGCCTCCCCTACCAGTCACCCATGTTAGAAATTGTAGGTGTTTATATAATTTTCATACTATTTGGTGACTGATTGTATTGTAATAGGTAAGTATTCTATAGAGCTTCATACAAATGGGAGGATATAGTTTATGGTTTCATTTTAATTTTCCTGGCATCATTCAGAGCTGTAGATCTTCTTGGCATCTCTGACAATCAGTGTGTTCATTTAAGATCTTGTATATGGATTTAGCTGCTGAATTTCAGACCTTCAGACTTGACAATTTGATCTAGAATTCTAAGTGCCTTAATGTTCTTTCTGTCCTTAACACATACAAATTATTTAATAGGTTTTGTGATCATGAAACTTGATCTTCTGCCCTTGTTATTTTAAGTAACTTAGTTACTCTTACCCTGATGCAATAGTGTATGCTACTTATAATAATAAGTTAGCATAAGAGGAGTGTTGTAGCCATGATAGTCCATAACACACATACATTGCTGTGTTTCTATTCCCCTCCCTCCTCTCTAGATTCTTTGTGCCCATGCATTATGTGTTAGGGTAATGTAGTTACTGTGTTGTCAGAATCTGTTTTACTGTAGTCAGTGAGCGATCATTTGTGCCTTGATTCCAGTAAAAGCACATATACAAAATGTTTGTCCACTCTTATGTCCTAATGCTTAGTGTTATGTAATTATAACTTCCTTTGTGTATCTTCTACAGGGTAGAAATAAAGGTGGCATTAGAAGGAAAAGGAAGACAGGTATAAAAATAATGTGAAGTGACTTTTATCTCTGAATTCATTGACTTTGATTGCTCTAAATTTCAGCTCTGAAATTCCATCAGGGTAGCTTTTTAGGCTGAACGTGGCTTCAGTTCAAAAACTGTACTATGTTTCAGTTGAATGGTCCTTTTGTCCTTGCTTTCTGAATTCAGCAATAGGAGTAGCAGTTGATAAAACAGGTTAGCCTTATTTCAACAGTAGGGGGCATCCTAGTATTTCCACAGTAGGAAAGAAATATATAATTCTGACAGTAAAAGTGTATAAGACAAAGCGTGCACAGCAGTAGCATCCAGCACAGTAAGGCTTCAAAACAGAAATAGTAGCTGTTAACTGAAGGGGGGAGATTGCTTAACACTGCACTTTCCCAAGTGAGGTACATGTGTGATATATGCACATTTCACTTCTATTATATAGTAAAGAATGGGCCAGGGGGAAATAAAGAAAGGAAAATGTAGCTGAAAACAGTGGTATAACTATGGCAGGGCAATAGGGGCAGCTGCCCTAGGCACCAACTTTGGGTGAGGAGGGGGAGTGGGAAAAACAGCTGCTGCCACAGTGACAGAATCATCTCTGCAGTGCAGTAGCAACCTCAAGTTGCTGCTGCCCCTGTATGTAGTAGCTGCCCTGTGCATCCTGCCGTGTCATTGTGTCTCTGGCTTAAAGGGAAACATGCATTTTAAAAATGGATAGCTTAGAAGTGAGAGTTCAGTCTGAATCTTATGCAGTTATTTGTAGGAATGGGGAGGATAGGGAATTCAATTCAGTAGGTTTGCTTTAAACATGTATTGAATAAAAATTCTCCCTCTGCCTGAAGAAGGCTGTTTGTACCCAAAAGCTTGCAAAGAACAATTTTTTCTAACTATTTAGTTGGTCTAATAAAAGATATCACATTTACCCAAAGAACCTTGTCTAACTATGTCATCAGACCAAAACAGCTACAACCAACACTCCCAAGACACCCCAATGTATTCACATCTGTACATCAATATTATTAAACATTGTTTCGGAAATATTTTGATTGACTTAATTTAATTAGAACTATTCTGGTCCTATAAAAGTTCAAACAGGTCTAATTTTTGGGTCAACTGAAATATGCGTTCAGCTCTTGTCTTATAAATGCTCAATTTTCTTCAGGTGAATGGGAATATTCACTTTATTTGAAAGTAAACACTTTAGTGTCTGCTGTCAAGAGGTCTTATATCTTGGCTCAGAGTCATTAGGAAGTGTCTTGTTGCAAATTTGATGTGACCAATAAACAATAAATTGATAAAAGGCACAAATTCTTTTAAAAACATATTTGTAATTTAATATAACTGGAGGGTCTAATTAATGCAGACTGCAGCAATAAAAAATGGCACAAGAAAAACTTGGCAAAGAAATTCCAATTTACATTCCCAAAAACCGAAGCCAAAATTGTGTGGAAGTATTATTTAAGGAAGGACTATTTAAGAGGTACAGAAAAAAGATCGTGAACCGTTAAGATTCAATTTTCTATGAATCAAGAGGTCATTTTTTAAACAAAAGGAGACATAGTCTAACATTACTTTAAATTAAACCAAGGAAAAAAAATCACTGTGAAGAAAAGAAAAAGGCGGATCATATTTTACCATTTGTAGTACTGGTAATAACACTACTTTGTGTTGAACATTTATCTATGTAACATGTAATTACAGTATGTACCACTTGTCATGCATCTCTTAAGAGATGTGTCACATTTCCTAAACCAGTTTAAATTCCCAGTATTTTCTGAGGTAATGTGCTATATCAATATACATTAAAATATTGTTACATAAATAAACATTGCATATTATAATTGCTCTAATCTTATTATTCTAGATACTCCATGGGTCTCAAATCTAATGCTAAATTTAATATAAAAATATATTCACAGTTTACTCACATTGCTCTCAAAAAACTCTAGCCACAGTCAGAGAGTGTTGTTAATTATCAGGGCACATACCTGATGCCATGCTTCCAGTTTCTGAACTTCTTTTATATTACAATAACCAAAGTCTCTCTCTGGACAGAGGTGGAGGGGTGGAAGGGGAGAGAATCACTTAGGGTGGAGATCAGTGGAAATTTTCACACAGAAGGTTCTCTCTTTTTCATAATTTCACTGAAAGCCAAAAGCAAATATCTATTTTGGTTCACTTCCAAAATTAAATATAACTTCTGTCCCCAATATTTTTCTGATGTTAGAATAGCTTTAATGTTAAATTATCTTTTGAACAGTGGTAGAAAAGTGTTTATTTGCAAGTCCAGTGGGTGTGCTTATGAAAATACTATACTCCCTACTGGTGTACTCAAAACTCTACAGGCTGTGAGATGAAAAACTAATGGACTAAGACCTAGTTTCTATTGTATTTTTCTTTACTGGAAAGTTTTTTTGGACATTGGCAATTGAAAGGGAATCTTCATAGGAATGATGCTGTCAGTGATCTTGGAGAAAGGAAAATGAATGTCAACAAGGGTCATACCAGACAAGTGTCTTCTCTAATTAAAATGCCACAAGAGCTAAGTCAAAATATATGCTTTGACAGACCATAGAAATGAATGCCAAACTTATAAATGATAATTCTCTACTGCAACGGTTCCTGATCTGTGGTATGTGTACCACCAGTGGTACACAGACAACCTGTCACTGGTATGCATTAAGAGATTTATTATAATTACTTTTTCTGGCAAAAAATTGCTGATGGTACTTGAGGTTGAACTGATTTGCTGGTGGTACTTAAGGTTGTATCATTTTAAATTGGTGGTGCACAGTCTGTCAGAGTTTGGGAACCACTCCTCTAATGCAATACATATATGCCCTAATTTTTTTAAAATGACTAGGTCTTGGGCATGACCTAAAACGGCACACTGCTGGGAGCGGGTGGCCTGGTGGGGCTCCCAATGGTGCAGGAGCCCCCAGGAAATGCCAGACCAGTTATCATCCTGGTGAAAGGGGGGTTGGGGTGTCTTAACCCCAGCTCCCACCTTTGGGTGGGTCAGGTGACAATGGAGGTAGAAGGGGCCAGGCATGGTTACAGCCACCTGAGCCCACAAGAGGAGGGAAGCCCTGAGACGCTGAGTAGAGGGGCTGGGGTAGAGCCCCAAGTAGAAGGCTGAGAGCCCAATATGCATACAGACCCTGAGTGTTACCCCTAAAGGGGCCCAAGTGTACTTAGACCCAGTCAGGTAGCTGGCTGGCCACTAGCCCAGTGAGGGCCATGAGAGAGGCCCAACAGATGATATGTCTGCCACCCAAGGAGTGGACTAGCTAAGCCTATGGCCAAAGGGTGCCCGCTCCAAGAGGTAGCAAGGCAGCATAAGTTGTCGACGCGAGAAAGAGACCCTGTGAGAGAGGGTGAAGTGAGCGAGGCCCGAGTGAGAGGCAGGTGGTATGAATGTGTGTGTGACTGAGGCCTGACGGCATGGCCTAAGCATGCTCTGGCTGTAGGCCGGGGATACTGTAACATCTGGATGCCATCTGCAAGGCTTGGGCCATGGTGTAGGGGAGATACGGAGTCACGGACACCCCCAAATATGGGGGTGCAGTAATGGGCAGTCTCCCGCTAAATTTAACAACATATCATTATTCCAACAAGGCGTGGCGGGTGAGACAGGTGGGCGTCATGCCCAGAGGCAGGTGGGGGATAGCTGCGGCTAGTGGGGATATCCACTTTGCCACAATTAACTTAAGCTATGGGCTTGTCAAGTGTAATTGCAGCCAGGTAAACCCAAAGTATTTCAGTTCAGACATTAACAATAACCAATATTTTATTGGGTTTGGGGATTGGATTCAGAAATTTTCCCACAATGAATTATCATTTTACCTTGGGGTTTCAACTAAGGCAGACATTTGAAATAAAACTCCATGAAAAATGCTAACTGTAAACCAGGACACAAAATGACACTGTTCCACTGCTAAATACACAATCATCTGAGTATGCTTTAGGTGGTGCCATAATCCACAGTTACACATCTTATGGTTTGAATTTGTAACAAACTCATGCAAAACTACATTTTGAACACTATGCAAGCTCTAGTGATATATTAATAGAAATAATATTTTGTAACATATATTGCAATGGTGCCACTGGCAGGTTGAATGGATCTAGGTACTATATAAATATTTGTATGATCAGTTTCTGCCCCCAGAAGGAGCTCCTGTCTAAAAGACATTGAGTGGTCTAGGTGTGTATATGTGTGGTTATATGAACAATTAAGGAGTAAATTGCTAGCATGCATGCCACTGAGAAAATGGATGCCTTGTGTAGATAAAGATAAATCCCTCAATCCTACAAAATTAGTGGGTTTCAGCAGGAAGCAGACTCTGTGTTGAAGGAATAGATCCACGGTAAGTATAAGGCTGGTTACAAGAGTCATGTATTCAATAAGTTAGTAAGGCCCAGATCAAAGGTGCCTAATTTCTTAATTGCCATTGAAAGTTTGGGCCTAAATGACTGTCTGGACAGAGTATTATCCTATGGGCAACAAAAAGTGTTTTTGAAAATACGTCTATTTAAATTTAATGGGAGCTTTAACTTTCGTGTCACCTAAAGCTAGGATTTCTCCCTTTGCAAAAAAATGCTGACCAAATTCCACCCAACAATAGTATAAGCTTTCAAATTTAGAGGTCTTAAGTTCGACATGTACCTAGATATTAAGACACCAAATAATTGAGCTCCGTTTTAGAAATGCTGAGCATGCCCATAGCTCCCTTTTGAAATCATGTGTACTGCAAAACTACCCCATCACAGGCCTGCTGGTTCTCAAGAAAGAGAACTAGACAAGTATAAGGGGACCTCTTGTGACAGGTGACCTCCTTGTATGACCCCTTCTGTGACTGGTCTCAGCCTCTAAAGGTGGCCATGATGCCCCCTGGTGGCCCCTCGACTTCTGCTGTCCATTCTGGCTCCTTGTGTTGTCCTTCCTTGTCCCTTGCGTTTCCTGCCACACCTTATTGTAATTATTCTTAGCAGAAAGAGGAGGCTGCCCTCAGGGTCCCCGAGTGAGCCTAGTCTGTCTCCACCGGGACACTCAGCTGCATTAGTGCCTCCAGGCACCAGTCACCTTATGGGCTATTCGTGGCCAACATCCATACCTACAGCCATACCCGTCCCTCTCAGAAGTTATTCTAGATTAATGTACCAGCTTTTATGGGCTTCAGCCCTCTTGGTTTTAGTTCACTGGTTATTCTTGCTGTAGATTGCCAGCCTTGACCCAACTCACTCTCCTTGGGCCCTTGACCTGTTTCACTCTGCTTGGGGCTCATACCCTGGCCCTCTTGACTGAAGCCTGCCCCTGATAGGGCTGAAAATCTGGAGTGCCTCCCAGGCACACCTATGTAGCCTCCTGTCCTCCCCTTCAGCCACTAAGTGGCTCTTTGGTTCCTAATTACCACAGAAATGCAAACCCACAGGCTGTGTAACAACCTTCCGCCCTTCTCTTCCCACTGGGCCAATAACTTCCTCACAGGTTATAAGTCCCCCTTAGCTCTATACCAGCATCTCTTAAGGATGGCCTGGGTGCTGGTCAGTACCCTTCTGTACCCATCCTGCTCAGGAGCTTGTCTTCCTGCTGCCTGCAGGGCCAGATGGCCACCTTTGGCTCTGGCCCAGGGCTTATATGCTTTGAAGTCTTGCCCCACTTCCTGTATGGTGGCTCCCCAGCCACATACAGGAGTTTCCCCTTTTAATTAAGGGCCATCCTGAGCTCTTGCCACCATAGCCCCACACAGCTAGACTGGCCTGCTGCATCCTCATAAAGTAAGAGGCTCCCTGTTACTGCTTCTAAACAACATAGTTTCACTGATTTTTTTGGAAGCAGTACTGTATATTTTACATACTTTTTTGCCAGGCAATGAATACTGAAAAGTCAGCCATCTGTGTTCAAGACAGAGAGGGAATAAATGATTATTTTCCAAAGTGATTTGTTACTAATTTCCCAAAAGAAGAAAACAATAAAAGCTAACATTTTTTTCCCTGGCTTCATCCCCATTAAAATGCTTTTAAGCAGCATCTGCTGTTGGGATTCCTGTGTGGCATTTCCTTTAGGATTTAACCATCCAAATACAGCAAAGTAGCATCAATGGAGGTAGTAAATATTATTCCTGTAATAAAGATTAGTATTAATCCACAAGGGCAAATACTGTTGCTGAGAACTCCAGGAAGCTGTTTTTAATGCAATCCCTATAGTGGATAGCTTGTATAGCCTAATTGCTTTGATCTTTACACACTTCATCATCTTTAATCTAATTCTTAATCAACCTCTAATCTTAGATCTAATCAACTTTTCCCAGTTTTATCTTCAAATTCATTGTGGTTATCAGTGAATGTGACTACATGTGCATTAATGCACCTTTTCTAAGGCGCATTGGTACTAAATTAATGCACATTAGACTGTGCTAATGTGAGGTAGTGCATTTGCATACTTTTTTTACTAATGTTTAATGTATAGTAGACTATTTCATTGTGCATTAGCGTAATGTCATGGTTTTTCACATGATGCTTTAATGCACAGTAAAATAGTCTACTGTGCATTAAAGTGCGCATGAAGATGCACCCAGTAGAGGTCTTCTATGGCACTTAATGCCGTATTTAATTGGTTAATCTGTTTACTGTACAATCCTTTCCTCCCTCTCTGGTTTTTTTCTTCTACATCCTTGCTTTTGCATAGCTACATATTTTCACTGATACACAACATGTTTTTAAAACTCCTCAGGTGTTTGACAGGTGAGGTTGAGAAAAAGCTGGAAATGGTTGTTGAAGTCTAGGATGATTCCTGATAAACAAGTCTAGGATGATTCCTGCTTCTTGATAAACAAGTTTTCCCATTTGAAAGAAAGATGAAGCCTCATTGTTCAGCATATTTCCCAAGCTTAGGCAATTAGTAACAACTGGTACATTGATAGTGGAAAAACATGCCTCTAAATTCAAATTGTGTTACAGGTGTTAGTACATACCACTAATCTAACCACAAAGTATAGAAAAGTTGCCATTATTTCAAACCAAAGCATTACAAACCCAGGAAATTCAGAAAGAAAATTTAATATAAAAAAAAATCCAAAGTAAGAGAATGTATAGAAATTTACAGTTAGGGCTGCAGATATTGATTTAAAGGCATGATGAGATCTGATCCTCAATCCCACCAATTGTACCTCTTGCCATGCCACATGTGCACGGCTGGAGGTACAACTCTACTTGACATGCGGGGGCCGACTAAGATCACGTTTATGTTAAAAGCAAGTTGAAAGCTGGGTACCCAATGGTTAGCCAATTGTCAGCTGGATTCAGACTGCACTGGGACCCCAAGTGGTCATAATGCATCCCTGGAACCAGCTAATGATCAGCTGATCATCAGCCAGCCATTGGAGACCCCAGTGTCATTCTAATCCTGTCACATTTTCAATTTAAGGCATAGTAGAAACCAGCAGCAAAATATTACACATTTTTGTGTAATATTTTTGTGGCTGGTTTCCCTTTTTGTGGTAACATTAATTGCTTGTACAAGTGACTGGGTTACTATTGAAGACACAACTAACAGACCAGCTATGTCATAAGTGTAATGTCTGCCGGGGCCTAATATACTTAAACAATTATACTACCTAGCATTATCCTGCATTTAAAATATTATTTGTATTAAGGTCTCTTGTGCCTTTGATTCTGAATTACAATTTTTTAGAAAAAAAAAGTTTCTCAATAAATTTTCTCTTCAGCTGTCACTATTTTCACAAAATCTTTCTGTTCTTCAAGAATTACTGGTGTAAGATAAGGGAGGATACAGGGTTTTTGTTTGTTTGTTTTTAACAAAACAGGCAAAATTTAAGTCTTCCCAACTGAGTTACAAGCAGCATATCTAATTTGTCACAAAAAATGATACACAGACACTATTGATTCAATATACCAATAAAAACATTAATTGTGTTCATCCGTATATTTATGATTATGTGAGGAACGTTATAAGAAATGATTGTTAACACAGAATTTAAGTTTTGATAGATTTGGGTTAACTGGTAAAGCTGGAAGTGAAAGAGGTAATCCTCAGATCTGTTGTGGATCTCTCTATTTAGTGTAGCAGGGAGGAAAAGGAAGGGCAATTTTGGGCTCCTTTTGGGCACTCTCTAGGGTTGCTAAGGGATATACATTGTAATAGTCTCAGAAATAAAAGGGCCTTTATGCCAGCTATGCATAAGAGCACAGCATGTTGTAGCCATCTCTTCTGTTGAGCTCAGTTATAGAAGGGAGCAGAGACCAAGGAAGGGTAGTATTGAACCAGTTACATTAGCTGGCAATTCCTCTCTGCCTTGCTAATGAAACCTTCAGCTGCCTACTATGCTGGCTTGGATGTTGGTTTGTGTCGCTTGAGCAATGCAATCCAGTGTTATCAGAGGGAGAATCTGACACAGTAACACTTCATCAATAATAGTTCTTATTTGCTGATACCTCATAGCATTAAATATTGCTGAACTCCTTGACTATTTGCATTTCACTCTTTCTCCCCTATTCCTGGCAAAGATTATATATGGACTTAAAATCCATTGTGTGTCTTAGAGACCCTGACTCTGAATTGTCAGGGTAGGAGTTAATAAGTATTCCCTCTCAAAGAACTGCAGCTGCTTGTACTATTTGTAAAGGTACTCAAAGGAGAGTAGCAACAGCTTTGAGGAGGGAGGCTCTGCATAGGATAGTGATGGTATGTCTTTGCTGCAGGATTTGCCTGGCTTTCTACTCAGGTGTTGCCCTTACTTTCTTCTCCCTCTTAATTTTGGTGGGTAAGGGAAAAGTACTCAGTTTGGATTAAGTGACCTGGCTGGTGTGGTGTGAGCTATAGCTGACTGACTGTCCATTGCTAGTGCCGGTAATACCCTTGTGAACATAGGCTGATCATCTGAAAGAACTTTGTAGTGAACATATCCTAACAGAGTTCAATTGTTGGAGGGAAGGAAGGTATGTAATGAGGTTTCCAGTTGTTAATTTTTGTGATTACTTGGTACATGTGTTTTAAAGCCACAGCTCTTGGGTTAAGTACAAAGAGGAAAAAAGCCCAAGGCTTCAGGTTAGTTTAAGTTGTGTAGATTGAACCAATAAGCAAATGAACAGACATTCACTTTGAATTCTGGAAATACAGCCACATGCCTGCAGTGGCCCAAGCCAGAAGCTGGGGGTGCTATAGCACATCTCCCTGCTTGGCTGGCGCAGACAGGTTGGGCCCTTGTTAGCCCATCTAGCCTGCAAGGGAGGGAGGTGTAAAGCAACCTGGGATGCTGGGGGAGTGTGAGTTAACTTGAATCTGGCGGTGATCTGGTGGAGGAGTTCAATAAACTAATTTAACTTGAATTAGTTAGATGTGATACTACATCCATCCAGGTTTATGTTAAACCAGTTCCAGCCATTTTGAAAGTGGTGTATGTGCACAGAGCTTCTGTTGTGTTGCAGATTTGAACCTGTTTCTGATCATTTATACCAGTTTATGTGTAATTTCTGTCCCTACCCTTGGAGTTTAGTGAAGTTAAACTTTGACTTTAAAGGTAGGGTGGAGCAGCAAGCCAGAGCAGACTTCTAGTTCTCACAGTTTCTTCAGGGAAGAGCTTGAAGATGTGACTGGCATTAAAATGTGACTTGGGCACTGTAGTGCCTTACTTTTCAGGTAATTGTGTTATACTTGTACAAAATGGGTATGCAATGCTGTTATTCAGATCTGATAGCATTTCACATTCAACTTGTACTATTTCTTCATAAGTGCAAAAGGATTGTGTACTGCTTACTGCAGTGCAGGTATGGACTGTTTGAAGTAAAAATGTTCCCCTTACTTTTGGGGCTTTTCTCCAGAATTTTAGTGTGCAACAACCTAGAGTGTGAATTTACAGTATGTAACCCAAGCTATCTACATAGGAAGTGAGTGCACACTGGCTTGTGTACTATAAATACAAATTAGCATCCTACTTTACTGCACATCTACTTCTTCTATGTAAATAAACATTATCAGTATATTGCAATTGGAGGGAAGCCTCGGGTTGCTACAGCCAATGGGACAAAATTGGCTCAGTGTATTCTAATTATAAAACTACTGACAAGGATCCTGTTGGAGTTATACTCAAGATACAGACTTAATGTTGGATTTCAAATGCACTACAGTTTGGTCCTATACAAATTGGAAATGTGTTTCCATTAAAACTGTGACTAGTTTTAAGCTAGCAGAATTTCAGTCAAATGGGTTGCAAATGGGATCGATGAGATTATACTCAGGATCCTAAAATTCTAAATCAGACCAATCTGTGAAACAGAAACACAAACAGGACCCTCCAGATTCTGAAACAACTCTGTCTTGAGTGGCATTAATTTGGAAATAAGGCTCTGTTGCCCCTGGTGCTTTGGTTCTCAAAGATATGCATGGGATTTAAAGTGGCAGCTAGTAGTACCTACCTCTTACCTTGTACTACCTGGTATGAGAAACTAGGCCTGTTTATTTTGGAGTATTTGAGGTCAGGTCCCTCAGCTTAATGTAAAGAAAATAGATTGTATTCCATGTAAAAGTAGCTTTTTGGAAACCTTTGACAGCATGCTAGGGAAACAGTCAGCCTGTCATGGATAAATGGATATGGCACATAAGATGGACAAAGACTTAAACTTAGTAAGTAATGATGAGAAAAAGGGTGGGAAACAGCTTTTGCAAAACAATTTGTTGACATGTTGAGGCCAGTTGCAGAACCTCAGCTGGAACATTCTCTAATTGTCTGTTCTTTATACTCAAAATACAAGCTGCTTCTCACTATGCTGTAGCTAATGCTGCAAACCTAATCCATGCATATGTTATTTCCTCTTTCCTTGTGAGAGAGAGAAGCTATTTTATTGCTATTGACATCTTTAAACAAACTGCTAACTAAGATTGGCTTGCTATCGGCAAAAATAAATCTACCATAAGCAAAACTGCAACCCAACCACTTCCTAACAGGTGTATATTATGGCTTTTATAAGAGGGTCTATGTGATGCTACTACCTGGCAAGGTAGCGATTGCTTCTGGGAGGTGGGTTACATACACAGAATTTCTTTTCCTCACTGTCTGGTTTTGGCAAGTTTCAGTAAATGAACAATGAAGTATTTTTTTTATTTGGCAAGTGCTATTGTCCTGTGACATGGAAAAAGGTGAGGTTGCTTGACCCTTGCAGAGATGTGCAAAGGGAAGAGAGGGTATAACTAGTGAAGAATCATGACAGGGCTAGAGCCACTGATCACAGTGGCTGCTCCAAAGTGAGGAATGGGATGGTGCTTACCCCTGCTGTTGTACCCAGCTGGCCGAAGAGGAGGGGTACTATATCTTTTTCAACAGTGCCACGGACCTAGGAGTTCCTAAAGGAATTTTACCTGTGTTAAGCCCCAAACCTTCTAGGCAGAGCACAGTAGGCTGTGGCTGTCTTGATCCAACCCTTAAAGATGTGAAATACGGTGGTTTAAAGAGCCCAGGGAAAGAACAGGTGGGTCAGTGTTTTGCAGAACTAAAGGGTCTCAGTTGGGATGGATTGTGGGGGTAGGAGGGTATAGTTGCAAACCTCCCCACCCCTGCCTTTTGATTCATGGTCCACTTGAAGTTCGAAGCACTCTAGCCATGGCGGCAGCATTTCTGTTTGGGCAGCACAAAGTGAGTCATTTGACTTCATGGCTCATTATAATCTACCTGATTCCTTCAAAACTCTTCGTTTCATGGGTATTAATGACCCTCTCTTCATTTTAATGGTTTTTATCTTCTGCCTATCAAGCTAGTCTTTCCTCTACAATTGGGTTGTCTTTAGTTCCTCCTAGAAAACGTACCTCCTACTTCACAGCCCTGCATACTGCTTTTTTATCTAAAAGTATAAACTCAACTGTGGAAATATTAACTCAGGTGAACATTTAACTAAGGTGCAGAAATAACTTTCTGTGAAGTTTTGGATGCAGTGTCAAGATTCTTAGGAAGGCTTGATTTTTGTTTTATGAATCTGAAAAACAAATACATTTAAGTCTAATGACTTCATGACTGATGAAACAATATTTTGAAAGTTTTTGCTTAGCTTTTTCTATTTTTTAATACAAAATGTGTGATACAACACATTATTGCATGTTCCAATAAAGTTTTTACTTTGATCTTAAACTGACTAATATATCCATCAGCCCCATAGCATAGTAGTAAAGCTTCTAGTTTCTTTTTACCTGGAGAAAAATGTGTATTGTGTTGTATGTAATAATGCATCACACTAGCTGCACTAGGGCTGTGCGAAGCTTTGGGTGCTGATTCAATTCAGAGGAGATTCAGCCTGATTTGGTGGCTGAATCTCCAAATCAGAACTGAACTGGGGGACCAATAAAAAGGTCTGAATTGATTCGAAAAAGATTTGGAGAGCTTCGACAATTTGGGCAATCCCTGCCTGCTGCGGCAGGAAGCTGGTGCCAGACTCAGAGCTGGCAAGCAGGAGGTGGGAAAAGGGAGGCTGGGGGAGGGGACCATGGGGGGACTCCTGCCAGGCCATGTTCCCTGCCTGCTCCCCCAAATGTCCCCTGATCCCCACCCACCCCAGTTCCCAACCCTTTAAAAAAAAGCCCTGCCTGGCAGGAGGTGGGCAATCCCCACTATCCTGTGGTGCATGGGGGCCTCTGCCACAAGCCCTCTGACCACCCCCCACCCGCTGCAGCATCCGGTAAGTGCAGGGCTTTTTTGTTTGTTTGTGTTTTTTAAGAAATTCAAATAAAACCCTGGACTCACCGGTTCCTGCAGCAGCCTTGGGGTTTTGGGGAGCTCATGCAAAGCCCCCATGCAGTGTGGGGAAGTGGGAATCATTCCCCATTGGGCAGGAACTGGTGAGTTTGGGGTTT
>NW_017728886.1:65373611-65384809 GCF_001723895.1 Crocodylus porosus | reverse complement strand
CCCACCTGTCCCAGCTCTGGACCTTTAAGAAAAAAATTCAAATAAAACCCTGGACTCACCGGTTCCTGCAGCACCCTTGGGGTTTTGGGGAGCTCATGCAAAGCCCCCATGCAGTGTGGGGAAGTGGGAATCATTCCCCATTGGGCAGGAACTGGTGAGTTTGGGGTTTTTTTCTGTTTTTTCTTAAAGGCCCAGAGCTGGGGTGGGCAGGGCAGCCATAGGCAGGGGGCTGGGACAGCAGGGGGCTTGGGGCTTGTGCAGAGCCCCTCACACAGCATGGGGATCACCCCCTCTGCTGGACAGCACCCTGTGAGTTGGGGCTTTTTTTTCCCAGTGTCAGGATGGGCCTGGGTGATTCCGAGATTCAGTTGCTGCCAATTCAATTTGAGACAGTGATTTGAATCACTGAATTGAATCACTGTCCCCTGAATTGGCCAAATCCAAATCGAATACTAGCTGCTTTTCACAGGCCTAATCTGCACCCTCCTTTTCAAGGTCCTAGATCTGCCCATAGTCTTAGAACTTATACTTAGATGTTTTTGCATAGCAAATGGATTTTATTAATCTATATGAAGAGTTAGCAAAAGTTAAAGAAGTTTGCACTACATCTGCTAATTGTGAAAAGTAAAACAATAACTTTTATCAAAGCTATAAATTGCATACAGAAGTTAAACTGTGCTGAAAGACAAATGCACTCATGTATAAATAAGATATTTTTCTTTAAAGCAGAGTAGGATGTACAAATGGAAAGACTTGCTGATAAAAGTCATATAGGGAATGAATGAGGCACTGACATGCTCTATCCTTGGATGTTTTCAAAACCCAGCTAGACAAAGCTTTGGCTAGGATGATCTAGTTGGAGTTGGTCCTGCTTTAAGCAGGGGGTTGGACTAAATGACCTCCTGAGGTCCCTTCCAACCCTACCTTTCTATGATTCTATGCCACTTAAACAAAAACTTCTATAGTTTTTCTATGCTATAGCAAAGTTCTCTAACTTAGCTACTTCAATAGCACCTGAACACCTTGCAGTGTTTCCTTGCAGCATGTCTATCCTTTTATCACCCCTGTGAGGTAGTCTTATCTTCACCACACATTTTCCTTTGCCTCTGTTTCTCAGTTGACTCTTTCAACTTGCAAGTAGCATGCGACAACAGGGAGTTCAGCCTGGGGTTTCCCCAAGTTCTGGACCCATTCCCTCTCACTGCAGAATGCAGAAATGTCACAAAGTAAAGAGTGGGCTCCATTGCAGTATCTTTATCCAAGGATGCAGTCCTTAGTGGAAGAAACTGTCCACATTTTTTTTTTTAATAGAATGTCCTCCATGTGCACATAGGCTAGGAACATAAACTACACAAACTAGTATAACTGGCTGGAAACCAGTCAAATCTGTAACACAACAGAAGTTCAGCGCACATAACCACTTTCAAACTGGCTGAATCCAATTTAAGATAAACCTGGATGGATGTAGTATCAAACTTAAGTGATTTAGGTTAAATCAATTGTTGCACTTCTGTCCCAGATCTCCTTCCTCCAGATTCAAGTTAACTCACAGACCCCCCCAGCATCCCAGGATGCTTTACACCTCCCACAAACCCAGCTGAGCAGGCTAGCCTTGGCCCAAGCTGTCTGCTACAGTTGAGCAGGGAAGTGTGCTCTAGTGCCCTCGAGCTTTCAGCTGAGGCCACTGTAGGTATGTGGCTGCATTTCCAGAATCAAAACCGAATGTCTATTCACTTGCTTATTGGTTCAATCTATGCAGTTTAGACTAACCTGTGGAGATTGAATCAATTCAGCCTCAGGCTTTTTGACTATCTGCACTTAGCCATGGGGAGAAATACAATATGGCCCTTAATAGGTATGTCTACACTATGTCTGCAGTGATCCAGGGATTGCTGCTGAAAAACAAGTCCTACCCACTTGCTTGTGTTCCACAGCATGCTACATGCTGAAAAAGTGTTGCATCTTGAGATGCTCTCAGGATTTCAGTGGGTGCATATACATGTGGTATTAGCATAGAGCAATAAATGCTGGGACCGCAG
This sequence comes from Crocodylus porosus, assembly GCF_001723895.1. NCBI lineage: Eukaryota > Metazoa > Chordata > Crocodylia > Crocodylidae > Crocodylus > Crocodylus porosus. Next base: position 65,382,770 of record NW_017728886.1, on the reverse strand, counting down.
CATGTTGAGCTGAGTTGGAGAGGGTCCAGGGGGTCAGCCTGCCAGCTTGGGGCTGTTTCAACCTAGCTCAATGTGCTGTGGAGGAGCTGACTGGAGCATGAGGGTGCTCCAGTGTTAGCCCTGCACTAAAACATTGTTGTGCCCCAGCCAGCTCCATCAGCATCTACATGTGCCTTGCTGTGCAATAAAGAATACTGCTGCAGGATAGTATTTGTATTTTAAAGTCCAAACCTACAGTGGTTAATTAGTTTCCTGTGGCCTAACAGGGCTGCATGTGCAGATGTTGAGACTTTACTGTGGGGCTAACTAGGCAGCTTTGGGTAGATGTACCCAGTCTTGAGTAGGTTCATCTGAGTGGTACTGGACACCATTTTTATGATGACTACATAACACTTTTCAGCATACTGCTCATGCAGATTGGGAGTAAGTGGGCAGAGATTTTTTTCCCAGTAGTTCAGGATCACCATAGATAATGATAACATTTATTGTTTTACTATTCATAATTAGCAGATGTAGTTTCAACTTCTTTAACTTTTATAGACTTGGCCTATGTCTCCATTGAAATGCATATTCTTAAGCATGATTTATAACAAAAATGAAACATGGAAACCCATGCTTATTGAAGTAGTAGGATATGTAAATAGCATAAAAAAATTCTGAGATCACCATATTGAAGACCTGTTGTATTTTTGTGTTCAGAACTGTCAAGATATGATGGTTGCAATATAGACTGTAAACTCAGAACAGGAAACCAGGAGTAAATTCTAACTAGCTAGTTTTTTCTGCCACTACAGTATCGCAGAGGGAGCTGCTGTGGATGGAATAGGTCATCTTGGGGGTTACCTAGTCAATATTTAGATGACTCTGAGGTGGGTAAGGGGGTGTGTGGTAAAACAGCATTCAAAGCAATCATACCATTTTTCAGAACTGAACAACCTCTGAAATGGAGTATTACCAGCTCTAGAGTTTGAGTCTGATCTTACTATAATATTTTTTTTTTTATCTCAATGTTTTGCCTGTCATTAATAACACACAGAACTGAAATTAGCATAAAAGGGAATGCCACTGTTTTCTTTCTTAAATGAGACTATAAAATGTGCATAAACATTTTATGGTGGAAACAGTCTTAAAATTACAGCAGTATTGCTCTAACAGTAATTAAAATGCTGCTAAAAGCATACTAAGTAAATCCCTTTTCTTATATTGTATTATGGTTTTCATCTGATAATGACATACCTTACAGAGAATTCATCAACTTTGTGGAATTTTCAAAATAATAATCTAGCTAATTAATCGAGTGTACTTGAGGCATTGAAATCCTCTTTCCTCCCCTTCCCTTTTATAGTCTCAAGACCTTTGCTGTAAAAGGGAATTAGATAAATTAATAGTATGAATCTGGTACAAACGACAATTCATTTTTGCTACATTCTGGCTGGCAAGAAACCAACAAAGAAAAAAAATCTACAATACTATAATCAAATCCATTTAATCTATTGTTGCCTTGAAGAATGGGAAAACCCCCCTGATATATTAAGTAATTTTGCTTTGAACTGGCTTTTGAAGTTGTAGTCAGGGAACGAAATGTTTGAAATGTAGCTGTCTACACAAGATATCAAAAAGCCACATGAGCACTCAGATGGGCATTTTGCATCATATCATCGCTGAGTTTCATGACTTAATGTGCCCCACTGTTGATTTAAAGTTTAAAATATAAGGTTTTTGACTGCCTGTTAAAGCATATATTTTGAAAACTGTACCAACTGAATATACTTGCCAATGCTGTCTTTTGGGGGAGTAAGATGGTATGAATTTCAGATTTAATGATCATGTTCTGAGCAATTTGTTCCTGCTTGAGATGCTGTATTCAGTGATTGGTTTGACATTTGTTTAAATGTGCTGACTACATGTTACAGGTGTTTTGCTGCTCACATGATGATCTTTTATTTTATATAGTCACTATAGTATGTTAGGAACTTTTATACACAGCTAAAATGACAAGATCACTGCTTTGTGTAGCTCACACCTCTAAATAGAAAAAAGTGGGTGACTGAACCTGGATGGACATCACATTGTGTTAGTTTTATTATTTGCTTTCCTAGTTCCTGTAATTAGTGGTGAATATGCTTGGATAGATTGTGATAACAGGCTTTTTTATGGCAGAAGTATGCATTTTGAGGTGGGTATGTGAAGGAGATTTGGGGTTGGGCAGATTGAGAGATTAGTGTACATATATATGCCTAGTGTGCTGTTCAGTCAAGAGGATGGCAGTGCTAGAAAACACAAAATACTGACAAGTGAAGCTCTGATTTTGAAACAGTCTAGTTTAGCAGAGCTTCTATGAAAAGCTAAGCTGTCTGGATCAAATGATCAAAACTGGTTGCAAGGAAGCTGCAAGGGTATGATGAAGGAACGTTGGATGGCATGATCACAGATCTGCTGCTGCAAGCGAAGAGGAGAAATAAGGCAGCATACCATGCTTGCAGGTTAATTCTCCGGCTTGTATTCAAAATGCCTTCCCCCCCAGCCCTTTCCTTTATAATACATTATTATCTGGCATTAAACAATAACTATTACAAGCAAGAAAAGAAATAATATGAATTAGTTCTTGTGCAGGGTGGCAAGACCTGGCTTCCAGCAACCTATAAGCAAGACATTTTTTATTATCTTTAGTTTGAATTATTTACTGCAGATGTGGCAAGACTAAGTTTCATTTATATGCAAAATCTTGTTGGAAACTTAACAACATACTGGGTGCATCTACACAAGATATTTACTGTGGAGTTAGACTAATTAGTAGGCCTGTGTAAGTTGGCAGCAATCCGATCTGGCTTTGGATCCAGCTGCTTCAGATGGCAGTGATCTGATCTGGAGCTCCGGATCAGTTTGCCACTTCGATCCTGCCGAAGCAGCTCCAAAGCTTTGGAGCTGCTTTGGAGATCCAGCTATAGGCTATAGTGGGGGATCAATGAACTATCTATAACTTTGTTGTTTTATCTTCAATTTGGGTGCAACTTTCAGGGATGGTAGCCTCTTCTAAGAGCATGAAGCGTGCCAAGTTTCAAGAAGATAGGTGCAGGGGTTTGGGGGGAACTGCACCCCAAATTCCTGAAAGCAAAACTCCTGTCATGTCTGTGTGTTACACCACAGGGGGATGAAAATTGCAGCAGTGAGGCCACAAACCATGCCAAGTTTCAGGAAGATGAGTGCAGGCATTTGGGAGGAACTGTACCCCAAGCTGCTGACAGGCAAAACTCCTGATGTGGGTGGGTGCTTGGCTGACTGTGTCTGTCTCAGGGGGGCAGGGGGGTTGAATGTAGTGCAGGCCTGCCAGCTATGTGCGTCTTGCTGGGGAGTCTGTTGTTTGGGGCCCTGCACCCCAAGCTGCTGACAGGCAAAACTCGTGATGTGGGGGTGTGTGTGTGTGTTAAGGTGTGCCCTTCCTGGCGCTGGAGCCTCTGCACAACACAGCAGTGTGCCCCACTGAGGCCTCCTCCTCCTCCCCTACAGCCTCATGCCCAGTCCTCCACTTTACATGACAACAGGTAAAATAACTTAGCTGCCTCGACACCAGTAGCAGCATCAAAGGTACCCATACAGAACTGTCACAGAGCCTTTGTTTTTATAAAGGGATTAATAGCAAGAAGTAAAGGTGTTGTGTTGTGTTGGACGTATGATGTTATTCATGGTGTGTGATGGCTTATCTTGTCTTTATGTCTATATGTGTGTTATGAAAAAAAAAAGGAGTACTTAAAAAAAAAAAAGTATCTTTGGAAGCTTTAGGGTTGAAAACCCCTTTGTCAGGCTGAGGAAGTACCTGCAGTTGGTCCTGGATGGAAGAAATAGTAAAGAAGCCAGAGGCTGGCCTGGTTCACAATGCAGGCAAGTAAGCCAGTCAGTGAAAATGGAAATGGAGTCATCAGGCAGTGGAGGGTAGAGGGGAAAGGGGGATGTAGCAGCACAGGTAAAAGTGCAGAGGTGCCTGGGGTGTCAGATGTCTGGCAGGTCGCAGTGTGCCAGAACTCCACTGTGTATATTGAGTCCATGAGTTACTGTACCTACTACCTAGGAGGCTGATGAAGTGCAGTTCAGAGTTGTTGTTTTTTACTCCACAGCACTGCAAGTGTAGATACTGAAGGGTCTGCCTGGGGCATGAGGATGCTCCAGTGTGGGAGCTGCCTGCTGGTTAGCCCCATGCTGAAGCACTTGTGCCCCAGCCAGCCCCTCCACAGCATGCTGAGCCAGGCAGGAGCAGCCCTGGTCTAGCAGGCTGACCCATGGGAATAGTGTATCTGGACTTCAGACAGGCTTTTGACAAGGTCCTGCACAACCTTCTTATAAACAAGCTGGAGAAATGTGGGTTAGATAAAAAGGGCTTTTACAAGGTAGTTGGAGCTTAATAGTAACAAGCAAAGGATAATTATGAAAAGGTCCATTTCAGAATGGCAGGAGGCTTTGAGTAGAGTCCCGCAGGGGTCTGTCCTGGGCCTGGTGCTGTTCAGTGTGTTTAATAATTTGGATGCTGGCATAGAAAGCTTCCTGAGCACATTTGCAGATGACATGAAACTGGAAAGGACTGTGAACACATTGGAGGATGTGAGCACGATTCAGAAGAATCTTGACAGTTTGGAAAGTTGGGCAGAGAACAACAAAAGTGTTTAGGGGGCTGGAGCACATGACTTCTGAAGGCACTTGGCTTATTTAGTCTGCAAAAGAGAAGACTGAGGGAGGATTTAATAGCAGGTTTCAACTACCTGAGGGGTGGTTCCAAAGAGGATGGAGCTAAATTGTTCTCAGGGTGCCAGATGACAAGGAGCAATGGTCTCAAGTTGCACCAAGGGAAGTTTAGGATTAGATATTAGGAAAAACTCTCACTAGGAGAGTAGTAAATCACTAGAACAGGTTACCCAGTGAGGTGGTGGAATCTCCATCCTTGGAGGTTTTTAAGACCAGACTAGACAGAGCCTTGGCTGGGATGATCCTGCTTTTTAGCAGGGGATTGGACTAGATGACCTTCTGATGTCTTAGCAACTGTAATTTTCTATGCTTCTATGATCTCGGAAGGAACAATAAAAAACACAACTATAAAAACTGGTGACACCAGGCTTGATAGCAGCACTATGGAAAAGGGCTTAGGAGTCTTGGTAGATCACAAACATTCAACAGAAGTCTGCAGTGTCATGTAGTCACACTAAAGGCAAATGCAGTTTTGGGATGCATCAATAGAAGCATTAGATACAAGACACAGGAAGTGATAAAGACTCTCTACTTGGCACTAGTTAGGCCTCATCTGAAGCACTGTGCAGTTCTGGGCTCCACGTTTTAAAAAAAGATATGGAGAAGTTAGAAAGGGTCCAGAGGCAGGCAACAAAGATGATCAAGGGCTTGGAAAGCAGGTCATATGAGAGGCAGAAGGAGCTAGGCGTATGCATATGGAAAAGGCCTTTAAAAGGAGACCTGTTAACAGTCTTCAAATACTTAAAAGACTGCCATAAAGAAGAGGGAAAGCACCTTTCCTCTCTTGCTGCAGAGAGGAAGATGTGGACCAATGGCCTGAAGTTGCAGCAAAGTATGTTTAGCTTGTATATCTGAAAAAACTTCTTCACTGTTAGAATAGTGAGGCAGCGGAGTAGGCTGCCTAGGGAAGCTGTGGACTCTTCATCACCAGAGGTGTTCAAGAAGAGGTTGCATCAGGCATAAGAGGTTGGATCAGGCATAGAGTGGCCGTCATAGAGGACATTCTGTTTTTCTGCTACTCTGTTCTCTATTGATACAAAACCTGATGCCTTTATATCCTCTATTTTTCCTCTTCAAGAGAAAAATAGAGGGCATAAAGGCACTCGGTTTCATATCAATAGAGGACAGAGAACAACTGGACTGTCCTCTATGATGGCCACCCCTAAATTCAGGCATAAACTAGATGTACCGATGCCTATATTCTACTATGGGTACTTCCCATGCTTCTGCTTGTTGTCACCCTGTTCCCTCCCCCCACTTCTGTTAAATGTGTCAGTGCATTTTTAAACCTTCCTCAGAAGCGTTGGGTGTTGGCTACCAAGGTTGGACCTTCAACTTGGATATGCCAATGCTTCTGCTAAGGGGTCATGCCCCTCTGCTCAGGGTCAGAACAATCACCATATTTGGGGTCAGGAAGGAAGGAATTTTACCTGATGATCAGATCAGTACAGTCTGTGGCGGGGTTTGCCTTCCTCTGCAGCAGGAGGCATGGCCCTCTATCTGGGCTTTCTTCAGCATATGTTGAAACACTTCATAGATGTAGGATGTTGGCTGGCATGGTTCCCCTGCTGTAAGTTAAGGCATTAGGTCTTTGTTGTATCAGGATTGACAGTAGTTTTATGTAGAATTTACTTAGTTAGGTATTTATATTACACTGTTATCTAGAAAAGTCAGAAATATAGACTATTTTTTTTGCTTTAAAAGATGATGATACACTTTCTATTCTATTAGTAATGAGGAAGGAACTTATTAATCACTTCTATTTCTGTACAACCAGATAATTTGCACCCAATAGTATTAAAAGAAATAAGGCTGCTTGTGCCTTTTTCCTCCTCCACTTTCTATTAAAAATATCTTATAAAGCTGGGGAGTTCCAGAGGTTTTGGAAAGCTTAATGCTTTTTCAGTAGTTAAAAAGAATAGATAAGGTGATCAAGGGGAAATAGAAAATTTGCATTGATACCAGGCAAAATAATTGAGAAACTGATATGAAATGCAGAAAGCTAAGAATGATAGAACAATTGAATACAGTCAGTAAAGATAACAATCATTAAAGCCAATCAGCATGGTTCATAGAAAACTTTTTCAAAAAGGATATCATAAATTGATAAGTGTTCACACAGTTAACTTGGATTGGAATAAAGCACTCAGCCCCATCACATTCGGTTTTCCTTTTAAAAAAAAAAAAAAAACCCAAAACAAATCAGCACTATACAAAAGTCAGTGAAATGCAACTTAAATGGATTAAAAAAATACCATATTTACTCAAATATAAAACCACCCTGAATACAAGACAACCCCTATAATTAGATTCTATATATGGAAAATTTTATAACTTTTCAGGTATGGAGTCTAAGTACTGGAGGGTTTTCTTGAGTGCCCCCCCCTATTGCTACAGCAGGGAAAGCAGTGTCTGGGGGTGGGAGAGGGGTCAGGTGGCCCCCTTGTTTTCTGCCTTGCCTACTACTTCTTCCTGGAACCTTCCTGCCCCACATGCCACCTTTACCCTCTCACCCTCTACTCCCAGTCTCTGCTTCTTCCCGTTCTCCCCACTCCTCTTGCTGTCAGATGCAGTGCTCTAGGACAAAGCAGTATGTGGAAGCTCAGCCTTTGCCTGGCCATGCAGCAGTGTCAGCACTGCTGATTCACCAGGCAGGGGAAGGAGTTTCCATGTGATTTGTCCTAGGAGAGACCCCAGCCGGAGCTGGAGCTGAGCTGTGCCTATCAGTAAAGGGGAGGGAAGTGGGTGGGTGGAAGGGCAGACACTGCAGAGGGGAAGGCAGGAGGCTGCTGTGGATCTGACTCTGGCCCTGGCCCAGGCTCAGGCCAAAGTCAGAGCCACAGCAGCTAGAGGCTCCTCAGTCCACTTCATATGTGAATACAAGACAAAGGGCTTTTTCCCCTATGCCGATTGGTGGGGAGGGGACCCCCATCTTGTATTCAAGTAAATATGGTAGTTAGCTGGTTTCAGAGTAATTGTAAATGAAAGTGAGGTTACAGGGGTGTTTCTAGTAGAGTCCCAGGAACTACTCCCGGTACAGTGTTCTTAGTAATTTTATTAATCAGCTAGAAGAAAAAAATAGAATCACTGTAGGTCAAATTTTCAGATGACATCAACTAATCTAGTGGTAAATAATGACACCGAGCTTCAGAAGGAAAACAAGAATTATTTGGAAAGCTCATCTCATTTTAACATCTGCTTTAACTATCAAATGAACGAGCACGTATTTAGGAACAAATATATGCCAGAATTTATTTTAATGCTTTGAACTAGAATATGGTGCTTATTAATAACATATAATTAATTAGAATTAGTGTATGTAAAATGTGATTGAACCCATTTTTATCTAGAAACTAGATATTCAAATATGCCTATAAATTGTGTGCACACAAAAAAAAATCCTGGTAAATACTGGACATGATTCTCTTTTCGTTTATACTATGAGTAACTGGTAACAGTGGAAGTACACTTATATAAAAGGAGGACTGTACCTCTTTATTCTCTCTCTTTCTATGTCCTCTTTCTCTGCATGTAGGTTATTTAGGGGGAGAATATGTTCATCTGAAGTTTTGCTGGTATCAATAAACAGCCACTTTTAGGACCTATATTATTATTATTATTTTTTTTTTTTTACTGTGAATTTCTTATTTTAACTTCTGTGCCATTGAGGTTATTTGTAATACCATTTGTTGCAGGGATTTTTATAACCTGAGGCTGAAGGTACTAAAAAAAATCTCCCACACTGAATGTTCCCTCTGAGAGACCTTAGGTCACCTATATATAGAGATTTTTTTTGGTAAATCATGCATTTGTTATAGTGTCTTGATCACATGATCACAAAACTCAGCCTTAAATGTAAGCCAAATGCAACTTTAATAAAACTCTACAAACCAAAGGTCAATCTAAAATGGGTAGAAGTCCTAGTGTCCCAGGCAGCAGCATTCATAACAATTTATTGCAGAAATATCAACTAATAAAACCTTTTTAGGTATCAGAAACAACATCTAAAAAGTAATTTCAATTGTTGTATAGAATGAAAATCTCTCCTCTAAACATCTAGGGAGTCAAGGAACCAAACTTTTTCATTGATAAGATCTGGCATATATATATACTATCAAATATCTATGTGTACACGGAGAAAAGAAGTGTTCCAGTGCTATCTAGGTGTCTCAACGATCTCAAGCAATAGTTATGTGCTCTTTCTACAACAGCAGTCAACCACATTTTTGGCCAGTAGGCCAGAATGACCCAGCTTGGGTCAGAGTTGGCCTGACACTAGGACCCTACTGCCTGGCCATGGCAGGGCATTTTGTCCCTGCTGCTGAATGCCTCTGAGGCCCCTTGACTCCAATGGCTCCACAGGCTGGATGCAGCCAATGGACCATAAGTGGCTGACCCCAGCCTTTAGCACTCTGAATAAGTGCA
>NW_017728886.1:65368668-65373600 GCF_001723895.1 Crocodylus porosus | reverse complement strand
CTTTGGGCAGGGGGCTGGACTTGATGATCTCCCGAGGTCCCTTCCAGCCCTGATGTCTATGAAATCAAAGTAGCTGTATGCATCAAGTTCCCTCAGAGTACTTGGAGATTTAGAGCTGGTCAATTGAATCTGGGCTGTCCGACTTCCAAGCAGCCACATGTGGGGCCACTTATCTCTGCCCCCTGGGCCACAATGGTGGAGGCTGCATGCCCCACAGATGTGGCATCAAGATGAGCCATGGACCGCCTCTGTCATGCCATGAACCTCATAGATGCTCAGTATCATAACTAGGGCAGGGTGAGCAGGTACCAGCTCCAGGTGCCAACTAATAAGGGAGTTTTTCCCGTGAAGGGGGCTGGGGAGCAGTCATGTGAGAGGATGGAGGCTGAATGGAGTGTGCAGAATGGTGCTTGACTGTGTTTGCAGTAGGGACTTCTTAAAAGTCTGTTTTAGGGACTTAAAGAATGCAACAACTCCATAGCTGCTGTTCCCAAAGCATCATCCAAAAAAGGGGAGGCTGGGGAGTACAACTACATACTTCATCCCATTTGGATCTGCCCCTGCCTTGCAGTGAAGTGTTCTTAGATTAAACCCCACCTAGCCAAAATATTGGAAGGCTGAACAACTATAAAGAATTCTCATCCAATGCCATCTACTATTCCCAAAGACCAGGGTATTTTTAAAAAAGCTTTTATTTACAAAGGTGGAAGTCAGTCCCATCATAACATAACTGTTTCATGACAAACCAAGGTTCCCATCTTGGCAGCACTGATAGCCCAAGGATCAATTCCCAGATCTGTGATGTTTGACTATTGTAGAACCACCAGAGTTCTGACCCTGACAATCCTTAGACTCGATAATAATGAGAGCAGCAGGGAATAAAACACACAATTGTCCATGACTAAGAAGAATTATTGGCAATAAGATTTCCAGTAGCAGATCTAATGAAAACAAACTCATAAGTTCTCCAGAAAACCTACAGATCATAAACCACAACTGTAGCTGTCAACTCTCTTCTACACGCATGCAAAATCCAATAACAAAACAAACAAAAATGAGTCCTGTGGTATTTCTAAAACCAGCCATGGCAAACAAGATACACAATATAAACTGGTTTAAGCTTTTCTCATATAGAGACAAACCATCATAATGTGTGGTTCCCTGGCCCTGCTAGTACATTAAGATTCATTATCCTTACAGAAATATTTGACATGCTGCAATAGAAACTGTGATGTGATTTGTGTAACATAATTAAGAAATTTAAGAATAGACTAACTTTTATATACACAATACTAATTAGGGCACAGAGTTTTTACATAAGCAAGAGAATATAAAACAAGAGCAAAAGTCTTGTGTTGGGGGGCTAGGGGATTTCCCTCTCCTGGTTCTCAGTACTTAAAACTGTTTGGTGTTTGGAGAGGTAAGACGAGAAGCTTTGTGACATGGAGGGGGAAAAGATAAGAATACTGATAGGTAAACTATTCTAGGCCTTTTCTAGGAGGAGGAACAAAACTGGAGTGAAAAGGACTTTGATCTTGTCCAACTGCAATACAAACCCTATGATCCTGAGTGACTGGGTAGAGCAAACATAACACCACTTCACAGCTGTGCCAAATTTGACTGCTGAGACTAACTGTCCCCTGATAATGGTAGTTACCGCCAATCTCAACTTTTCACATTTTATTCTGCGAAGAACCGATACAGATGTCACAACCAGACTGGGTTTGGCCTCAGCACTATGTGGACAATTTCTGGGAGGACCACCAAGTAAAAAATGCCTTGGGGCCTCTTCATACTGCTGGGAAGAGGCAGATTTAGTTCGTAAAAACCGTGGATCTGATAGCCGAGGCTGTCTTCTGCACAGCTTTCTATAGGGTAATACGTGGTAGCAGTATTCAGTGTCTCTCTCAGCCCATGCTGCCCTGTATGGGGAGTGATATGGCAGACTCTTTGAACTGGGGGCAGGAAGGTGGAGCGTATACCTTTTAATAGCACACATTCATAACTTTGTCAGCAGTTAATCTGACAGCATGACAGGTGACGCATATGTGTATGATTTGTTTTTGTGGGAGAAAGGGTGACAGTCGCAACAAACAGTGACTCCAAATGGGAACCCTTATTAACTGAACGTATGTGTAATTTGCTAGCAGCTGTTCTGCGAGGAAGCAGAGGGGCAGTTGGCAAGCAGCATGCAACAGACTGCGCAGCCTTCGCGGCATGGGGCCTCCTACATACTGAACTTCTGTCACCTTTCCAAAAACTTTCAGTCCTGGGCAATGTATGATGTGGCACAGCACTTCTCAGGTTTTAACTTACTCACAAAATAGAAATAGCATTTTATTGCAGAACAAGCCTCAGAATCACAAAAACAAACCTTAAGTATAAACCCTTAATGGAAGAGATCCAGTTTAGTCTATACTAAGATGATGTAGAAACAAAAATAAACAAACAAGTAAATACCTCTGGCGTTTTCTGAAAATGGAAAGATTCTGGGAACAAAAAGCTTAAGCTCCATAGACCATGCCTACAACTGAAGGAAACGTAAAAGTTCTAAGAAAATAGGTGGAGTTACTCATTACGCTTGAGCTAGGGAGAGACATTCAAAAAACCTGAGTCTGAATTGATTCAATCTGTTCAAGCTAGTTTAACCTGGCTAGTCTGAATTATTCTGTAACTGTAGACATCCCAGAAATGCAGGCACATATCTGCAGTGGCTCAGGCTAGAAGCTTGAGTGCTAGTGCTGGGAGTGGTGTGTGGCCAGGCCCTGGCAGGATTAGGGGGGTTTCCCCCACCTCCTTGATAACACAGAATTTATCAGCTGTGTTATCAGCATATATCACCCCATCAGAAAACAAACAGCCTCTCTTATTAGTTCATCTCTTCTTAAACAAAGAAGGAATGGAGGGACATGACCAGCTGAGCTTTGTTTAGCTTCAAAAAGTCCTAAACCAACACTGCTGTCTGCCGGATCATGGACCGTAGCCAGCATGTGGTCTGCTAGCTAATGCTGTGTCTGTGCAAGGCAAAGGGGATGGGGGTCCCTGCTTAGCAGGGAGGGGGAAAACAGGAGGAAGCAAAGCTCTGCTGGAGCTTTGGCCAGGGAGCAGAGGGGAGGGGCCAGCCTACTGTGGAAGAGAGAGCCCTGCCCAACCCAGCCCAGGGAGCATGCCAGGACACTGGGGGTGTCTGGTTTAGCTTAAACAAGCAAGGTGGTCTGGGACAGACATTGCATAAACTGGTTTGACCCAAATCAGTCAAGTCAGGTACTACAGTCAACCGGTTTCAGCCATTTTCAAACCGGTTTGTGCCCTGAACTTCTGTTCTGTTAGAAGTTTAAACCAGTTTCTGATCACTTAAACCACTTTATGTGTAACTTCTGTCCCTAGCCTTGAAGTTTAACATGTTTAAAGTTTACTGACTCCTTCCATCTGGACAGGAAATATCAGTCACTCTTGGAGAATTGCAGCTGAAGCCTTGTTCTGATGAGTTGGGGATGATTGTAACTTTTAAGCAGCTTATAGGTTTGGAGCTATTGCTTTCGTTTTCTTATCATCAGTGACTTGGGGAAAATGCTGCATTTTAGATGGTTGTTCAGAACATACATGATTTGAAATAAAACACATCATCTTCATTACCCAACAGATAATATAGATATTTCCAGTGGGTTGACATTTATTCATTAGGATGACTTTTAAACATCCATTTTCTTAGGATTTCAGATGACATTATCTATGTTTTTTTATCTGTCTATGAAGACATGAAAAGCTATGAGATTTGCTGTTTTTTGTGACAGGTAACCTTTAAATCTGTCACCCTTCTCTAGGATATATACAGCAATCTGCTTATGATGGGTGAAGCCTCTAGGACCTTGAAAGGAGAGGCGGACTCTTGAAAAATGTGTACTAGAATAAAATAGGGAACTTACAAGTACTAATTATTGTTCAGCTACAATTACATATAAGCTTAAAAGAAGTGTCAGGACTTTTCTGCTTCTCCCAAATACAAGGGCACCCAGTGTGTTCAGTATCATCCAGGAGAGGAGTGGGCTGTTTTCTTTAATCGCTTTATCCCTTTAATGATTAAGATAAAAAGACATTCATTGGAGGCAGGCTGGTTCATTAGCTCAAGCCATGGCATATTCTCTCACATGTCCCTGTCAGTGACTGAGATGAGGCCCAATGTGATAAATTTGTTGAAATGAGATGTGAACCGAGGGTAGCAGAAAATAAAGTTAAAAAATAAAGCTTTTAAAATAACTTGTCCCCAGTTGTTTCTAACCTTTTTGCTTTTCCTGCTCCCATCTTCATGACTCTCCTGGTTTTTCAAAACAGCACTGCTTCTACTCTCTAATGCTTGCAACCACCAGATCCACTACTCTCTAGGACATGTCAAGGAGACATTTTGCATTTTGTGCCTTTTTACATTTCACCACCCCATATTGTTTGTTCTGCTGTTTGTGTTTTATATTTTGTTACCCCTGTTTTTTGTCAATGATTGTAAGTGTCTAAGAATCCTGCCCCCTTGGGACACTGTAGTGTCCAATATACCCTCTGATTTCATAGTTTCATGGTTTCTAGGGTCGGAAGGGACCTGAGCAGATCATCTAGTCCAACCCCCTGCCATAGCAGGAAAGAATACTGGGGTCAAACGACCCCAGCAAGGTGTTCATCCAACCTCCTCTTAAACACCCCCAGGGTAGGAGCCTGCACCACTTCTCTTAGAAGCTGGTTCCAGACCCTAGCCGCCCTGACCGTGAAGTAGCACCTCCTGATATCAAGCCTAAACCTACCTGCTGCCAGCTTGTGACCGTTATTCCTGGTCACTCCTGGCAGTGCTTGGGGGAACAGTGACTCCCCCAATGCCTGCTGATCCCCCCTGACTAGCTTATAACAGGCCACAAGATTCCCCCCTCAGCCTTCTCTTTTGGAGGC
>NW_017728886.1:65345467-65368657 GCF_001723895.1 Crocodylus porosus | reverse complement strand
CCCCGACGAGCCTAGTTTAAAGCCCGCCGGAGGAGGTCCGCCAACCTAGAAGCGAACACGAGCTTACCTTTAGGGGAAAGGTGGATTTACGCTTGTTATGTTCCCAGTATCAAAAGGTATATGGTTAAATCCCCATTGGTGGTCTGGCTCTGCTCTATAGGGGGCGGAGAGTCCCTACACCTCTCACAGCACTTGTGCACCTGCTTTGATCCCTTCAATTGGAGAGGGGGTGCCTTTTGAAGTACTGCCCGGGTTACACAAACAAACAAAAAAAAAGAGAGTTGCTCAGCCCATGGATGAACACAACTTGCTGGAGAGGAATCAAGTTGCCTTTATTAAAAGGTATCATGACTCACCAGCCTAACAGAGTTTTTTGAGGGTGTCAATAAGCAGGTAGATCAGGGTGATCCTGTTGATATTTGAACCCAATAGTATATTTGCACTTCCAAAAAAGCCTTTGACAAATTTCCCCATCAGAGGCTCTTAACTAAGTTAGGTAGTCATGAGATTACAGGGAGTGTAAAGACCAAAGTGGACTGTGAAAAACTACAGAAGGGTCTGGCAGGATTGAGCAAATGTCTACTTTAAATTTCTTCTGCCATTGAGTTGCCCAAGTGTAAGATGATGCACCTGGACAAAAATGACCCAAACAATACTGATATGATGGGCTCTACATCAGCTGTTACCACACGAAAAAGATCTGGGAGTCACTGGGGACGGTTTACTAAAACATCAGCTCAATGTTCAGCAGCTGTCAAAAAAGCAAATAAATGTTAAGGATTATTAAGAAGGGAATTGTAAACAAAGCTGAAAATATCATTATGCCCCTTTATAAATCCATGGTGAACCCACACCTTGAATGCTGTGCCCAGTTCTTGTTCCCACACCTCAAAGAGATAGAAGAACCAGAGATGATCCAGATGGTATGACCCAGTAAATGGCGATTCTTATACTCTTATGGCTTTTTTTCTTTCTAATAAGGTGCCATCTGCAGCTTATATGTAATACCTGACAAGTGATCACATTATTTAGTAAGGGGGCCAGCAACCTTTTTAGGCTGTGGCCTGGATTGACCAAGTTTGGGTCAGAGGCAGGCCAGTGTGTGGGAGGCAGGTACTAGGACCCAGCTCCTGCTATTGCTTTTCCCAGGGGCTTCATAGGGAAAGCACCTAGCACTGTCACTCCCCCCCCCCCAGCCTCGCATGGCATGGGAAGTGTGTCTGCAGCTGGCGCATATTCCTGCAGCAGAGGAAAACAACCAATGCAGAAGTAGCTATGGGGAAAAGTTGGAGGCAGTGGCTTTTAACGTAGTGCCTGCCTGCCATGCACCCTCCCATCTCTGGCCTGAATTTTATCAATCCAGCTGCTGAAGTTCTATGTCTGTGGGCTGGATCCAATATGGGGGCTGTAGTTTGCTCATCCCTGGTCTAGTAGGCAGCTGTACAGTGTGTACTCACTTTTATGAGGCTTAGACCATCATACCTATGTCCACAGGATTAGCAGTCATCCCAAGCATATCAAAGAAGCTGTAATCTACGGTCAGACCCTCAGAAACTGCCACACCTGCTCTGAGGATACTTGTGATACCCACCTGATCAGGCTCCTCTGGAGCCTCTCAAGGTTGTCTACATCCTTCTTGAATTGCAGCATCCAGAACTGGACGCAGTACTCTAGCTGCAGCCTGACCAGTGCCGCGTAGACGGGGAGCATCACCTCTAGAACATCAGAATCCATGGATCCTACACGTGCCTTTCCCAAAATGTGAAATATGTTATCCAATGCACCAAATACCCACATAGTTGCCGTAAGGGTAAGACTAAACAGCAGCTAAGCACTATGCACTCTCTTGCAGGAAAAAATGTGAGGATTAAAACACATACGTTAGTAGGAGCACATTTTTCACAGAACAGTCACTTCTTTTCTGATCTCATTTTCCTTGTGCTCAAGGAGAATCTACCAAATGCCTTTAAAAGGTGAATTTGGAAACAAAAAGCCCTAAAATGGCTGGGCGCTAGGAACCAAGGACTGAACATCAATATTGATTTTTATGACCTGATTCCTGAAATTCTTTCTATACACTACCAGTAATAATGACCCTCCTCCCTGCTGATAGGTCATGATCTTCCAGTAATCAAGCTTCTTTTCTTCTGCTAATTGTTAGTCCACTACCACCCTTGAACTTTGCAGCTCTACCCACTATTCTTAAAAATCACTGTGCTTGCTTTCCTCCTCAGACCCGATGAAGCATGCTTTGCATTTGGAAGCTTATCTGACTTTATCTTAACTATACAGTTGGTGCAATAAAAGATATCACCAGAAGATATTTGCCTTTTGTATAATTCTTAGATCATCATGGCTACAACATCACTCTAACACTCCCATCAAACAATATTATTTTTATTAATACGAATAACCCTCCAGAAAAACCGTTTAATCTGTAGCTATCTTATGGCTGCAACACAGAGCCAATATTCAGCACTCAAAAAGTTGTGTTGCTGTGTCTGTCAGGTTAAGCAGTTTTGGACTTCTGGAAATCAATACTATAGTTTGATGTGTGTTATGAGCATACATTGCTACCTGGTTATGGAGAATGCCCTTTTTCATTATATGATGAATAGAACTGGTTGAGAATTTTCTAACTAAACAATTTTCAGTGGGAAACATAGATGGCAAAGAATAGGTTTTGAAGATTTTCCTAATTTCAGGAAAAAAAGCTTTGAAATCACATAAATAAATTCCTATATTTTTGAAGGATAAATTTGCATGTGGGATCAAAATGACATTTAAAATTTTTTCAAGAGATTAAAACAAAGTTCTAAATGCTTCATTTCAACTTTTCTGCAGTTCATTTTTTTATTTTTTTAATAATCTGTTAACAAACAAGAAAAACTGAGATTGACACGATGGCCCTATTTTGGTGTGATTTTCTTTTTTTGGTATCTTAACATCTCATGGAGTACATAAAAATGTTTGCCACCAAGCTCCAATTCTGAGTTCCAAATTGCTCAAATATCTCAATACTGCAGTGTTTTTCTTAGCAAAATGGAATTATGAAAATCATTATTTTGTTTTGGGGGACCAAAAATGGATACCTATTCTGTAGAAGGTAGGGTAGATTTGACCTTATAGACTAAATCAGAGATCTGTAACATAGGTGGGCTCACTTCTGATCATAGGAAAGTAGGGCTGGAAGGGACCTCACAAGATCATTTAGTTTAGCCCCTTGCTCAGGGCAGGAGCACCTCTGTCTACACTATCTCAGTCAAGTGTCTGTCTAACCTGCTCTTGAAAACTTCCAAGCACGGAGATTCCACGTTTTCTCTTGGTGGCTTGTTCCAACATTTGACCACCTTCATAATCAGAAAGTTCCTCCAAATCTCCAACTTAAATTTCCCTGCTGCAGATTGAGGCATCAGCAACATGTAGGGAGTGCACATGGGTGCATGTGCACCCCCTGATCTTGGCGGTGCATCCCGTGCAAAAAGGCACTGCCAACACTGCTGGTGGTGTCTGCAGATGGTCGCTGACCACTAGTCAGTGTTCGCCACTCCCTCCCCCCACAGCCAACAGCACTGCAGCTGCCTGCGGGGGCTCACTGCTTGCTGCTGCCATGTTCCTGCTGCCAACAGCACTGCCACTGCCTATGGGAGCTCGCTGTGCCCCTCCAGCCTCCGGGGGCATGCAGCATTCATGGTTTGAGGTCATTGTTCCTAGTCCTCTCCCTTATGGCCATGGACAAAAACTCTGCTACTCCCATTCTGTAATTGCCCCTGAGGTATTTGAAACTGGTATCAAATCTTCCCTCAGTTTTCTCCAGATGAAATAATCTTGGTTCTTTCAGCCTTTCTTGAGGTTCTTAATCATTTTTATTGCTCTGTGCTGGACTCTTTCCAAATAATCCATATCCTTCTTAAACTGTGGGGTCCAAAACTGAATGAAGTACTCCAGGGAAGGTCTCACCAGTCTGAATAGACCAGAAAAATAATTTCCCTTGATTTGTAAGTTACACTCCTGTAAATATGATCCAGTATGCTGTTGGCTTTTTGTCTTACATTCAGCTTACGGTCAATTGTAGCCCATAGGTCTTTCTCTGTAGTAGTGCAGCCTAACCACTCATTTTCCTAGTCTGTATTTGTGCATGAAGTAAGCCCACTATTTATTAAAGCTTGTGTTATGCATCTCTGATTTAGTTAGTTGATTAGATGCAGGTCTACCCTGCTTTCAGACTAATACAGATAACTCCATCTTCCTATTCTTTGTCAGCAGACCTCAGGTACCTGGGAAACTGGAGTCAGTAAGCATAGCAGAGGTCTTTTTATAGGCAATTCTTGCCACTTCCTCATTCTCTCTCAAAGGTCTGGGACAGAAGTTCCACAAACTGGTTTGACCTCAATCAGTTAAATCTGAACCTGGTTTATGTGCATTGAACTTCTGTTCTGTTGTGGATTTAAACCAGTTTCTGATCACGTAAACTGGTTTATATGTAACTTCTGTCCCTAGCCAAAAGCATCAGCCTAAAGAACTCTTTAGAATTTCTAGAAGTAATACAATTGGAGCCATGTTAAGTTGTGGCAGCTGAGTGAGTCCTAAGTTCCTTTGTCTCTCCAATTACACTGTGTGCTTTTATTTAATATGCAGTTGGACATGACCGTGCCTCAGTTGCTCCTTGGAAACTGTCTCTGCTGTCTTAGTTACCATGTGGTAAGTAAATGCTAAATTCAACTCCACTTCATTTAGGCCCAAACTTCCCCAGTTTAGCTCGTGCCACTGGGTGGGACCCAGAACATGGTCACTGACTAGGGAGCAGCTGAAATATGGTAAATTGCTACTCCTCATTTATTATGGGCTGCCCATGGAGTTGAACAAAATTATCTGATTGTAAGTGGATTTGTGATTGGATTTCTAACTGGGAAAACATAGAAACCATTGTCATGCAGGACTTTAGATAAGGCGTTTCCTTTAGGTGTGTTATGTTTTATGGGTTCTAAATAACTCCTAAATATCTTACATTCACTCCTGCTCTTCCTAAATTACAATCTCCATTTAAAGAGACTTGTTGTTATGAGTTATCTTTTGCACTGACTGAAATATTGCCATCCAAGTGGACTTTTCTTTCATCCCCTATCCAGGAAAGACATGTTCTTGGTCATTTAGGATATTTTCATTTCAGCTGAGACTCCTCCCTCGCCCTCTCAAACATAAAACAAACAAATAACACTTATTTTTTTTTTGCTTCCCTTTCTTTTAATGTGGTTGTTATATACTGCTACTTGTATAACTCCTCCTTCTCTGCTTTTAATGTCTGGCTTTCTACTCCTTCCCAATCCTCTCGCCCTGTTATTTGGCCTTCACACTTCTAGTTCCACACTCTATAGCTGTTTATGTTCTCACTCTTGACTTCCACTTTTTTATCTTATTTAAACTCAATCTTCTACACCCCAGCTTGGCTATTTTGTCATTTCTAGTCAGAACCTTAGCAGCAATTTGCTCATTTTGGAATTCTTCAGCAGCATGTGTTATTGCATTTGAACTGTAAGACATGGCACTATTTAATGAGGAATAATGCTTTTCCTTCCTTTCCAGTCAGACACTACACCTAAATCAGTAAATCTGACACAAATCCAGAGTCCAGTGTCAGAAATGATCAAAGCTATTCTAATCCTTCTCTAATGACAAAGCAGAGCATTTATGTGTTCACCTCTGATCTTTTATATGTGGCCACACTTTTGACAGTTTTTTTCCTCATTAAATGGCTTTCACACGCTGGAGATTGAAGCAAAAGGCTGTTCTATTTATTCTGACATTGTTAGGGTGTTCTAACTTAGACTGTGCCAGTATATTAAAAGACGATATTTATTTATGCTACCATGGGCTGCTACTTATACTAAAATATAAGCTGTAAAAATTTTTTTGGTGATGGGGAGAAGCCTGTTCTTGCAGCTTTGTGACAACTGAATGCCCTCGTCTGAGACCAGGTGGAAGGCAGTGTTTTCACATGCCTTGTTCTTCTGTAGACTATACATTGAATCTCATAACTGGGAGGTGATCTCCGCTCTTAGTAACTTATTTTACTTCGTTAATCCTTGAGGAGAAGACCTTGTTGATTCCAGCTGTATGTTTTCTGTTGAATTTGTCTACTATCTTATGGTGAAATTCAGCCTCTTGGCTTGCTGTTGATGTCTTCAGAAGCATCCCATGTTCAGTAACTGTATGTATAGAGTGGTTGGATTTTTTTTGTCTGTTCAAGAGCTTGTTAGCAAATATTAAAATAAGACTGCGTAAAAAATGTATTCTTCCTCTCCTTGCCCCCATTTTGGTGGCCAAACAGAAAAATAAATATGTTTTAGGTTAATCTGAAACCATGAGTTTTTTCCTTTTTTTTTAAATTTTTGGTGAACTAAGATTTTGTTTCTTCAGATACAAAACAGATGCAAAGAGCCAGGCTCATGAGATGGAGCTGATGGTTTTACTTTCCAAAGTATATCAGTTTGAGTTGTTAGTAAGCCTCTGTGACTAGGGAGGTATTCTATTTGGATTCAGCTGATTCAGAGGACAGTGATTTGATTTGGAGATTTGGATCACTGTCCCAAATTGATTCAGCCAAATTGGCTTTGAAAGATTCAGAGAGATTCAGTGATTTAACCATAGATTATAATGTGAAATCATTGAAATATCTATCTGTTTTTCATTTGTTGGCAGATTTGAATGAAAACAGCAGGAATGGTAGCCCCTTCTGAGGGCATGAAGCCTGCCAAGTTTCAAGGAGATAGGTGCAGGGGTTTCTGTATTTCAAGCTTCTGAAAGCAAAACTCATGATGTGTGACTTTGTATGTGTGTGTTAAGGCACAGCAGGATGAAACAAACAGGGATGGTAGCCTGTAACAGGGACTGTACCAGTTAGATCTCCTCCTGCCCACCTGTTTCTGGGCCAGCTGCCTGCCCCTCTTTTTCCTGCCACTCCTTGATGGAAAACTGATTCAGATGTTTCCCACGTGGGTGGCTACCTATTTAGGTGTCTTGGAGTGACATCCATTCTGCAGATCTAGACCTCCCCTAACACTGTAGCCCCTGCTTTGCACATTGCATCCTTTGCTCCCTCCTGCTGTGGTTCCCTCTCTGGGAACTTTGGCTCCCACTTTGGGCCTGGCCCTGCCTTCAGGCCAGTCAGAATCCCGAGCCTCTTCCTCCCAGTGGGCCCCTGGCTCTTTGACCCTCATTTGTGTTCTGGCCCTTGGGGAACTTTGAGGGGTGTGGAGCACAAACTCAGAATCCCCCTCCTTCCCCAGAAGTTCTTTTGCTAGGGCGTTCAGGTCCCCTGCTTCCAGATCCAGCTCCTCATCTGGCACTGGGAAGCTTACTCTGGGAGATGAAATTGGGGTTGAGGAAAATGTTATGCTAGTGCTGGTGGCTATTTTTGATGTTTGGGGAGGTGGTGCAGGGAAAAGTCCCACCTCCTTGCTCCCACTGGCAGCAGAAGACTCATCGCTGCCAAAAAAGGGGATGTGTCTATGTTTGGGGGTCAGGGGGGAACTTGCAGCTCTCCCCTTACCCTGTCTAGGCCCTCTCCCTCCCTTGCAAGAAGACTTAGCACTTGTCTTTTTCAGTATGCTTCATAAGCTTTGCTGTGCTAGAAAATGTGTGTGCATGCAACTGTAATATCTCTTCTTCTGTGTTTACTGTATGTGTGTGTAACTAATATCTCTTCTTTTCTCTGTTTACTATATGTGTATGAGCATGTATAATGTATGTGCTTTTCTGCATAGTGATGGAGCACACATTGTCAGGCAAGCAAAACACAGCTTTCTTTTTAAAAAGTGTGGGTAAAAAAAAAATTAGAACAAATAAGAGGTTTTTGGGTGAAGAATAAGTTGAAAGAAATGGATTGGATAGGGATAAGTAGAGGGATTCTAGGCGAGGGTAATTAGTAATGTCTATCCAATCCTTTCCAAGAAGAGGGACTAGCAGGAGACTGACTGGTAAATCAAGCCAGTCAAGTAGTACATTTCAGATGCTGTTGCTCAGACAGGAAGGGGACTTAGGGAAAGATCACAGTCACTGGCCAGCTACAGATGTAAGACTTTCCCCTCCTTCTCCCCCTCCCTCTTCTCAGTTTCTGTTCCCCTGCAAGACTGCCTTCCAAACTGCTGAATCTCTGAATCAATTTAGAGGGTTTTTTTGTTTCCTGATTCAATTTGGATTAGGTGATTCAGCCTCTGAATCGGACCAAATCTTCTCTGAATCAAATTGGCGACTGAAGCTTTGCACACCGCTAGTTGTTAGGATACTTACTATGAATATCATAGACAAGATTCATAGCCCAGTAACTTAACTAGGGGAAGGGGCAAGTAGAGCAGCAGCCCCAGGTGCCTTCTTAGAAGGGGTGCCAGTATTGCACCCTGCCCACTCCTCCAATCTTTGCCTTGGTTGGGGTAGCCCTGCACTGCCTAACTGAAGCGACCTTGCACTGCACCACCTGGCCAGAGAAGCCTGGAAGATATAGCCTGCACTGTATGGCCAGAGAAGCCTGCTGTGGGGACACTCAGGGAGGTATCATAAGAACCTCCCACCCTGCCCCCCCCTTCTGGCCCCTGTGCTCAGCACTGCCTTCCTGGGACTCATGGAGTTTTTTCCAGGATGCAAAAGTTATTACTTACTCCACCATCATAGCCACTGTCTAATTCAGATCAGGGATCTAAATCTTGGTTTCCCCCTGTCAAGGGGGAAACCTTACAACCTTACAAACATAGTAGACAGTACGGCTGTGCAAAGCTTCAGTAGCTGATTCAATTCAGATAAGATTTGGCCCAATTCAGGGACCAAATCTCCAAATCCAAACTGAATCAGGAGACCAAGTAAAAGCTCCAAATCAATTTGAAGCATCCAAATCAATTCATAAAATCTTTGGGAAAGATTCAGCCAATTAAGACATTTAGCCATAGACTGAATAGGCAGCTGACAGCTGCCTCCAGCTGGTAAGTCTGTTGGGGCTGGTGGAGGGGGAGGGAAGGGGTATGGGGCAGGGAGGGACTGGGGATAGGGCTAGGACAATCTGCCCAGCGGGGGCAGGGGGCATTTTACTTGGGTAGTGGGGCAGGAGGGTGCAGGATGTGGGTGAGGCAACACTGGGAATGGGGGCTCTGCCCTGCTGCTGCTTGCCCAGCCGGGGCAGGAAGGGATGGGATGTGGGTGCGGCTTTCTCCAGGTGAAAGGGGGCAAATGGCAGCAGGGTAGAGCCCCCACACCCAACATTAATGCCGGTGCAGTAGTGCTGGGAGCAAAGGCTATGCCATGCTGCTGCCTGGAGAGAGCTGCCCTTGCATTGTGCCCCCCCCCCAACCGAGTTGGCTGGGCAAGTGGCAACAGGACAGAGATCTCACCAGCTGTAGTTCGGGCTGTGGGGGCTCTGGGACCATGTGGTAGAGCCTTCCTGCACAACCCCCCACTCCCTGATCGGCCCCTTCCACCGAGCCCTGCCCATGCTGGCCCCCACACCCAGCCCCAGCCTCCTGGTAATTGGAAAAAAATAAACACCCCGCCCTCACCAGCTCTGGCAGCAGTGACTGGGGCCTCTGGGAGCTTGTGGCAGACCCCCCTGCCAGGCATCTGCGCGGCAGCTGTTCCATTGTGCAAATACTGCGCAGTTCGGCAGGGTGCTATTCACTGTCTGGGAGCTGGGGTGGCTTCAGCAGTCATCCGGAACCCAGCACCACTCAGCCCCAGCGGCCCCAGCTCCCAGATTGTGTTCAGTGCCCTGTCGAGTTGTGCTGCACCTGCACTATGCCATAAGCATCCAGAGGCCCCAGTCGCCATTCCTGCAACCAGTATGTATGGGGCTTTTTTTTTTTTTTTTTTTGGTGACAGGATTAGGTTGGGGCCAGGTGGGGGATGGGACTGGGCAGGACAGCCATGGGGGCTTCTCCCATGGCTTCCCCCTGCCCAGGGAGAAGCAGGCACAGCTGGAGGAGCTGCCCGGCTGTGCCTGCCTCTCCCTGGCTGATCCAAATCTGCCCAAATCAGCACCGAATCTTCCAAAGCTTATTCAGCCAAATTGATTCAGGACAGTGATCTGAATCTCCGAATCGAATCACTGTCCTTTGAACTGGCCGAATCTGAATCCGAATTGAATACTTCCCTATTCACATAGGCCTAGTAGACAGTACTTGTCTATAACACAGTTCAAATTTATTTTGTAGAAAAGAATACACGTGAAACTGATTCAACAGGAGAGTTGGATGGAGATCAACCGTGGAAATACCATATAGTCTTATAACTTAAACACTGTCTTAGGAGGAGGTAGAATTTAATTCAAATCCCTGTTTAGAACTGAGCAGAGAGGGGATTTAAATTGCTGACTGCCACTTCTGAGGTGAATACTCTAACCATCGGACTATGAACTATAAGGAGATATTTTCTCCTTTCCCTTCTCCTTTTCTTTGTAAGTAGCATACAAGTACCCTCACATTTTTATTTGGTCAAGGGTGTTCACCAAATTGGACTCCAATTTGCAAATAGTTTCAGGACAACAAACTGCATTTGACCAAAAAAAAAAAGAAAAAAAAAAAAAAGGAAAAAACTGTCCAGCCCTAAGTAAGGCATAATTTGCATTCCAAATTAAGTCTTTTTAGAGTCTCTGACTTAAGAATTAGGCTACATCTCCTAATGGAATATAGGGTACCTGATTCTGGTGTTGTGCTGGTACTGACCTGGTTTCAATCCCCTGAAATCAGTATCTTATCACTGGTGCAAAGCAGTTCTATGGAAAATCAGACTCTAGAATCCAGGTAAATTAATTACTTTTTTAACAAGTTAAAATTGCTATTTCATAAAGATAAACTGGATGATTAAACGAAATCCATGCTTTTTATTGTAGTATATGTTCTGTATTAATAAGGCTACTATGGTTTTTTTAACCTCAGTAGATTATATAAGCTGGTGAAGTAGGGTGCTTGGATAAAGAAGATATATACTTTATTAGGTTTTATATATTACCTATTATGGTAGACTCTGAACTTGCTGACTTCTGTTTGAATTTGAAGTAACTCATTTGACATCATGGTTGTAAAGCTGTAAAAACATTAAAAGATCAGACTTGGGTATTCTAGATTTAATTGTGTACTGCAGAAATTTATAAACATTTTAGTACAATTTTTGGATAACATCCACTAAAGCATAATTTTATTGTATCATATAATTATACAGATGCAGGCATTAACACTGACTTACTACGTATTACTTCCAAAAATATACAAATTAGCTAGAAGAGAAAATGCTATCCTTGCAAAAATGAACAATAGCTGTAATACTGTTTCAAAATTGTTTTTGAGCATAAGCTAACATCAACTTAAGTGGTTGAAGGCTTTTACCTTTCAGAGCCCTTAAGGTAAGTTTACTGTTATCTACAGCTTACTTGGTCTGTTGTGTCTCTTGGCTTAATCGTGATTGAAAACTTCACGCTGCAAGGTACCACTCCTGCTTGTCATTATGCATAGATGGATTCCTTTGAGACACAGCTACTTGAGGTACAAAAAAAGCTACCATCCCAAAATAACCCAATCCCCCCCCCCACACACACACACAACAGCAAAGCTGAGACTCCTGAAAATTCAGGTTCAATACTGATAACAAGATAACTGTAAAGGATATGTGAGCAGAGTCTATTTATAGATGATGTACGTCAGGGGCATAATGCATTGAACAGTAGAAATCCTTGCACCGATAACATGCTCACTGACAGCTATAAATAGCTCTGCCAGTCGATTGTGTGGAGCTTTTTCTTTTTTTAATGTTTTAAAGAAGCTGGTGCTTGTGAAAGGTGGTAGAATGGCAGCTCTGGGGAAGGAGACTTTGTAGCCGCCCAGAGACAAAGGAAAGCATGTTTCTTTGCTAGTGTACCTCAGTCTCAGTTTGGAGGG
Source organism: Crocodylus porosus (assembly GCF_001723895.1). Lineage (NCBI taxonomy): Eukaryota > Metazoa > Chordata > Crocodylia > Crocodylidae > Crocodylus > Crocodylus porosus. The sequence goes on along the minus strand of NW_017728886.1, from coordinate 65,356,745 downwards.
CACCACCTCAGAGGTGAAGCTGTTTGAAAATCTTAATGCATCCAAAGCTTACCTGGATTTTGATTTCTAACCTTCAGCCTAACTCTGTCGCAGTACAGGAAAGGATCCCCCAATTAGTGTTTCTGTCACAAGGCTACTCTATATTTTCTGCTGTTCCCTTCTCTACAGACCTAGGGGTCACCACCCTACCATAAAGATCTTTAGAGGTCCTCTTCATTGTCTTGCAAAGTTGGTTCCCCCACCACCCCTGAATGTAGGTGCCTTCTTATACTCCCCTGAGATGCTGGGTAGCCTGTTTTCTCTCTTTGCTTCTTTTCTTCTTGGAACCACTATCTGTGTATTGCTCCCCCACTATACTTGCAATGTTCTTTGAGAGTCAATAGGGAGCCAAAGCATGAGGACAAAGGTTGTTAATGCTACATGCTACAATACCTAATGGGCCGTCAGTGTTGATGCCTCATAATATTCTGAGTCGCAAATAGGAAACCACCCCAGGTTTACGGATAACAGGGCTGCTATTTGCCATTGCATTTGTTTATTGGAGCCCTTGATGCTTCGCTTCCTAGGTATGCTGCTATGGATTATAAGGAGGAGGGGTGTTCAGACACTTGGAAGACAGAGCCATGGGAATAGAAATATTTCCTGCTGATGCTGCCTTCCTACTATTGAATACCCTCTAGTGACTTAAGGAAACAGCAGCCAATGCTAAGCATTCCTTCCCTTTCCTCAGAAGCCATGAGAGGGGAAGCTAACATCTAGTACTCCTGGAAGGCTCAGCGGGACTGTATACTTTCAGATGTGCTGCTCATGAAGGGATGGATCTCTAGATCCCACTTAAAAATTCCAAATTAAAGTCTATGGATAGGTAGGTTGGCACTGCAATAGTGTGGAGGTGGGAGCAGCACCCTACAGGGACTAGAACAACACCACAAAAAGTGGAGTGAGATTTATCCTCATCTCAAGTGCTTCATAAGCAACCCAACACCGTATCCACCTGGGTACAAACTCCCCCGCAACTTTTGGATTAAACCAAACAGGATTTGCTCTGGTGCTGGATGCTTTAATGCCATACTGTAGTCATTTGGCTTAAAGGACAGTCCAATATGTGAGTGTGGTGATGCACCACAGACTACAGACCACCTCCTCAGGTGTGCAGCATATTTGCACACCCAGGATGTGGACCTGGCAAGCATCAATAATAAAGTAGTCGCATGGCTCTACCACATTACTGGGAGAACACCATGTTTCTTCAAAGATTTCTTTGCTGAGATTACGTAGAGGGTGTCAGTTAACATCAGTTGGGTGTTTGACTTTGAAAGGTCCAGTAGCAACTGGACTATATCTAAATGTATGATAACTTATAATTAGGATGAACAGTCAAATGAGTTGAACTTTCTTCAATAGCAAAAATCCAATTTTGATCTCATATGGGTAGATCCTCATTTAAATCTAAATTCATAGCCATGTCTCTTATTTTTTCTCCTAAGCCATTGCAGCAGCTTTGTAGATTTTTTTAAGGTTTGGAAACTTAGTGTATATATTTTCCTCTTTCAGCTTAATACTTATGTTTGTCCCTTTCTAAAAGTTACTTTAATTACAGTAGTGGCAGGTATTGTTTTTACAGTGTGAGACCCTTCATTATACATACTGTGAGAATATAAGACAAGTCATAACAGATCAGTATGTTTTAAATTACTTCCAGTCTAGCATGAGGTAGGTTGCTGTTGCACTGCAGCAAAGATCCAGAGGCTGGTGAAAGGGAGAAAAGCCCAATATAGTTGCACAGGCGCTGTCTTACCAAAAATGCCCAAAAGTATTAACAGGAGGACCTTGTTTAACATCTCTGTTAAACACACCTGTGTGTGCGTCTCTCCCTTGTTCTTTTTCTTTTTTCTGAAACAAACCCTAGGATCTAAACACTGATTGACTTCAAAGGAAGGCAGGTAGACTTGACATCTGGAGCCACTTATTGCAAATGGTTCATCATGCTTAGATGTTTTGCCCAATCCCCCAGTCTTTAGGTATTAGACATGTGGATCTGAATCTAGAGCCAAATTACTAGATTATTTGGTAGCTATAATCTACAGAACCATTTTTCCTGCCCTCCGAGCCAGACAGGTGTCCCTTTTGCTTCAATGAAAGTAGTTCCTTCAAGCCTAGTTTTTTTTTCCCCACTGTTGAAATACCAAGTAATCTCAACATTTACTGCAGGTATTAGTCACTCTGTCATGCCACTTTCACACTGAGAACTACTGTATACAAATGTATGATGGAAAGCAAATCCAAAAGGAGTGAAAAAAAAGCAAAGTACTGGAAGCTAAGATGAAAATTCAGAGAGTTATGTTTCCCAAGGCAACTTTTGGGGGGAGGGTGGAAATGCATCTCTGAGAGAGAGCCATTAAGGGCTGATGGGATGTTTTGGTTCAATAAATGAAGTTTCTAGTTTTTTGTTGGCTGTGCTGAATTTCTTGTGGGATGTGTCTAGTTGTGTATTTTAACTAACAGACATCTGATAACTGAAACCCCATTTGAAATGAAGGTTATGGTTTCAGTCTAGTTTCCAGTGGACAGCTGGTTTTCACAAAAAGCCCTGTTGGGATTATTTGACAGATTCTGAGGAGAGGCCAATGGGTGAATAGATTAAATCAGTGGGGACCGAGCTTTTTTGGCAGGCATGCCACAAGGTAAACCCTGCCCCCTGCTCAAGTGCCCCTTTGATCCCCTTCCCCTACCCAATCCGTTACTCTGCTGTCTTCTCTCTATTCAGTCTGCTGCTGTTCTCTCTGCTTCCTGCTGGATCTGCTATGTGCGGCGCAAAGCATTTGCATATGCCAAGTGTGGCATGCGTGCCACTGGTTTCTCCCCTGGAATAAATTATGCTCTTGCCCTTAGAGACAATCCTTTCAGGTGAGGCTGTTTTGCAGAGCAGTGTCGGGGAGCTAACATAGCTATACAGTGTGTGCAGTGGCAAAATAAAGCAGGTATATAAGGCTGGAGGAGGCCTCCTGGGTCACTGGGACCAGTCTGCTGCATTTGTAGGGTATTGTTAAGCAAAGGAGTCCCCAAAATTACCAGTTTGACCACTCATTCACAACTACAAGGAAGCACAGGACTTCCTTCTCCAAATCTGTCAATATGGCTGCTTCCACAGAAGCTAAAAACAATAAATAATAAATGCAATAACAATAACTATTATACATATAATACAGTGGACTTGTGCATTAATAATAATGATCAATAATTGAACGATTTAAAACATAGATTGGGTTAGCATAAAATAAGTTTAAAGCAGCATTTGGCAGATAGATGCTCTAAAAAAACAAGTATCTTACAGTACATGTGGAATGTCTGCATCTCTTAGAAGAAGTCGATGACTATAGATGGCAACAGTTGTAGAGAACTGACAGTGGCCTGAGTAACTTGAGTAAAGTTTTGAATTGGACTGCAAAACTGTGAGCTAAACAATTAAAAGAAAATTTGATTAGTCACTGCAGTGAGGTGGGGCGGAGATAGGGAGGATGCCCCTTGCCTTGCAAAAAGTAAAATGGAAAATGGCTGAGCAAAACATGGCTTTGGAAGGCAGCGGAAATGGGGAAAGTGGCTGAGCAAAGCACAGTTCCAAGTTAATCGGTGCACAGTTCCTTTGAGACGGTCAGAGACAGAGACAAATCTACAATGCCTGCTGTGCTTTATTCAGATGCTTTTACTCTCTTACTCATTCAATTGAGATTAATGGGCCAGTCTTTGAAACGGCGGATGACTGGAGTGACCCAATACCTGCCAAAGCAAATTCAGATTTTAAATGATTTTTAAAGACTAGATGGATTCAAACGATGATGGGTTGAGTGCAAATTGTACTTGCATAGCATGGCTCTTTGTATTGTATTCAGCCTTTTTAGTTAAAGGAAACTATGTAAAACCTACAGAAGGTTGACAAAAATTGAGGCTGCAGTCAAGCACTTGAAAGTTAGGGGTTGCCAGATTTAAACTTGGTTGTGCAATGTTAATTCTGCTTCTTTGTGTATGTGGTTTAGTAGGATGCAGTCCTTAATTTCATTAGCATATCCTAATTTTTCCACCAGACCTCTGCTTCATTCCGTATACACATGGTACTTGCCAGTGGTGTAATAGGTCAAGCTGGTGTCCAGGGCAAACTCTGCAGAAGAGCAGGGGTAAGGGTGGGGAGTAGGCTCTGTGAGTTGGGGCAGCAGGGGACACTTGGGCTTTGAGAGTAGGGAGGGTGGGAGGCAGCGTCTGCACCCTGGCATCATTACCGTGGACTCCAGAACAGTTTTGGCAGAGCTGCTGCTGCATGTGCTTTGTTCACCCCAGCTTTGCTGCTCTTAAAGTAACAGCAGCAGGGAACTGTTTAGGAAATCCTGACATGGTTTGCTTCTGAGATGTGGACTTCATGGGGGGGCAAGGAGGTTGTAATTCCAGTACCCCTCCTAACTTGGAATGTGGCATGGGTGCCTTTCTTGCCCATGACTAGTTACACTACTGGTATTTGTTTTACAGAAGGATTAGGACTGTGTAGTGAAGGGGACTGTCTGTAGAAACTTGGCCTCAGTTGTAGAAACTGAATGGGGGTTTCACAGTCCGTGAGTAATACATTTTTCAGAAAAGATTTAGAAACTACTTGTGAATTTTGAGACCAATTGGGTACATAGTTTCAGCCCAACTGGAAAGAATTGAGAAAAGTTGAAACTAGTGTTCTGGCTCATTCAGAACAAAACATTTTTAACTTACTTTGCAAATTATGTTTGTATTTTGCAACTGCCCTAACTTTTAAAGGGGTAAACATAAGTGAAGAAAGTTGAAAACAAAACATTTTATTTCAGATAAAGCCAAACAATTTTGAATTAATCCATAACAAAACTTTTGGTATGCTGTTTTGCCAAATAAAGGCAACTTTCTATTATAAGGTGGCTTGAACATAATAATTGAAATAATTGAAGTTTTTCAATTATTACTACTCCCCCCACCACAGCACCCCAAGATTTTTCACAAAACAGAATTATCCATTATTCACATAGCTGTGATGTGTAGTGAATGAGTCAAGAGTTTGTAGGAAGAGACAAGATGGTTTTAAAGCTCATGCAATTGAATTGCACCCTGGAGAATTTAGTTTCTATATTTACCTCTGTCACAGAGTTCCTATATGGTACTAGGTAACTTAAACTCTCCAGAGGTGACCACTAACTGTGTTGGTGTGCATGCATTCAAGCTTCCAGTTTCTGGGTGCCTGACTTGAGACTAAGATCTTACTTGCAGATGAAAATGCAGTCTGTGGATGTCTCAAATTGGAAGGCCAAAATTAGTGGAAAATGTTGACCTTAATTCCTTTTTTGCCATTGCCCCTCGTGGCACAAGAGTAGTGCTGCACCTCCATTCAAATGAGTTTTGGTAATATGAATTCACTAATGTTTTTGAGTAGTTCAGATAGCATTAATAACTTTATTTGAGAGCAGGGTTTGAACAGCATGTAGTAAAATTAGGATAAAGTTCAGACATTGAAAATAAAGCAGAAAACTGGCTAATGAACAGGTGTTCATTATGTGAGCACTGTCCATCTTATGTAACAAATGGGGCAGAGACAGAGTTTTTATAATGTATACATACAAAACAGCAAAAGTAGATGCATCCTAAATTCTGCAGGTGTTTAAGGTTTGAGTTCTAGACTCGGAAACATTGCTTTTTAATGTGTGTGTGTGTCCATGCACACCCATGTGTGTAATTTCCTGGATACAAAAAGTAAATCGAAAACCAAAATATGTAGTATCATGTTGACATCTACTTATCATTAAATAATGAGAATCATTAGTTCTATCACACTGGCCTCTACCATTTGTATTAATGAAGGATCTGGTATCAGGAGCCAGGTGCTCATCTTGTATATGGAGCAGCATCAATGAGGCATGATACTCATGCTCTTGCCAATGTGTCTCACAGATACTGAATACCTTTCTGAGCTCTTGGAGGTGGCTTGCCTTAATGTGCATAGATTTTTCCTCTGTTCCATGCCCTCCAACCTGTTCTGGTCTCTGCTCCTTTGACTACTCATCTCAGCTTTCCCTTTCCAACCCCAGCTCCCAGGCCTAGTCTTCCCTTCTCGTAAGCTTCCAGTTTCATTTTTCTTGCTCAGCCAGTTGTAGCTGTACATCATTGCTTTATCACTGTAGTACCTAGGACTTCTAGTCATGGATCAGGACCTTTTGCAATGTACACCACAGAACAAAGATGGTCCTGGTCCCAGTCCCAGTCCCAGTCCCAGTCCCTGTCCCTGTATGGTGAAATGTGGAAGCAAAAGGAGGCATCATGGCAAAGGAGCGATTTTTAAGGGGAGATTTGAAAAAAGACAATGAGGTAGTGTTACAGATTAACATGGGGAGTTCATCTGAAAAGCAAAATGGGGAGCAATTTTTGCAAATAACCGCCTTCATGCTAACACTTTTTCTATTGCCCACCCCCTGCCTCTCAATCCTAATCTGCATTTCTCTTCCTCTTCTCCCTCCTTTCTTGCTCCCCTCAACTTCCAGTTTGGGGTATGTCCCCTCCTCATTCAGATTCAGATGGCTTCCTTCTTCTCCTGAGTGCAAGCTGGGGACTGGTTGAAAGTGCAGCAGAGACAGGGTCCCTGCTCTCAGTACCAGCTCTTGCCTGAATCTGGTCCAGAGCTGTCAGTGCATGCTGTCAGTGCCTATTAAATTTCCATACCATTGGGGTGCTGTATACTCAACTGTTTTGTGAGGCTCATGCTGACATTCACTAGGGGCAGTGAGAGGCCCAAGCATGCACAGGGATTGGAAGCTTTAGGAATATTAACTCCTAAGGCAGACAGAAATCTCCACTAAGCATGTGCAAATCTTCAGGACAAACTGACAGAAAAAATGCAACAGTAGCAAGCAGGGACATATGTGCCAAGAGAATTAGGCAACTATTTGGAAAGCTCCCTGTTGCATATATACAGAATCAGGGTAAGACAAAACACACATGGAGCAGTATTTGCATATCCTCTGGCTATTGGATTCAATTTGGGTTTTAAAAGAAAGCATTGTGTCATTATGTAACATATTGCCTCATTTGTCACTGTAGGTAATTAAACACAGTGTGCAGGGAAGTGATTTGAGGCACGATGAACTAACGAATCATTTACTGTTGATGGAAATACTGGACTGACAGCATTGGACAATGAAATTATTTGTCTGTAGAACAGACAGTGAGAGCAATAGGTAGTATCTTCTATGTTACCTTGTGAATATGCCTGTATTTGAAGTCTCCCCGTATCCTTGGCCCCTCTGCTGTTAGTGCAAGCATGGTGACAGTCTCATGCCATAAACTGGCCCACTAGAATTGGAATTTTCTCCAAGATAGCCACACCCAAACTGGCCAAAAGCAATCCAGAAACCTAGGCATATGCTTGCTGGAGGCCTCTGTTGACCCTCTTCTGCTTTGTGACTTCTTTGAAGCAGCAATGGTTGGTTCCCCCAAACAACAAGACGCTTTTGCTTAAGGAGTCCACTCCCCTAAACTGTATATTAGTTGCTTAAAAGAGAAATCCTGGGACAGAAAAAAGGGAAGAACTACAGTCAATCAAAGTTAAATATCTGGAGTGGAGCAGATAAGGCATCATTACTAAGCAACCAGGACAGACAACCATAAAAGATATACAGTCCTCAATGTAGATAAGCAGCCATGAGCAAATAGGCTCAAGGACTACATAAATAGTGCTAAGTAACTGAATACTTCATGACTATGAGACAAAGCTTCTTGAAGAAAACATTAATTTGGTGTGTCCTCTCCGAGGAAGTGCTGAAGTAATACAGCAGAATGTTACCATTCTTGAGGCAGCTTCTTAACTTACTGGGAAAGAGATGGTGATGGCTGAATTTATAATTTTGGACACAAGCTTTTTATACCTCAGACAGGCAAATTTATGAGGCTGCCATATTTTTTGTATCTTGTTGGTTGTAGATTCTAGATCAAATTCCGGAGGAGGTAGAACAGTGGCAGCTTCGAGCATGAGTGTCAACTTGATGATGAGTAGGATTAATTTATCTCATTATGGCTCTCATTATACCTTGACAAGATATGTAGCTAAGAGTCATATAAGATATCTAACCCATTCTCTTGGACCAGTAGTGGATGGATAGTAGGGAATGGTTGTGCATAAAACAGCAACCACTGCTATGAAAACTATTTGTTCCATTATTCTTTCCTCAGAAAAATCCATCCTCTAATAATAAGTAACTTGTTTTGTGACCACTGGTAATGGCAGCTTGTTTGTGACCACTGGCAATTCCCTTGAGTATTTTTAATATAGCTGTAACTTTGGGACATGCCATAGCTGCACTGAAAATATATCTATACTTTTCCATATCCTCATATTACAAAGCAAGTAACAAGAAGAGCTAGATGAAACTGCTTGGCCAAAAGTACACAATGGAGTCAACAGGACCAGTTTAGAAATCTGTCATATTGTTTTAGTCAAAGAAAAAGAAAAGCTAGGATGAATTCTGGACATTTTGCGACATTTTGTTTGGACATCATTGAAACAAAATATTTGGATTTTTCTGTTTTGAACCTCCTTATTATTTTGAAATTTGATTAACTTTTACTGTGGCAGGAAAATAAAGATAAAAATGTTTCAAGTCAGGTTGAAGCAATTATTTGGTAGTGGTAGGGGGGAGAGCTTATAACCATCCCCTAATCACTTATTTGTATAACTGTACCAATGAAAGTGATCCTCTAACACTGTATCTAATTATTTTTAGCTTTAAGCAGTAAACTGTCAATGGTTGACTGATTCCTTTTGATTTGCCTGGGGTAGCTTGACAAAACTGCTGCCTTTCTAATAGTCTAAACATTGAAACCCTCACTTGGGCCCCTATCCTGCAGTCCCTTACTCATATCAGCAGTGCTTATATAAGATGCCCAATGTGGGGCCAGGCCAACACTCAGGATCTCAAAATTGTGCTGTTAGACAGGAGGGTGTGACACAATTGTACATATACACACACACACAAATCAGTTAGGGGCACATACACACACTCTACCAACTCAGGCACATACACATCCAAGATTACCAGTCTAAGCACATGCACACCTATCACCAATTCAAGCACATACACACTATGCGCACAAAAAATTAGACAAAAATCAGTTGTGAATACCCACACATGGATTTTATTTATATATATTTGCCAGTTCTCACACACACCACCCAGCTACACATACACACAGGTGAGTTCCTAACTTGGGTGGTATGGTATATATTTATGTGCTTGGGGTACTTGGGGTACCTGGGGTGCTTGGTGACTGGGAGGGGGAATCAAGGGTCAAAGATTTCCAGAGGGAGGGAGATAGGTGGGGTTAAGATGAGAGAGTGAAAATGCCAGGAGTGAAAGTTGCCAGGACTGGGCTTGGAAGCGGCAAAATGGAAGGGGAGCTGGGGCTACTTCAGGTTGAGTGGCCCTGGGGTTACTTGAGGCCACTGGTGCTGGGGTGGAAGCACAGGAAAAAGCCCAGTGACAAGGAGGAGGCAGCCAGGGAAGAAAGGCAGAAAGCTGGGAGATCAGGGGGACTGGAAACTGAGAGGCAGAAAGCTGGGAGATTGGGGCTGGAAACACAGACAGAAAGCTGGGAGACAGCTGGGAAATCAAGGCTGAGGGTTGGGAGGTCAGTAAGACAAACCCAACTCAGGGGTTTCAAAATCACAAGTTTATTAAACAGACAACATGCTATACAGCCCCACGACGTTACTCGTTCCTACACACACAATGGTAGCAGGAGAGAAAAAGGTTTTGTGGAGGGATTGAAGTCAAGGTGTGTAGGGACAGATCCAGGTCCTTTGCTTGGGGAAGGAAAGTGGGTGATAGCTACCTATCCTGGGCTGTGAGTTGATCCTTGATGGTCAGTCGGGGTCTTCTTCAGCAAGTTGTTGTCCAGAGGGGGTCACTGGCAGGGCCTCTGGGTGGATAGGTGGTGTGGCATAGTGCTGCTCCAGATGGACAGGGTGTCCCACTGGCTCTGTCTTCACCACCACTTTTCTATGGCCCTACTGGCAGGGGCATGTCCAGGCAAGGGTCAGCCCCTGGTGCACTGATCATGTGCACTCCAGGCTAGGACATGCAATGGTGGGTTGGCTGGTTTCTGCAGCAGTCTGTGTCTTCCAAATCTTGAGCCAGGGAGGGTCAATGCAAGGTGATGGTTGGGTTGTAGAGTTGATGGTTTGGGTCATTCAGAGGGAACTATTTTTAGACCTGCTGCCATTGTGTCTCTAGCACCCTCATTCATCACATTCATTCAGGAGCCAATTTATATGAGACTGGTTAGACATGAGTCATAGGTTATATCCAGGAAGAGGACACAAGATGGAGACTTGACATACAATATGGAAACTTGACATTACTTTACAGACGCAGGCCTAAACCAAAGAGTATTAATATGAAAGAATAAAAATCAATGCAAAAATGATAGGAATACAATACAATACAATACAATACAAAATAAAACAGTAAAAAAAATCAAGACAAACATAACAGAACACTATTTACAATATAAAAAGGGGCTTATTACAATAATAGCATACAAGAACTTAGCTTACCTAGTATTACTTGTAATCACTTATAAGGGATAGAGAGGGCAGAGAGAAAGTCAGAAATGGTTAGAGGAAGGGGAGGGAATGTATTTTTAAATTTAAAAAAAGAAAAGAAAAACTGGATGTTTTTCTAGAAAACCAATATGATTTTTGCAGGACTGGACTCTGTCTTCAGTAAAACAAATTCCCACTGAAATCATGGGAACTTAGTGGCATCAAAGAAAGATGTTACCGTTGGGTGCTATGGTCACATTAAAATAGATCATTAATTATAAAGCTCCTGTATATTTCTGGACTTGTATATTATATGAGAAATTATTGAAATATTGCCCTTTTTGATATGGTGTCATCCTGACTGGGACCACTCAAAAAACTATCTTTTGAACGAATTTCCTGTCAAGCTTTCAGTTGCTGAGGAAAAAGCACTGGATTAAAAATGTTTCTTCTCTGCCCCATTCCAGAGCATAATTATGGCAGCAAAGTTCATTTTTCAGACCATTAAGAGACAGTTACGTTTGAGAATGTTTATGCTTGCAATATTTAAGAAGCTAACTCAGTCTCAGATTATGGATTCATAGATTCATAGACATTAGGTAGGGACCACGGAAGATTTCATAGATTTCATAGACATTAGGGCTGGAAGGGACCTCGGGAGATCATTGAGTCCAGCCCCCTGCC
>NW_017728886.1:65328659-65344364 GCF_001723895.1 Crocodylus porosus | reverse complement strand
GATTAGGTCATCCCCTGTAGCCAGTACCAGGTCAAGCAGTGCTTTGCCTCTTGTTGGCCCATAGACTTCTTGAGTCAGGTAGAGGTCATCCACGCACTAGATGAAGCTTTGTGACCGCTTGGATTTTGCTGAGTGATCCTCCCATGAGATGTCTGAGTAATTGAAGTCACCCATGACAACCATGGTCCTGGAGTATGCAGCCTCAGCCAGTTCCTGGGTGAAGTCCTGGTCAAGCTCAGGACTTCGGGTGGGAGGTCTGTAGTAGACTCCCACCATTGTGTCCCCTGTGCTGTGTTCCCCACAGATTTTAACACAGAAGGTCTCCAGTCGTCCACCCTGGTCGCCAGTATCAGCTTGCAGGGATGCTTAGCATTCCTTAACATAAGAGAGCTACACCCCCGCCCCTTTTATCTATATGATCTCTCCTGTACAGGGTATAGCCATCCATACCCATGGTGTAGCCATAGGTGGAGTCCCACCAGGTCTCCGTTATCCCCATGACATCATAATTATTTGCACTGAGCAGGAGGACGAGCTCCTCCTGCTTGTTCCCCAAGTTCCTAGCATTTGTATACTGGCAGGCAAGTGTTCCTTTGGGGGTTCTTGCCTTGCCCATAGATTGTACCAGGGCTGGGGCAGGGGTGGGTTCCCTTAAGTGCCTTGGCCTGCTGGCTTTGTAAGGTTGCTCAGTGGGCCAGCAGGAGCGGTAGTTCCCCAACGGGCTTAGTTTAAAGCCTGGTGGAGCAGGTCAGCTAGTCTGGCTGAGAAGAGCCTCCTCCCCAGGGGGGAGAGATGGAGGCCGTCCCTTCCCAGCAGCTCGCTGCCTCTCTCGCCAAAGAGTGGGCTGTGGTCATGGAAGCCAAAGCCTTCCTGATGACACCAGCACCTCAGTCTTTGGTGGACTACATGGATCCTCCTCTCCCTCCTCAGCCCATAGCCTGAGACTGGAAGGATCAATGAGAACACCACCTGTGCCCCCAGACCCTTTAGCCCCACCCCCAAATCCTTGTATGGATGATTTGAATAGAGTAAATTAGGAAATGTGTTTTGATTTAAGCTGAAAGTTTTTCTATCAATTCACTCTGAATAAAGAATAAAACCAAATATTAAAAGGGAAAGAATTAAAGAGAGAAAAAAGCACAGCTTTGACAGATGATTGGAATTTGCATGTTATGTTATCATTAAAAGAAAAAAACCCCCAACATTTGTAAACAGAAGAAAAAATCCTACTCTGGTAGCATTAGTTCGCATTGGGATTTTAGAAGTGTAAAATTGCTTGTTTGTTCTGAAGGTGTTAGGTGTGTTTTATGGAAGTGATGCCTTGCAGAGACATAACTGACAAACTTTATGCCTTGGGCAAAACCCTGCTGGGATAGCAGCTAAATGTGGGGTCAGACGCTGAGCACAGGAGAATGGAAAGATCAACTTTACCTGCCCTGTGTGCTCCTGCTTCTGCTTCCATGTCACTCACTCCACAAGGGACCACCACTCAGGTGTTACTTTTAGGTCAGCACTTGGGGCTTGCACCCTGGTCACTTGCCCTTAGTTACACTGGTGCCTAGTCAACTAATCTGGGATTGGAGCTTCATATGTACACCATATCTTACACATGCTGTTAGTGTCTGCCTCAGTTTACAATCTTAAGTTACTACAACTTAATAGGTGGAGGAAAGTAATCAAATAAAAGAAAAGACAATCAACATTAAATGTGTGCAGGTGTGTTCCTCACTGTTTTACCCTCCAGTTGGAAAAACCAAGATAGCCATTTTGTTTTTGATCTACCTCAGTGCTGAGGGGAGCTGCTTCTTTTTTAATGATATTTTAACTCTCATTGTTTGACCTTTATTAATGAGGTACAGATCAATTTTGCTCTTGTGTATTACATGTTTCCAAATAGAACTAGGATGCTGCTGAAGCAAATGAGAGAAGAATATATCCATCCAGGAGCTGTATTTCATCTTTGCTCTGTCTGGGAAATAAGTCTAAAACTTTGCTCAGATTGTGACCTAAATTCAAGACAGTTTGGGAGTGCCTTGCTGTGGTCTAAGAAAAGCACAACATATTTTAGAATAAATCTGTTATCATTGGGAGTCTCTTAAGAGTAAAATTTTGAAATACAAATTCACCGATCAACCATTGACATTTTACTGTTGCTCTTGAATCATACAGGGGATGACAGCACAAATTGAAATGTGAGCATTTTCACAAATTTGTCCCGTGAATCGGAAGGACAAGTAGGCAGTGTAAGTGAGGTTCTTCTGGAGCCCTGTACCACTGATGCCTAATACTTGGGCAATTTCATTTGTTCATTTTAAAATGTTTTTCCAGTCACCAGTGTTATATCCACATTTGAATGAGAAAACATGCTGTGATGTTAAAAAGGTGTTGCTTCGCATGCGCAAAACTTCCATTAAAAGTTAATGGGTTTTGGGTGCCCATAGTAGATGGAAAGTTTTGGATGGAATCTGAGGCACATCGTGCAAAATAGCTCATTTCACTTATTCATTTCAGAGGTGCCTTGTAGAAAACTACAGCAGGCCTAAATGCCAAACCTATGTTTAGCACTTTACTATGGGATTTGTTCCATGATTTCAATGAGACTTTACCTAGCAAAGAACTAAATGTGAGCATAGGTTGCAGAAGTATGTCTCCTCTAGCATTTCTACACATAGTAAGATGCATCCAGCATTAAGATTTATAGCTTTAGTGGTTTTACTGTCTCATTACAGCTGGCTCAATGGGGACTTGATTAGGGAGGGGAAGAGACATTAACTGCTGCCCTTTACTTTGATCAAATTTCTGTACATAAAAATGAGAGCATCTTGATTACATTCAACTTCCCTCTTCTATGCAAAATGATGTTGTTTTGGCCCCTGGAGTACTGTACACAGAATGCCTAAAATGTTCAGGGTGACCAAAGTTCCTGATTTATAAACCTGTTCCAAGCACTGATTTTGGGTGCTTTTTGTTTTTTTGTTTTTTTTGTTTTTAAAGGAAGTAGAGCTATACTAATCTCATAAATCATGACAGTGACAAGACTGACCTAAACAAATTTGTTTTGGTGGTTAGCCTTGGGGTGAGATGCAATACAAAGCAGCCAGTGAGGGTAAAATTCATCCCTATTTACAGTGCAGTCACAAGACCTATACATCACATCTGTCCTGCTAAATCCATCTCTGATTTAAGTGGTACAGTACATAGGCTTCCTCATTCAGGGATGAATTGCTCCTAAACAGAATTAGGTAAAGGAAAGAACTGAGAAAAGTTGTCAAACTTTATTGTATTGTACTTATTTGACCCATGGTCAATAGGGAGCAAAGTATAAGAGGCCTCACCTAGTTCTACCTCCTGCTCAAGGCAGGATCACCTGCATTTAAAACACTCCAAAGAAATGTTTGCCCTACCTGTTCTTAAAAACTTTGAAGGATGGAGATTCCACAACGTCCAAAACCTTTCAAGATGGTTTTTCTAATACTTAATTGCCCTTATAATGAGAGAGTTCTTTCTAATATCAAATCTAAACTTACCTTGCTGTATTCTGAGACCATTTACTCCTTGTCGTGGTCCCCTGCAGTCACAGAAGATAGTCCATCCTTTTCATAACTACCCATTGTGGTTCTGTAATGTAACATTGTGGTCCTGCAATGTGACAATGTCTTTTAACAATGTCTACATTATTTGTTGAATTTCATCTTTATCTTTTCATTACAGTTCTGTCTGCTCTTCATTAGATCTATTATTATCATATAGTAAAACTCATAGTACAATATATGGCTGTTATGCACTAACCTTGAGAAATTCAAAAATATTCCAAACTTCTAAGTATAGATAGATAAAGTTTGAACGCCTAAATAATTTGCCAAATCTTTGGTCTATGCAGTGAAATCATTAAGACTGACTGCTTGTGTATAGATATCCAAATGGAGTAGTTGAGCCAAATCTGAAAATTGTTTATCTCAATATACTTTTCATAGCTTTTACCTATATCCATTTCTCCACAAACACTGTTTGTGAGTGGTGCTGGAAATTATTGCCCCAATTAATTAATCAAATTAATATCCATACAAAGGACCTTGAATTCTTTTTTTTTTTTTTAAAAAAAAGATTCTCCTGTATTAAGGAGAATGGAACTCAGGTAAAGGAATGACTAATGGTGGTCTGATTTGAACCCATGCTATGTCTTTGAGATATGTTATGTCTGCCTTAGGATAGTGCTCTTCACTGTGGGCTAGACTCTGAGATCAGAACTAGCCAGTCTCAGAGCCTGAAGGAATAAGCTGTAACTTGGAAATACAAAGTAGTCGGTACACAACCTGTGATATGGTACTTCCCTGATGGAGCACAGCTACACACCATCCTGAAATATGCCTGAATATACTATTACAAAAACTGAAGAAAATGCAGCTTTTATCCCACATTAATGTAATGAAATAGGCTGTTCCTTTGTTTTCAATATCATTGTTATATTTGTTCATGATTCTCTAAGTCTTAAGAGTTCTTGAACTTTAAAGTTTGGGATGTTCCAGTTACTGGCTCATTCCTAACAGTGGATGCATTATACTCTTATAAGAATGAAGGGATACCTGGCTAATGACAAAGCAGTTCCATTTCAAGTCCTCTCGGTTGTAGCTGTTGATTTATACAATTTTAAAAGTGAAGCAGACAGACAGGTATCTAACACATTAGACCAAAGCTTTCAGAATGCACATGCTGTAGTACAATATCTTAGTTTTATTCCTTGAGCCGAGGAGACAATTTTTCATGTGAAGCATGCAAGGATTCAAGACAACAATGTGCAAAACACTTGAAGAACTTCTGTAGGAAACACTGCTTTAAAATGATAGAATGATATGACCTTGAGAAGGACCACATTATTATAACTCAAATACATTTTATACTTTTTATTTAAATTCAGAAGGAAATGACTCATTTTATTAGAGAATAAATCAGACAGGAAAAACAATGAGCTTGCCTTTCATTTTTTTTTGAACATGACAAAAATAGCCAGTTGCTATTTTTAAGAGAGAAAAGAAAACCTATTTTTAGGTCTTTTTCATAATGCTGTTTATATTTTAGTCTCCATTTCTTGGAAGAATTGTATAATCTTGCACCAACCTTAGTCTTTAACCTTCCACTAATTCTTGGATGGAGGATTTGAGCTATCATGGAACTGCAGGCTCATTACATGCACAGAGTACAAGTATTTCCTTGTCAACTGCTGGTGGTGTACAAGTGATAATAATTGAATGCATAATGCTTCTAAACATACTGAAATTAAGGCTTCTGCCAAGATTAAAGTTTAAGTTTGAAAGCAGATATCGAAAGCTTTTACATTTAACCTGTTCAGGAAACAAGTAGCATGCCTTCATGTTGATGCTTTCTTCCATTTAAAAAATGTTTATTTTCTTGGAGTAAATTAATTTCTTCCTGTAAGATTTTTATTTTTTACCTGAAAACTTATCTTCTCTGATCTCATTATCATAATCATAGTTCCAAGGTCTTGATACTGAAATCCCTTTCTTTGTCCTACTCTGCATAGTAGTGATTGCATAGACTTGGAAGACTATTATAATATCAAAATAATTCTTTCTTGTTGCATTACTGTGGCTGAATGAAACTTCACTTAATTAACTGTTTCAGAGTTATATGTATCTGTTAATATTTGAAGATCACATCTTAGCTGGTTGCTTATTATATGCAGTTATTGAAGTGTAAACCCAAAAGAGAAAGATAATTATTTTAGGGTGTGTGACAGGGGGCATGCTTGGGGCTGCGTCTCATGTTGGTCCACCCACCTATCTATAGGGCAGTCTGCCCAGTCTCATCTGCCACGACTTTGCTGTTCCCATAAATGGATGGTAAATGCAGGAGACTGCCCACTACATGCCCTGATGCCAGGGGGCGCTATCTGTGGCTCGGAACCTCCCCTATACCACAGCCCATGTCTCGCAGATGGCATCGACAAGATACTTGCACCCAACACCATGACTGGTGTTCCAGGGTCTCACAGGGACTCTCACTTCCCCCCCAGAGCAGCAGGTCATTGTGCTCAACTACAAGTCTTTCTTTCAACCCACACTTGGCCTCCTTGTGGTGGAGGACTTACTGGGGTCAGGACTCACCCCTATCTCTCTGAGCCCCCTTACTTGGCCTCTGGCCCAAAACTACAGCCTCAGGCATCCAAAGATTTACCTTGGCCTATGTCATGGCATGGGGTTGTAGGAGCGACCGTGATCTCCCCTAGCTCCCCCTATCATGTCAAGTTCATGTTAAAGCACCCTCGTTCTCACCTGCCACGTCTTTAATGTTATGCCCCCTTCCACTCAGCTGACCAACTGCGGTTGCCCTAGCAACCAGCACCTGTACCTCTTTACAGGAGCAGAGCACTGAGGTGCTCTGTGACAGCCTAGTCCTCTCACATGGGGTTTCTACCATGCCCGCTCTAGGGCCTCTCTGCCATGCCCCATCCTGGAGTCTTCACATCATCTTCCCAATCAACTACTCATGGGGCTGGCCCTTGTCCTGCCCTTCAGGCTTACTGCCAGTTTGGCCCTACTTAACACACCCCTGGGACTGCCCTTCAGGCCTACTCCTTGTTCAGCCCTACTCAGCTCCCCTCACGCACAGTCCTTCAGTCCTACTGCATACCAAGCCTATTCTGTGCTGGGCCACACAACTCTGCCCTCTTCCATAGGGCCCCACTACACCACCCTCTCTCAGGGCCTCAGGGTCAACCACCCCGATTGGCTCATGTGGCACTCCATTTGCCATACCTGGCCCACTCCCTGGGGTCTTACACTCCCCTCATGGGCTCAGGTGGCTGCAGCCGTACCTGCTAGATGTTCCACGCAGCTCAGCCAGATGAT
Source organism: Crocodylus porosus (assembly GCF_001723895.1). Taxonomy (NCBI): domain Eukaryota; kingdom Metazoa; phylum Chordata; order Crocodylia; family Crocodylidae; genus Crocodylus; species Crocodylus porosus. The sequence goes on along the minus strand of NW_017728886.1, from coordinate 65,337,498 downwards.
GTTTCTGCCTGGGCCAGCAGCAGCAAACTGCTGTGTTTAAATAGGCAGCCAGTGTTGTAAAATGGCTGTAACAATCAAGAACCTGCTAGATGCCTGACTCAGCCCTTAAAGTGGCAGGCACTGCCAGTGCGCTGCCACAGGGTGGAGAAGGGGAGTATTGGGCAAAGTTGGAGTACAGCTGGTAAAGGGAAGAACAACTTAGACTACAGATAGGATGAGTGTCAATAGACCAAAGGGCTGAGATCTATGAGGGGAATTGGAAATTCCAGTAGGATCAAAGAGACAAAAGGCAACCTGGTAAATGCCTTATGTATCTACATTAATGTCAGGAGTATGGGGGAACGAACAGGAAGAACTAAGAGTCTTCATTCCCAAACTAATCTATGATGGCATCACAAAGGATTGCTGGAATAAACCAGAGGACTGTGATATTGGTATGTATATGTATACTGCACTGAAGTTCAGAACATAGTAAGAGGTAGATTACTGAATATCTTTGGGTGAAAATAAAAGGGAAATGAACACAGGCAATGTCACAGTAGGAGTTCACTATAATCAGGATGAGGAATTTTTCTGAGTACTTTCAGAAGCATCCAGAGGGAGCCCCTAGTTTCAGGGGGACCTCAACTGCTCAGATATCCAGAAGTGGGTCCAGGGAATTTGCAGTGGTGCAGTTGCACTCCCCACCCTTTGTTTGCTCCACCCAAAGTTTAAAACAAACTGTGGGTCAGTGGCAGCAGCATTTCTGTTCATGAGGGAGTCAATTGATGTCATGGCTCATTATATACTAGCTGATTCTTTCTAAATTCTTCTTTCCACAGATGTTAGTGACCCTTCCTCCTTTTTTCAAATGGTCTTAATGTTTTAGTAATTAATCTGTTTTTTTCCTCCTGAAATGCTGCTGTCTGTTAGCTGCTCCTGGTAATAGTAGCTACAGCCCTGCAGATCGTTTCTTAACTGTAGCTAAAAACACTAGCTCTGATGTGGAAATAACTTTAAGTGAAATATTGAATGCACTGCTAAGATTCTCAAGAAGGTTAGATTCTGTTTTTATAAATCTGAAAAGAGATGTCCATTTAATTCTAGTGACTACTCAACTAATAGAACAACATATTTTTATTGCTTTCTTGCTTGTGTGTTGTGCTTTTTTAAAAATAATATAGGAAATAGTAAATTTATATTTGCTTTTGTTCTAATCATAAATGGAATGATACAGTCCTAGACCATTAACTTATCAGTAAATCTAGTTTTTTAATTTGATAAAAGTATGCATTTTTGTTATAGGTGATCATGCACCACATCAACTGCACCTCTTTTCAAAAACCTAGATCCAAGCTTGCAGATGCCTTTTGGGAAAGCTGTACAGCATGACACAGACTGTCCAACAAGTTGCTGGATTGTGTTAGAGACAACTTTGTTTCAGAAGTTGGAGGAAGGAACTGGGGAGTTGCTATTTTAGAATTTGTTCTAATTAAAGGGAAAGAACAGCTAGGAATCTGAAGGTGGAAGGGCAATCTCTGGAAAAATGGTCACAAAATGATAGAGGACATGAGAGCGGTAGATTAACAAAAGACTTTTAGTATGGGCACATGTATATTTGGAACTGTTTCAAAAGGGCAGCAGCTGTTATATTCTAATTGTTATATGCAGATAAGTTGGGAACTATGCTAACATAGCAAGACTGCTTCAGCCAGGGTTAAAGTTGGAATAGTTTTGCTCCATTTATATTGTTCCTGTTCCTAGCTTGTTCACACATAACAATCAGAATGTAACAGCTTTTGAAACAATCCCTTTTTACAATAACACCAAATGTATGTTTATCCATGCCCTTTCATAAATTTGGGGAGTATTAGGTAAGGTCCTGTGGGAAGGAATAATGAAGGACAAAGAATAAGAGAGAGCTGACATTTTCTAAACTATTGGAAAGTACAGTAACTATTGGCAGTAAGTGCAGCCAGTATGGCTGCATCAGGGTCTTTAATAAAAAGAAAATTATGAATGAATTGTACAAAAGCTGGAAGGTAGGATAAATTGCTAAGTATGAGTATGAAAGTCTAGTACAGCCATGTAAAGACAAAGTCAGGAAGCTGTAACTCTGCACTTAATCCTAGTGGGGACCTAATAGGCAATAGGGAAAGGTTCTACAAATACATTTAAATGCAAGAGAATAATGAAAGTGAGTCTACTTAATGAGGGATGTAAGCAAATAACTGACGGAAACAAAAATGTTCAATACCTTTGTTGCTTCAATATTTTCAAAACAATTAGGCGTAGGTTACAGTTTACAAGCAGATAGGAACATGAGCCAGGAGATGGGAAAGCCAAGTTAAAGGATATTGAATGTATTCAAGTTAACTGGCTCGGATTAAATTCAGTTTAGAGTCCTTAAAGAGATTCGCAGAAGCAATTTCAGGCCCACTAGTTGCTGTCTTTGAGAATCTGAGGAAGATAGGTGAGGTGCCAGAAGGCTGCCATTATGCTTTTCCCTAGCCTTCAAAAAAGAGATACTCAAGGAATAATAATTCAGTTAAGCAACAAAGATACTAGAATAAATTATTCATCACTTTGTAAACATCTAAGCTGGGACTCCAGCTCCAATTAGGAGCCCACAAGCCGCATACAGCTTGCAAGTTCCTACCCAGCCATCACTCCGTCCATTGTTGAAGCAGCCAGGGTCTCCTGTCTTCCTTTTCTCTTCAGTTTCCTTTTCCATGCCCTAAGGTGTGGTGTGATGCAATGCAGTGTAGCCCACAGTGTTGGGAGATCCTGTGGTCCAGGGTGCCTGAGTGGCGCATGTAGTTTGTGAACCCATGGTTGGGGGAACTTAGGGTGAGTGTGGGCATGTGGTGCAATGAGGGGTGGGGATGGTGGGGAAGCATTCCCAGGCATGCAGTGCAGTGGGAGAAGCAGGCAATGTGCAGCCTAGGATACCCGTGGTCCTCATTGGTGTGGCTCCTGCTAGAGTGGTTCACAGGATGTGTGGCCCTTGGGTGCTTAGAACTTGGACAGCTATGACCTAAGCAACAAGATGATAAACAGCCAAAAGGATTTGTCAAGAAAAGTCTAGTTTCCTCTTTTGACAGGGTAATGAACCTAGTAGATTAGAGGAAAGCACTAAATGAAATCTCTCTTGACCATAATCAATCACATGACATGTTCAGACAAACTTGGAAAATGTGGTCTAAGTCAAGTTATATAGCCAGTGAAAAAGTCTCACTGAAAATAGTACTACTATTCCACTGTCAGTCTGGGAGAACATATTAAACAAGATCCGAAAAGAGTCTGTTATGAATCTGGTGACAGTCAGAATCTTTGTTAATTATTTGGATGATGGAAGAACATAGAGCCCATTCACCAAGTGGGAAGGGGTTGTACGTGTTTTGAAAGTCAGGATTAGAATTCAAAATGATCTTGACAAATTGGAGAAGTGGTCCGAAATCAACTAGAAGAAGTCTAATAAAAGCAAGTACTAAGTGTTACACTTAAAAGGAAACTGGTATTATAGTGGATCACTGTGGCAGAGTGGGATTCCCTGACTAGCCACAGTGCTAGTTTCCCCCACCTGCCTCTGGGCATGCTGCCCACCTGTTTCTGCTGCCATGCCTTGATATCTAATTAGGATGTTAATCAGGCGGGAGGCTGCCCATTCTTGCCCTGATGCTAGGGGGCACTATCTGCGGCTCTGTTCCTCCCCTACACCACAGCCCAAGCCTTGCAGATGGCATCCAGATGACAATGCTCCCAGTTTACAGCAGACCAAGCTTAGCCCTTGTTGTCAGGCCTCAGATGCACACACATTCATACCGCCTTCCTCTCACTAGGATCTCTCACACTCCACCCGCTCTCACAGGGTCTCTTTCATGCCTCAACAACTTGTACTGCCTTGCTCCCTCTTGGAATGGGGTAGCTCATACCTTGGGTGGCAGACGTACCATCTTTTGGGCCTCTCCTGTGACCCTCACCATGGTAGTGGCCAGCCAATTTAGACCGGGTCTAAACTTGCCCTGGCCCCTTCCAGGGCAGTTCTATACCCTCACTCACACACATACTGGGCTCCCAGCCCTCTGGGTTTCCCTGCTTCACTGGGGCTCCACATCTGCCCCCTCACTGGGGCCGTCCCCTCACTGGGGCTCTTTATCTCCTTGGGGTCTTGCACCCCACAGGGCTCAGATGGCCACAGCCATACCTCCCCCCACCTGAAGGTTGGGGCTGGGGTTAAGGTGCCCCAACCCACCTTTCACCAGGATGGTAACTTGCCTGGTATTTCCTGGGGCCTCCTGCACCACTGGGAGCCCCACCAGGCCACCCACTCCTGGCAGGTGCAGTTTTAGTTCATGCCCAGGACCAGGAGCCTCCAAACCATCCCCTACAGCTCCTGCCCTTACCTCTAGGATGTTGTATGCAGCCTTGCTGCCAGGCAATGTTTCTGTCTTTAGCCAGGTGACGCTTTTGCCTGGCCTGTCAGCAGGGAACTGCTTTGTTTCTATAGGCGGCCAGAGATTTATAATGGCCACCACAATCAAGCACCTGCTGGCTGCTTGGTTCCAAACTTAAAGTGACAGACACCAACAGTGCCCTACCACAATCACAAACTAAATATGAGTTAATATGATGATGGCTGTAGGTGGGTGGCTGTGTCTTGCCTGGTTCTGCCTCAGAGCCTACCTGTCATGATTTTGATTGAAAGGAAAAGATGTTCAGTGTTTATCCCTGAGGGTGAGAACGCACCACAGACCACCCAGATGGTTAATTTCCCAGTGCTAACTTTATAGGTATCAGTGTTACATTGTTGTTTCCTCCCTGCTAATTGCCTCATTAGAAGAGGGAGTGGTACGGCTGTTCTAATTAACACCCATGTCGGTGAGTCTCCCGGCTGCTGTAGTCCATTTCACCTTGCACATCATTCTTGCCATCAGTTACCTCATTGACAAGGGCATGTCCCAGCTGTCTCAATCGGCTCTCTGGCAGAGAGGCTCTCTGCCATAATCCCTCCATACCCGCTGCATGCCTTGGCTGCCTGGTGGGGCGAATGGCTTTGTAAGGCTCTCCCCTCCATATACTACCCCAGGGTCCTCTGCCTTGGTGTTCTCTTCCCACTTGGCTCTGCAGGGTCCCCTGGATCCTCCCTTAGTTGCCTGTGCCATTTATGGGCCTCGGGTCAGTATCCCTGCTCCTTACTGGCAGATCATGACTATTCCCATCAGTGGTCCTCAGCTCCCTTCAGGCTCTCATGCCTCCTCCTCTTCCTCTCTCTCCTCACCCGTTGTCGCCTCCTCCAGTGCCCAAGGGTAAAGTATGGTCCCTAGCAGCCGGGCTTATGTAGGCAGTGGCAGGTTTACTTACCCTGATCTTCCCTAAGTGTGCGAAGCCCCTTCACCTGTGTAGTGTGCTCCCAGTAGTTTCTTGCCCCCAAGGCTATCCTAGTAATGGGACTTCTGCCTAAGCCCCTGTTACAGTGGCAGATAGATCTTATCCTGGAATGTATTACAAGCAGTATGGACAAGGTTTTTTTACAAGCAGTGTTGCATCCACTTTTCTTGGGGCTGAATGAGGCTTCATCTGGAATAAATAACCTAGTTTGGGGTACTGCAGTTAAAAATACACAAATAAATAAAAGTATGAAGGCAAACTGGAGAGCCCAGAATAAAGGAAAAAAAGTACCATATTTACTCGATTGAAAGATGACAGTCTCCCCCTGGTTCAGCATAGGGAAAATCAAGCCTTGTCTTATGATTGGATATGACTTACCTGAAACCAAAAAATGCACTGGTGACAGTAAGGTTAGTGAGAAGGCAGCTCTAGCCATCCAGCAGAGCGGTGCTGGAACAACCTAGCCACAGAAAGGGACTCGGTCAGGCTGCCAGCAGGGTCATTTTGAGTTGCATGGAAGGAGCCTGGCTAGTGCATGCTGAGTTGCTTCAGCACCCACCGACCAGGTGGCAGCTAGGAGTGACTGCACATACAGTGAGCAGCAGAAATCAAGCAGCCAGAGAAGTAACTTGAAACATGGCTGCAGTGTTTAAGCAGGAATAGAGTCACTGAGATTTACTTAATTACCTATGTGTCAGGCACCCAGCACGTTTTGGGGAAGGACTGGCCAGGCACATCGCAGGGAGGGCCCCCACAGGGGCAGACCAATATGCAGGGAGGACAGACCTCCAGGGGCCAGCCAGGCACCCTGAATGCTGCAGAGAAGGATCTGACTGTAGTGATAAGTTGCCCAGCATGCAGTGAGGGCCCCAACACATGGTGAGGCTCTGAGTAGCAGTAGGGAGGAATCTAGCATGCAGTAAGATTCTTAGCAATGGCAGCAAGGGATCCAGCACATAGCAAGATTCTCAGCTGTGGTGGCAAGGGACGCAGCATGGAAGTGCTGGAGGGTCCATGTGGAGGCATGGAGCTGTCCTGGCCTGATGGTGCATTGCTCCCACCTGTAGCAATGTGAGCTCCATGTGTTGGCATGGAGCCAACCCAGTCCAGGTTGAAGGTACATACCAGAGGGCCGGCCAGGCCAGCTCCATGATGCCATTTGCAGCCCCCGGCACTCAGCTGGAGTTGCTGGAGAGCTCTGCCTGCCATAGCCATGAGTGCCCTAAGGGCCTATCACCTGCTGCTTCTGCTGTCACTGGCAGCAGGCCAGTGCACCATGGTGGGGGAGGGGCAAGCAGTGAGGGACCTCATCTCCCCCCACACAAACCCTCCACACCCTCCTCCATATCCACACAAACCCTATGCCCACCCCTATCCTGAAGCTCCCCTCCTCACTCACCGAGTGTCCAGTCACACATGACCATGTCCAGTGCCTCCATATGGAGCTCCCAGCTGGAGTTCCAGGAGCTCCATGGAGATGGAGGCACAGCCTCGGTTAAATTATGCAAAATTATGCACAGTCACACGTTTTATGCATGAAATTGTGCAGGCACTCAAGTGTGTAATTCCCTGGGGTGTATTAAAGGCATCAAGAAATGCAACAGCTAATAACAATTAAACATTTGACCAATGAACAAATAAAAAGCATATACTGAATAAAAGGAAAAAAAATTCACACTTTTTGTTAAGTCCCATGGGCTTGCACGCATGCACACACACACACAAGCACACTCATACATGCACATCTGTTCCAACACAAACATATAGTATAAACTTTAAAAAAACTCCTAGAGCCTGTTTTTTTGTGTATGGATGCCAACCTGGAAGTGTAATAATTAGACACAGAAAGTGCAACAGCATTTCTTGATGCCTTTAATACACCCCAGGGGAATTACACACTTGTGTGCCATTTTGTGGGAAGATGATGGAGAAGATGAGAACAGTGAAGTATGAGAGTGCGGATACATGTGAAAGTAACCAGTACTAGGTTGTAGGATCTAAGAAGGGAGAAGCACTCATCTGGTTCTGGACAGAACCTAATATAAATTAAGTCAAATTCATGTATGAATTTAATTGAAGCTAATACTGAATTTATAACTTATTGGTATTACAGTACTATAGTTATTGCTATAGTTTTTGTCAGTAGGTCGGTTTATAAAAATACTACCAAATTAAATTTTTTTCTTGTGTGGAATCAGGGGTTGTCAACTGGGGGCACATGTACCTCTGGGGGTATTTGGGAGGGCTCTAGGGGGTACGGGCAGGTGCATGAGGGACAGAGCACCACTGCCTCCCAGGAGCAGGGCCGGGGTAGGCGAGGGCAGTGATGTTCCTCTGTGGGCCACACAGGTGGCTGGACATGGGGTGCAGTGGGGGGGGGGAAGGTTTTCACCACCCCACACTGCCACTGCTCCACTCCTTTTTTTAGTAAGTGTACCCTAGCTCTGTGTTCAGTTGCATGCCACACCCTGACCCCAGCCATTAGGGGTACGCTACTAAAAACATCCACCACCGGGGGTACACTTACTAAAAAAGGGTTGAAAACCCCTGATCTAGAAAGTAGAAGACAGGGATGGAGGATGTAAGTCTTTCAATGTGTAAAAAGTTATAAAGAAAGCAGTGATTGATTAATTGTTTTTCCTGTAGACTGGAGATAGGAGATGCATACATCGACTTAATTTTCAATAAAACAATTTAAGTTGGATCTTATAAAAACTTTTGTTATGATGTTTAAATACTGGAATACAATACTCAGAATACGTAGGGATATTGTGGGATCTCTTCCACTGGAAATTGTTAAGAATGAATGTACTGCTTATTTGAATTGGGCTTATCCTACAAAAGATGGCTTTGTTACAGTTCCTTGGGGACTTGGAAGCAACATATTGAAGGGAAGGTTCATGGAAAGGGATAGATATATTCTAACCTTACCAACAAAGTGACTTTGGTTTGAATTGAGATTTCAGCTTCTGAACAACACTTGCAGAGAATCATTTCCCAACAATTGTACTTTAAACATTAATTGTCTTGCCATTTATTTCTCAAACTTATGCCACATGGGTCAGACATTTAGCTGGCATCAAGTCAGCTTTGCCAATTTAGGCCAGATTTTGTGCTGCTGTAAATAATACGTGTTGATTTATACTATCTGTTGATTTTGCTTTGACAAACTACCCTGTTTAAATTTGCTGATGGCACTAAGATGTGGGGGGATGTGGGCACGCTGGAAAGAAGGAATAGGCTGCAATCAGACCTAGACAGGTTACAGGAGTGGGCGGATGAGAATAGGATGGGTTTCAACACTGGCAAGTGCAAGGTGACGCGCCTGGGGAGGAAGAACCAGCACCATACCTACAGGCTGAGGAACTCCCTTATCGTCAGTGCAGAGGCAGAAAAGGATCTTGGAGTCATCATTGATGCCAAGATGAACATGGGCCGGCAGTGTGGGGATGCAGTCAGGAAGGCCAAC
>NW_017728886.1:65295967-65328509 GCF_001723895.1 Crocodylus porosus | reverse complement strand
TGGGGGAGTCCTTGTTTCCCCGAGCACTACCAGGAGTGACTAGAAATAACGGTTACAAGCTGGCAGAGGGTAAATTCAGATTAGACATCAGGAGGCTCTACTTCATGGTCAGGGTGGCTAGGATCTGGAACCAACTTCCAAAAGAAGTGGTGCTGGCTCCTACCCTGGGGGTTTTTAAGAGGAAGTTAGATAAACATCTTGCTGGGGTCGTTTGACCCCAGTACTCTTTCCTGCCATGGCAGGGGGTCAGACTTGATGATCTTCTCAGGTCCCTTCCGACCCTACTAACTATGAAACTATGAAACTATTCTGTATGTTTAGGGGAGGAAGCTGATGAATGCCTTTCTACTGTATAAAGAAACAGTGACCTTTATCTACGGCAGTCTTACAGGTACACAGCAGTTGCATACAAATTCCGTTGAATCATTTTAATAATTGTACCTTGCAGTGAGATGCACTCCTTTCCTGATATTATTTTAGTCTTGATTTAAAAGATCTTCAGATTTTATTGGCTTTTCTTCTTGTTAATAAGCTGTGCCCACTATTCTTTTGTTCTTAGAGTATGAAAAATAGCTTTATAACTTCCATTGAATTTCTGTTTGTGGTTCAGAGGTTGGGATAATAAAAGTGGAATTTTGCAATGACATTGTAATGATTATGAAACAAAGCAATATTATAATTGTTGTTGAGACTTTTGAGAAGTTTTTTGTCTAATTGGAGATCTATTTCAGCAGCAGTAAGTCTGGTGTTTTCTTGGTAGCTCTGAAAATAGAAATTATAGATAGGTCATGCACTGAGTCGTTAGGTTAGATTTTCAGCTGGTATATGCTGGCATAGCTCCACTGAAATTGGTAAATGTTCACCCAGAGCAGGGCTGCTTGCATGAGGCCACGGCTGTTAGGGAGTAAATGTTATATAGATGTAGCATCACATGATGGAGTGTGTAAGAATGACTATAGCTTGATGGGCAAAGTTACCTACTTGGAAGGGGATATCCTTAAGTTAGTGTCTTTATTCCATTTAATAATTGTACAAATTCAATTTAAAACTGGAGAGACTGAAAGAGACCCTTCCCAGAATGCTTCATACTCCAGTGTTTAGGCCGGTCTTCAGAGAGGATGGAGGCCTAAGTTCAAGTCTCCACTCAAAATGGGCACAAAGGAGATTTGAACCTGGGCTTCCCAACTGAGTACTCTTACCTCTGTGTCACATGGTATCAAGGCTCTTCCTCCTACCATCCAAGTCTCTTTGTGAATCTGTCCCTTCCAGGGGTGAAACTGGGGGTGGGGTATGGGGCAAGGGAGGAGCAGTGCACTGGTGCACTTGTACTCACCCTTTGATTTTCGCTCCTCCCAAAGTTTAAAATCAGGTACCTGGCAGTGGCAGCAGCATTTCTAGTCAGGCAGTCCTCAGGGAGTCACTTGACTTCATGGCTCATTGTCATTTACCTGATCCTTTCTCAAATTGTAAACAGGCGTTAATAATGCTTTTTAACAGTCTTGATGTTCCACCAATCAAACTATCCTATGTTCTGCAATTTTGCTCTCTTTTAGCTGCTCCTGGTAATGGAGCATCTGTTTCACAGCCCTGCAGATTGTTTTTAACTCATTCCAATGAAATTATATTTGTTTTTCCTTCAATTTTAAACTGCACTATCTAGTCCCAGGTCCTTAAGCATATTAATAAAACTTCTAGTTTATTTTAAACTTAGTTTAGTTTAAACTTTAAACTAAGTTTATATAAACTGGATCATCAGATGCACCTCACCATCTGCACTCCCCCCACCCCTTTTCAAAATTCTAGATCTGCCCATGGCCCTTTCATTTCAAAATTTGCTTCCTTTTACTAAACAGAAGAATTTTTAATTTCCCAAAATGAAAAGTTTTGGTCCTGAAATCATTTTTTTTCCCCCAGTTTGGTAAAAATTATAGTCTTTTATTTTTGGGTTGACCCAGTCAAAGAATAATAATAAAAAAAGACTTTTTTAGAACTGGCAGTGAACTGAAAAAACAGTTGTTTACACAGCACTAATCACTTACCCTCATATCTGACAAACGGGAGATGAAAATCATCCCATAGGTCTAATTTAAGTGGCCCTTCTGAGTTGCTTTGCAAGTTAATGGAGTAGAACACTAACATTGATCTTTAGGGAAAGATGTCGAGATAGCATCTGTTAGCTACACTCTTATCAGTGGTGCTTAATTTGGTGAGTTTCTCTCTCACTTGTCTGTATTGGAGGGACTATGACTGGTACTGATAAGAAGATCCAGATACTGGTGGGGTAACCTTCTACTGAACGGAGACAAATGGCAAATGTATGTATTCTAGGACTTCTTTACACCTTGACTTTTAACATGGATCCTCAGTTTTTAAACAGTACCTGATTGTGAGGTGCTGTGCAAATGTAACAAATAATTAGTGCAGAAACCATTTCCAATCTTTTTATCTGGGAAACTGGCAAGAAAAGGCCTCTCTACAAATGAAGGGATGTAAGCATAGCAATTTTTGGGTAAATAAGTATGGACCAGTGTTTACATGATTAAAACTGTTGTTCATACTAACTGGAATTCAGCCTGCCCACTTGTAGCATTTCATGTAGTAAATCAGTCTGTACAACTGGATAAGTGAGATCACATGTAGCAATGGGGAAAAAGACTAAAATAGTCTGTTCTTCTAAAGCTAACTGGCTTTTGGCCCCAAACATTTTAGCATCACATGCAGCTGTTTGTTCTTAACGTTAATGAGCATTTAGCAGAAATGTCCTTATCCAATCATGGCTACTTGAATATGGTAGAGTCAAGGCATTGATTGAAATATTCATTTAAAAAATGTTGATACTGTAAACACATGTACAGCTTGCAATACCAAGAAAACTGATGACTTGCTTTTGCTTCCTCTTGTCTAGGTTATCAATATCTGGCATCTTGATTGAAACTAAAGGGCTCACATTTACCTTTACGTATGTAATCTATGACCATGTCCAGATGAGCATGGCCCTGCAGTTTGTGGCGCTGCAGACACATCAGCAGTGTCATGTACTGCACAATCAGCTGTTCTCTGCACTGCAATGGAGCAGCACGGGGGGGTGACCCCTAGATATCCAAGGGTCAAAAAATCTCATACAAAAAAAAAGTGGAGCAGTGCATGCAGGGAGAGCATGTGCTGCTCAAACCTGGAGCCCTGCCAGCCAGAACGACATTCTGGCTGCCAGCCAGGCTCTCAGTGGCAGGATTGCCACAGCTGCAGCCCCAGGAGGCCCCCAGGTAAGGCTGCTGGGGTCAGCCCAATGCTGGCTCCAGACTCCTCTACCCTACTTGGGGTAATCTGTCACACACTAGAGGGCATTTTGCACAGGCATTCCCTGGGGACAACTAGCAGTGGCACAAGGTGTCCTGCTGTTAATTATCCCCGGGGAACCAAACATTCATGCTCATGTGGACATGGCCTATTTGCCCATCTTGCCTAAAGCCAAGATGACAAGAAACCTCCCTGAATATACATATGGGAGGAGCCAACATCAAGTGTACATATTTTTACTCATCAGCAATTGGTTGTGAAAGGATTTAGGGTGGATGGAAGGTCAACGTATATGTTCTCTACTAAAAATAGCAACAAATGAACTTTGCCTTTTCAGACATTAGTGAAAATTTCTGACTCTCACAACACATGTAATCTGTATGGTATTTTTTTCTGTGTCTGTAGCATTAGATAATGTTGGAGGATATTTATGAACAATTCTGTGTAATGCTACTTCAGGATAAAAAGCTAGAAGAGACAGAAAAAATGTAGACTTTTAGAAAATGATTCTGAGTAAAATAGCTAACTGCTTTAAGATTGAGAGGCTGAAGAGAAGAATGGTGCTTTTTTTCTTCTTCTTATGTAACCCTATCAGGCCATTTTATATAAGATTAGACACTTGTGATCTTGAAGGTCAAGCTAATGCATGAGGAGTTAGAGTTTAGAGACCGGACTGCTGGAGCTCTAATAAAAGAGGATTAACCCCGGGCCTTTATCTCTGGCTGGGTTGACTTCCACAGGAGATAACTGCACCTTCAAAAACTGAGATTCTTCATTACCACCCAAATCTATTCTGTCCTCCTTTTGTTCTGCCTTTGATGGGCTGTAATTGTATTCTTAGCACTTATAGTGAAGCATGTTAATTTTGCTTTTAAATAATTTCAAACTGAATTGCAGGAAATATGCAAATTGTGCAAGGAAAAAGTGTGCAATTCAGAAGCTGTGTTAAGTGTGGGTTTTTTTCTTTCTTTTTCTTTTTTTTTTGATTAACTAAAAGAATAGATGTTTCATTGTCTCTTAAGAAATGCTTCACTTACTAAGGTAAACTGTTGTCTTCCTAAATCTTGATAAGTATATTTTTTTTCTGGCACCATTGAAATTGTGATGTTTTAATAATGTTCTTAAAACTAGGGATATTTTTGATAGTGTGGACACTTCCCCAGTAGATTTAGTTAAAACAGAACCAAAACCAGTATTGGGGTGTGTCCATCCTGCAATGCAAGAGCCATGTGAACTCTATTATTAAATCTCTTTATGAAAAAATCTTCCAGTAAAGTCTGCTCCAGATGTCAGTGGCTTGAGAACATGGATGGTGTAGCCTACGATCAAATACCTCTTATAGCAAATAGCCTCAGGAAATGAAACTGTCTTCATTATAACCTAGGAAGGAAACCAATACCTGTCAAGCCATTTAACCCAAATACCTGACAGGCTTAGAGAGAGCTCTCTCCAAGAAAAACAGTATCCATCATTTTTCTCCTATTTACATATCAGCAGAGAATGCTGCGTGCAGCTGTGCAAAAGGAAATATGCCAACTACACACCAATGTTTTACATTTGCCTTGCCAGAGCTCCAGCTATTGATACTCACAGAAATCCCATGGCACCTCTTCTCCCACCCACTCCATGGATATGTATTTATTGATAAAAAATGTGGCAGTTCTCCTCCATGATGGTAACATGGTATGTGGGATAGAGTTCCACAACAGCTTGCCACATTTTAAATAGCCATTCCAATATTAGCATGGCTCATTTGTATATATGATAACCCTTTGTCCCGCTATATTAGGGATTCTTTTGCAATGCTTCCAAATTATCTAGCCTTTTTGGGATACTTTATCTAATTTAGCTAGCAGATTAAGAGAGATTCTGATCATCTGAGGTAGCTGTTGTAAGAGAAGTGGCTGTGACTTAGAGCAATTATTTGGGTATCGCATGATCTGTGCAATTAATAGTGGTGGAATGGAGGAAGCCTTTTTTGGCGGGGAGGAAGAAAAGTGTGACATAGGCATGTCTAATTCCATTTTGGTTTCTATCAGTCCTGTGTGCATCAAAGAAAACTTCCAGATGGGAAAAGGGTGTAACTTAGTCCAGGACTACTTGTTGTCTATTTATCTCATTACAGACTTTCAGGAACTCAGAAATATCCTTCTTCTGAAGTATTATGGGTTGACTTTTTCGGTTAATTAGTTGAATATTACAGTTAAATAACATTCCAAGGATAATTTAATGTAAGAGATTACAATTCTCCTTTTTATATTTTCTCACTTGGCTAAGAGCAGGTGATGCTCACAGGATCTGATTTTTATTGGACTTGGTAACCTGGTGATCATTTGTGAATGTAATGTTTTTGAGGTAGGTCATATGTAATATTCTGAGACGGGTGCCATATATAACATTTCCTTTTTTAATGAGAAAATGTGCTGACCATGTGTAATACTATTGTGAGTCACTGCATGGCTCTACTATGGAGTTTTCATAAGTTTAACTTACCTTATAGGCAGTTCAATGCTGGAAAAATGCCAGTTGTCATTGCTAAGCAATTTTCCTTAGTAGCTGTGTGTATTACCAGTAATCTTGCTTCTTTCTGCCTGAAGTACTTATCAAATGTAACGTAATTAAAGGAATCACAGGTATAAGCAACAGAAATGTCCAATATTTCATAGAACTCGTTGACATGTTTTGGTCTTTTAGAAACATCTGTTTATTGGGGGATAAAGTTGACTTTATCAAAACCTTCATATAAGGCAATTTCTGTACCTTAAATGCAGTGCTGACTCCAAGCAAATGATCAATTATAGATAGAAGTTACAACCGTGAATCTGCATAACTTTGAATTTTGAGTTGGGATAGTGGCCAATTAATTCAACTATCTGGATTTGTCTTACCGCTATGACTAGTTCCAAGTTGGAAATAAAACTGTAAGGGCAATATTTTTCTGATGGGATATAGATGAAATTTCACAAATATTGTTGTGAGTTTTTTCCATTTGAGATGAATTCAGTTCAAAAGGTCATTGTACCTCTAGCTTAATCTAAATGCAAAATGTGTTGTGACTGGGGCTGTCAAATGATTCATTGTGAGATTTAAAAAAGTTGTGTCAATTGCAATATTAATCACACAGTTAAACAATAATAGAATCTCAATTTATTATAAATATTTTTGGATTTACACACATGTTCATAAACCCTAGATGGTCCCTAGGACCTGGCCCTACAACCTCTGTCCCCCACATACTTACCTGCATCTAGCTGCTGAGTCTGCTCCCAGGACCCTGTCTGGCTGGTGTCCTGGTGTCTGTGCGTCTGTCTCTGTGTGTCTGTCTGCCTGGCTAGCGGGTGGTGTGTGTATGGCCAGGAAGCAGCAAGTGGAGAGGGGCTGCTTTTCCCCTAGCAGCACAAGCAGGCATGCAGCAGCAATGGGAGAGGGGCTGACTTTGCAGCACAGGCAGGCACACAGCAGTGAAGGTGTCTGTGTCTTGTGTGTTTGTGTCTGCCTGACCGGTGTGTGTCTGTCTGCGGCCTAGCAGTAGTGATGAGAAAGAGGCTGCTTTCCCCGCAGCACACAGACAAGTACACAGCAGCGATTAACATGCATTAAACAAATTTAACACAGAATCAAATTAACGTGTTAATCGTGGGCATTAATTGTGTTTAATTGACAGCCCTAGTTATGATGTTTATCGTTGAACTGGTTATTTTTTATTGCTGGAGCTAAAGATGGCAGCACTCATCCACAGGGTCTTTTATCCGCTTACCGTGCCAAAATGTGACGTCACTCACAATAGATTGTGTAGATGTGATGTGAGGACTTTTCTTTGCCTCTTGTACTTTCAGGAGAAATCAAATAATTAATGTCACTTGCATGTAATGTGTAATTGTAAAACCTCCTTGAGATGAACAGGCAGTGAGCATCTCTGAGTTAATGGTCTAGGTTCAGACCAGTTTTTAAGGTTTTAACAAGTTTTTAAGGTTTTCTTTGCAACCTTTTGTATTTGTGTATCATGTGGGGATCAACGAAGAATGAGACCTCATTGTTCTAAACATTGTTCAAGAGTAATAGACCACCCTGGACAGTTTATAATCTAACTAGATAAGACCCCTGCAGAGACAAAAAAGGGTAAGCAGAGTCTTTCTAGCTGTTGGCTGATGTTTGCAAAATACTTCACATTAAAAAACAAGGATCTGGAGCTCCCCAGATAGCAGGTTGGGGGAAGGAGGCCTGACTAGTCTACTCTGAGCTCTGTTGCCATCCTTTCTGAATTTAGCTGAAAAGCAGATATCAGCTGAATAAAAACCTTATGCTTGAAAATCTCTTCTAAGATTCTGGACTCCTGTTTGGTTCAGTTTTTAACTCCAAAACAAAAGAAAACTGGAGGCTCATTTACTCTTTTTCAGAAAATCTCATCCTAAAGTCTTGGCTCTTTAAATTTAGGGAAATTCAGCAGATACAAGTTGGATGCTAAAGGCTTACAAGACAAGTGGCCACATGCTTCTTTTTAGCTGGTCATTCCTTACACCATTTATCCAGAAAAATGTGTTTTCGGACAGTCTGTCTTGAGAGGGGATATCTGTGGGCATTCTTCACAAAAGCAGGAAAACTCCATGTTTACAGAAATGTAAGGCAAGCCACCAGGATTACTTGCTCTCAACCCTCATGAAGCTGAATTAGAGCCAGGGAGTGTGATACCTTTTCTTAGTAAGTCT
This sequence comes from Crocodylus porosus, assembly GCF_001723895.1. Classification (NCBI taxonomy): domain Eukaryota; kingdom Metazoa; phylum Chordata; order Crocodylia; family Crocodylidae; genus Crocodylus; species Crocodylus porosus. Next base: position 65,320,506 of record NW_017728886.1, on the reverse strand, counting down.
TGAGGGGCTTTTTTGCTACACTCTATATAGGTCAGACAGGTTTCACTGCTGTTGTAGTATGAAGTTAATTGCAGCAGATGGTTTCTGGTTATTATCTGCTGCATAGTGTCTTGATCTTTGGAGGCCTTGATCCTTGTGTGCAAGGGGAATGTAAGGGTGCTAAGACTTAGTTTCTGGGGAAATTGATTTGGCACTTAGTGGGTGTGTCTACACATCTGCTTAGCTGTGTAGTAGATCAATTTCCTGTGCAGTAAAGCATCACAGTCTACATGTATGGGGCAATTGGACTGGCATAGATTAATTTACAGTGCCATCAGATAGTTCCATCAGACACAAGTACTATCCAATGGCAGAGTAAATTACTGTGCTTAAACGCACATGTAGACGGTGATGTCAGGATTACTCTAGTTCAAATGGCACCAGAGCTTATTCAGTCACATTAATTGCATGTGTAGATCCACTCAGTGTAAATCAAAGATCACAGTTGCAGCTTCTAACTGGTACCTACCTGCAATGGCCTCGAGGGCCGTTTTATACTATCTGGGGATGATCACAGTATAGCAAAACTCCAAAAATACATCCTTTCTTGTGTTGCAGTAGTGTTGCAAATTCTCAGCTGATATTAAATAGCAAACTTGTATTTGTCAAGAGTAAGTCATGCTTTATCAATCTGTTTTTTCTATGACAAGGTGATGGCCTCTGTAGGTGGGGGAGAGTAGTTGATGTGATATACCTCAACTTTAGCAAGGATATTGATAATCTCTGTTGACATTTTTATTAGTAAGTTAAAAAATACAACCTAGATGAGAGTACTGAATCTGACACAACTGGTTGAGCTGGGACACGACTACTAAAAGAGCAGTCATAAATAGCTCAATGTTGAACTGGGAAGAGGTACTGAAGAGGGCTCTCTAGGTGTCTTGGTTGGGTTCTGTATCTTCATTAATGACTTGGAGAATGGGTGGACTGTTTGCAAATCTGCAGATGACATCAAGATTGGTGGAGTTGCAGGCACTTTGAAGAATAGGATTAGGATTCAGAATAAGAAATAAAGAATTTAAAGTGTATTACTGGTTAAACCCATCTCATTTTGGGTGATCTTAACTCATAAGTGTGGTGGGGCATCTTTGGTGCCCACCACTTTATTGGGCTTGAGAAGGCTGTGGAGCCACCAACAGGTGCAGTTAGGTCCAATTAGGCCATCACATGACCACAAGCCCCGCCCCCCCAATTGGATGGGGGCTGGGTAGCCAGAGTATAAACACAGGCCCTAGGAGCTGAGCTGGAAGTTACATCTAGGGAGCCAGTGGAGTAACATTGTACAGCCTGAGGAGAGCAGCTCCTGGAACATCTGGAGGATAGGGTAACAACTATGGGGATGGAGGAAGTTACTGTTGGTCCTGGGTAAGACCTGAAATTTTACCCTGCTGGGTTTGGATGGTGTGGTGGGGCTACCTGTGGTGAAAAAGTCTTGAGGATATGCTATACCTGTGCCTCCCTAGTGAAAGGTGAGGTGCTGGAAAACCTCCGCCCCGATGCCTTGTAGGTGCTGTGTGGCGGGGAATGGCCTGGGGAGCATACCCCCAGTCGGATGGACTGACTTCCCATCCTCAGCGCTGTGGTCAAAACGTTTCACATTTCAAAATGTTTTGACTAGCCTTGGGTTTTTTGGAGGCTATTTTGACAGTCTTTGTTTCACTTTGATTTTGCTGTTTCAACCTCGAAATGAGTCGAAATAGTGTTGAAACAAAATGGACAGCAAAATTTCACACAGCCTTAGTGTCTAAACTGAAAGAGCATGGGCCAACTCTCTTGCCTCAGCAGGAGAAGTCCTCAATTCACATCTGTTTTAATAAAAGGGGTCACCCCTGTCTTCTAGCAATATGAAAGGAAGTATCTATTATCATTGTGCAGATATGGGTTAAACGTGGTAATGCACAGCAAGACCTACTGTCTGCTCATTCTCTTACCAGTGTCCTGTACTCTACTTTTTCCCCAAGGCACAGGATGTATGTACTCAGGAAACATCAGTGAAGTAATGTGTTCATGGGTCATGTGTTCTACATTTATAAACAGTATAAATATGGAGGACAAAGTACTCTGTATTTCCAGTGGCATGACAGTTGTAAGACAGTTTTCCAGTAACTAGAAATCTGGGCATCCTATGACTTAATATTTCTTATTTGAACTTCTTAGAAGAAGAAATCTATACTATATTATCTGATCAGATATGCATGTGCCAGGAAAGCATACACTATATGTACATTAAGTAAGTGTAATGATATATATTTGGTCCTTAAGTTAGTGAAAAGCATACACTGTCTTCTAAGATCAGTTACACTAATGTAAAATATATGGACACTAAGCAAGGAGATAATTAAGTTCATCATAAAAAGAAATTTAAAAAACAAATGATAAAACATAGTATCAATGAAGAGTTTGTGTGGATTTAAAACTGAGGTCTCTCATTTAAAGTTTGAGCCTGTCTCTTTTTTAAAATTTTGACTGTATCAGGGATAATAGTGTAGGTAAATGCTAAGGGTGAGGATAGGGCTCTAGTTCATTTTATAAATATCTTCTTTGTTGTATTAGGTGCGAATCCTTAGCTTCCTGCATTTAGAACCTTGGGGAAGAGTCATGCATCTTGGAATTTGAAACCTTTTTGGAAGATTAATATTTCCCTTGGTGCATACTATTTTAAACTCTGTAAATGTCTGCGTGCATTTGAGAGGTGAGGGGAGGATAGGTTTCCAAATAACTTTTATCTTCATGCAGGCATAATAGCTTGTTTTAATGGACTTGAATAGGTTTGGGGCCATTTTAAAATTTTAAATGCAACTGAAAAGGGTATTGTTCTAATCTTGTATAATACCTAATAGATATCTTAAGTTAATTACCTTCTAGGTATGAGAGAACTTGATGAAATTTCATTAAAATCTTCATATTCACTAGATGACATGATTGGGAGGTCTCTAATTACTGGGAAGAGGGGAAGAAAAAAGTCTCTATCAAATGTTTTGTCTTCATAGATGATATGTCTCAAAAAAAATTTTTTTCTTTCTTTTTTGTTCTTAATATATTTATATGATAGGCCAAGTACACTGGAAATGAACAACGTTTAAAGCCATTATACATACTCTGGATGTTAAAGCACAAAAGCAAGCATCTTAAATTTTGTTTCCATCTTTCAGCCAACAGAATCACATCTTTCCACTACTCTGAATCAGACATCAACACCATAGTCTTAACTCTATTCCTCTTTTTTGATGTGACCTTGATCAAACTATGCCTTCCATGAATATTAAGCTAACTCCAAACCTTCCATTCGTCATACCTACTTTGTTGTACTAGCATTTTCTTAAATGATTAGCAGTCGATATTTGAAATGTGTCTGTACAAGGGTGACAAATTGCTTTTAGCTGTGGCCTCATTCCTTAAGCTTTGTAATGGCAGCATTGTTTTGTCAGAGTTAGAATTTAGACTCCCTTATAAAAGTAAAATAACCTTTCAAATGGCAGGATCAAAATGAAGCTTTCAGTTCATCAAGTGAGGTACTCCTGCCTTCCCCCATGGTCTTCTCTCACCACACTTATTTATACCTGGAACAAATCATGTCAGATGCCTTAGAAAACTTCACTGAAACGGTGTCAGTTGTAGGACAAGAAATTAACATCCTTTGTTTTGCTGATGTCATTGATCTAATAGCTGGAACTGTGGAAGAGCTTAAAGAAATAACAGAAAGGCTGCATAAGGATACAAACAGATATGGAATGGAAATCAGTGCAGAGAAGAGTAAAGTACTGATAACATCAGCCAGTAGCAATGATGATGCATCAGTAAAAACTGGTAATGAGAAGCTAGAAAAAGTAACACACTTTAAATAACTTGGAGCAACCATTACAGAAGAAGCTACATCAGAAAATGAAGTAAAAACGAGAATAGCCATCACCAATAGACAAGTAGCAAAGGTGAGGAAAATCAACTGGAATCAACATGACAATGAAAACAAAACTCTACCTGCTATATGCTATTGTTATTTCAACAGCTCATTCTCTATGGCTGCGAGACTCGCTTGGGCACTGGAAAAATGAATTGAGACTTTTGAAAGTCTTCCATGCATATCCTACACTGTACACACAACCAATGAATTTGTGAAAGATTGAATCAGACAAGAAGTTGGAAAATGTGAACCCTTACTTGAAATTATAAGAAGAAAGATGCAGTGGTTTGGACACACAAAAAGAAGGTCTGGCACCCTTACCAACACCATTCTGCAGGGTGCTGTGGACAGACAAAGAAAAGGAGGAAGATGTAGGACAAGATGGACCACCAACATTAAAGACTGAATGGGATTAAAACTGACTGATAGTAAAAGGATTGAAGAAGACCAGGAAGAATGGAGGGATCAAAGATGCCCCAGTGGTTAGTGTGACCTTGGGACTGACTTGACTAGCACCTAATGCAGAGCCCATCATAGTGTAGGCATAGTATGGGTTATTTTTGCCCAGGTGCATCACTTTACACTTATTTACATTGAATTTCATCTGCCATTGAGTTGTCCGCTTTCTCAATTGTGTCAGATCATTCTGTAGTTCCTCACGTTCTGCCTCGGTCTTTTACCAATTTGAGTAATTTTGTGTCATCTGCAAATCTGGCCACCTCACTACTCACCCATAAATGACCTTTTTCCAGGTCATTTATGAATATGTTAAACAGCAGTGGTCCCAACTGAGATCTTTGGGGGCTCCACTATTTTCTTCTTTTCATCCTTAAAACTGTCATTTATTCTCACTCTTTGCTTTTTATCTTGGAGCCAGTTTCTAATCCATGAGTGGATGTTCCCTGTAATCCCATGACTACCTAATTTAGTTAAGACGGTCTGATGGGGGGACCTAGTTTTTGGAAGTCCAACTATACTACATCAACAGGATCACCCTGATCCACCTGCTTATTGACACCCTCAAGTAATATAGTAGGTTGTTGAGGCATGATTCTCTTTGATAAAACCATGTTGATTCCTTCCCAGCAAGTCATGTTCATCCATGTGCTGAACAATTCTTTTTTTCATTATTGTTTCTACCAGTTTTCCAGGAACATAATTTAGGCTGTCTGGTCTGCAGTTCCCTGGGTCCCCTCTAGAGCTTTTTTGAAAATGGGAATTACTTTGGCAATCCTTCAGTCTTCTGGTACTAGGGTTGTTTAGCAATAGGTTGCATACTACAGTTAAGAGCTCGGCATTTTCCAGTCTGAGCTCCTTTGGGACGCCAGGGTGAATATCATTAGGTTTTAGTGATTTGCTACTATTTAATTTATCAATTTCCTCTGCAACCTCATCTATTGAAACCTCAGTTTGGGTCAGCTCCATTGACTTGTCCCTAGAGAAGAGTGGATCTGGTAAGGGAATTTTCCCAGCATCTTCCATTGTGAAGGCAGACTCAAAGAATACATTTGGTTTCTTAGCTTCTCATCCTTTAGTGCCCCTGATTGTCTAAAGGCCCTACTGACATCCTTGATGGTCTTTGTCTTCTAATGCACTTAAATACATTTTTGTATTTATACTTTTCATGTCTGTAGTATGTTTCTGCTCAAATTCTTTCTTACCTTGTCCTATTATAGTTTTACATTTGATTTGCCAGAGTGACTGCTAGTGGTCACCAACATGGGCGCAGGGTTACAAAGGGGTTCCAAGGCATTCTTGGAAACAGGTGCGAGTACTCAGCTGTAACAATAAAACAGATGATGGCTTTTTAACAAAACAGGTCTTTTTCATCAGAAAACATTTCAAGGAAGTTAAATCTTTCATGGAAGCATGCCATTTGGTGCATCTTTTGGTGGTTTTTAACAGTTTCCTGCCATCTTGCATAGTTTCCATGTGGGGGAAGCAAGATCCTAATTCAAATTAGGGCTCCAACTTTGAAACAGAATCCAGGTTGATCTCCCTACTTTTACAAATCCTGTTGTACAATCACTGCTTCATTCATTTTGCATGTCATTGTATTTCATACAGTGCCTGACAAATATACAGGATTTTTTTTTTTTTAAAGCTATGAGTGAGATTAATCTCTCCACCCAGTCCCTTTTATCTGTACAACATTTCCTGCTCCAGGACTTGGAACTTTTTCTCAGTTACCACTGAGAGATGGAGGAAAGACCCTGGCTGCATCAGGTGATTATGACATTGAGGAGGAAAAGGAGGTGGGCACATGGGGGCTCAACTTAACAAACACAAAACCTTGGGGTGGCAGGGGAAATGCTGTCCATGAAACTGAAGCCCCTAAGTTTAAATAAATGTTACATCTACCAAACTTTTCATGTGCATAATAAAGAAAAACTGTGGAACGTTTCCCACTGCAGAACTCGGACCAGAGCCCAGGGGACCTCCTGTCCTTGCAGAGGCTGTACTGCTTCCCCACAGTGGTACCTGGGCCTTCAGTGGCATGGCCTGGTGGGCTTGTAGATCACTCCCTCCCCCATTCAAAAAATGTCATAATTGTCTGATGCAGCTAGCATCCGTTCCTCACTCTAATTTGAATTCCCTGGAATGTTTTCTGATGGAAATGACCTGTTTTATTATTAAAAGTGTCATTTAGTAAGTGACCCCTGTCACTTAAGAACACTAGCAGTGAAGTCATTTCCCCAGATTTCTGTAACTTAAACAAGCCATGACTATTATACCATTTTTGGCATAACAATTCCACAGCCTGAGACCACCACTAGGGCAGATGCATAAAATGCCTCTGGCAGAAGTGCTGTAATTTATCATGCTTTACTCAAAGCACAATAATTTAGAATGAGAGCCATAATTTAGAATGGCTTCCAGGAGAGAGACCCCAGACTTCCCCTGCTGGCAACCCTCCCTCCCCACCCTCTGCCCTGGCCATGGTGTGGCATGCTGCAGGTCCAGGGCAGCTTCAGGGACAGAAATTCCCTTTCCCCTGCCCCACCCCTGATCAGGCTGCACGCGGAGCTGGGATCAGAGGCTGTCACCCCCTTGGGTCAGTGACAGCCAAGGTGGTGGGTCCAGCCCAGCAGTCAGGCAGAGCTAATGAGCTCTGTCCAAGGCTAGAGCACAGCCCTGCACAATGTTACACAAATAACCAATTGCTCAAATCATGAGTGAGACCTTGCTGGGGAATAAGGCAAAGTGCTGCATTTATTGATTAAGCACTTAATACACACACACACATGCATGGCATTCGTACCCCAATTTCTGTTCTGCACTGGTATATGTTACCAGTCTTATTGGTGCTGGGATCAACTAGTGGCCAGCCAAGTTGATCTGAGTGGGAGCTGGGCTTCTGCTGATCCATCTCATCAGATGAACCAATGCTCCAGGATGACATACAGAACAAGATCCAAAATCAATATGTCTCATCCCATCCTTTATAGCCTTGTCACTTCATCCAGTCCTCTGGGCTTTTGCTGGGTTATCACTGTGTTCTTTCTTGAAGGTTGATTGCCATTGTTCTCTCACTGTTCTGGGGTGGATTCTTCTTGTTTGGTCTTTTATCTGTCTGCATTTTTCAGCCAGTCACCAACTGGTGTTTTTCTTTTCTACACTTTCTTCCTCCACTTCCACAATTTCACCCATACAGCATACAAAAGAGTAAAAGGTCAAGCACTTATGTCAAGCTACAGAGCAGTACAAAATGGAGTTTCTTAAGGCAATGCAAAACTCAAGAAAATACATAAGATTAAAAGCAATAGGCAAAAGTCTATTTCCATGTTATTTACCTAACATCATGCTGGTATTTATGCTTTTTCCATAGCAACAATGCCACCTGAGATCTACCATTTTTAAAGTACTTTATGTGCCATGACCGTCTGTTCTATTGTAACTGTAAAGCACTTTCTGTGTGCTTAAAGCACATTAAATGTAATGTCTGTACTTAATGTAGGAGTTTCCAAAATTAACAAGTTGCAAGAAGGCAGTTTAACCTCAGTGCACAGCCTCATAATGTGACCTGATTTGTTAGTTTCAGGTCAAAGCATATTCTTTTTGGATGACGGGCTTATCAAAAACCACTCAGCAACAGACTAAGTGACTCAAGTATCTCTGAAAGAATCAATTCACTTTCCATATGCAATAAGTGTTTGTTTGTTTGTTTTTTCCTTTTTTATATGAATTGTTTTGGGAGAAATATGCTGGCTGGATTAATTTGTAAAAAAAGTTTTACACAGTCACTGCACTTCTGCATCTCTTAGTTTGGGCTCGATTCAATAACTATCCTAACTGAGCTAATGAAGCTGATGAAAGAACAGGTTTTTGAATGGAAACCATAAGCAAAATCTCATAGTATCTTTCTCTTTGTGGTAAACTGTGAATTTGCATTACTGAGTTTGTATTGTTTATGTATAACTCAAATAAGTCCTTTGAGAAGCATGAAGTGTTCATGCAGCTGCCTTTTGATTTACTTTCCTTGCTATTGCAGATGTTATAGATGCTAAAAATAGCTTCCAGTACTGCATTTTACTCCTCTTTTTAATGAGTTTCTTTCCAAATATTGAAAGATGTCTCCACTTGGCAGAGCAATAGGGTACATGTCTCTTGTTAATTGTTTGATTGTGCCATCTGTATTTCTTCTCAAGTAGTACATCTTCACTTTCTCCTTTCTTTTTTTTTAAATGTATTATTTGCTAATGGCTTCTGGTAGGTTTTCATCTCCACTTTAATTTCCTGTTTTTCCATGTAGTGGACCAACATGTATTAATTTTTAAAACAGTGTTATTGTCTTTGTTCATTAAACGTTAAGTCAATTTGTTATGTAAACTGATTTTTCTTATTCTTCCTTCATTTTAAATTTTAATGTGTATGGAATTAAATTAATTAGATTTGATCAAGGCTTGTTTTTTTTTCCCATTAAGGACCCTAAACTTATCTGCACTGACATAAAAATGGAGGGTCTTTGTCCTTATTTTCTCTATTCTAAGAAGAAAAAAAAGAGCACACACTTCCTTTATATCTGTGATAGAGTTAATGAGCTGCATGTGCCGTGGTGGTTGGTCATATTCACATAGCAAAGTGCAGTGCTGTACAGCAATATCTACACTAGCTTCTCAGAAGTACAGTAAATTAGCTCAGGGAGAGCATTGTGGTAATGTGGCAACACTGCTTTCAGTTCTGAGTTACCTTGTTTAAAGCTAGCTCAGGTGTTTCTACAGAACTGTACTGGGTCTTGTAGATGAAGCCAATGAGAGCTTGATGTGGGTGTATGGTGTTCTAATACCGGCTTACAGCCTCTTTCACACAAAGGAGAGCGTGTGTACATGAGATGATAAAGGTGCAGTAAACTTATTCAACTATGCATTAGCCCAGCAGGCAAAACCTGTGCTACTGAGCAGTTGAATTAGACTACTGTGCATCACCATAACAAAATAGTGTGTGCTGGCACTACTGCTCAGTAGCGCCAATTACAGAACATGAAGTTACTGCCTGTTATTATAGGTACTAAACTTAATGTGCTGTAATTACAGTGCATTAATGCATGTGTAGGCATACCTGGATACATATTTTTTCATGCTTTTTAGAAAATATATATATGGTAACACCATTCTCTTAAAACACTTAGAAAATGGAGCTAAGGAGAAAAATCTGGTTTTATGCCTATTTACTCTAAAAGTGGGTGTAACATTTTGCTTTGGTAGCAACTTCATGACTATATTTTTTTACTATATTGCTTACAACTACAGAAAACGTAAGGCAACAGAGCAGCAACCCTGAAAGACTCATAAATGGAACAGAGTAGTTTTAGATAATGGCTCTTGGCTTACCAACTCTTCCACAAACTTTCCCCTCACTTGTCTCAATTACATAAATCTTTAAAACTCTGCAAAACTTTAGAATACCTACTGAGCAAAAATAAGAAGCACTAGGCAAACCTGCATCTACTAATGACAAGAAAAAGTCTGCACTGTAGATGATCACAGTAATTTCACAGCCTCTCCATGCATTTCCATTTACCATGTTTCACAGCATATTTAGAACTAAATAAATGTGGGTGTGCTAATGTATGTTATGGGATAAATATATAGGCAATAACAAAATGAGGTTTGCTGCTTAGATGTCAGACTAACAAGCCTTGTTGTGGGGGAAGCTCACCATTACCACTTCATTCTTGAGCTCTATTTAGGGCTGAAAAACTGCACTTTATTTCTTGTAATCCATTTATTCTTGCATTCCACCTTTTTAATTATCTTGTGACGATCTTTGAATGCACTGCTGTCATGAGTGTGTCAAAGGAACACACACACGCATGCTGCACCTGTCCATTTAAGCTGAAGATGTTGACCTTTTCAGTGTAAACTCTTGTTCAATTTCAATTAAGTATGCCATCATGCTATCAATACATTCACAGCAGCTACATAAAAAAACACCATTGGCAGAAGTAACAAGCAATAAAAAGACCCTGCTGAGGCCACTTACACTAAAACAGGACTCAGGAGTAGGTGGCAATTGTCTAGAGCTTGGAGTCTCATTTGTTCATAATATATTGATGGAGGAATGCATCTGGAGAAAGTAAATATGGCTCTGAACTATTGTCCGAGCTGGAAAATTACACACAAGAGCTACTTTTTAAAAAAGTGGGATTAAATTTAGTGGGGCACTATTACTCATTTTTTTCCCCCCTGTGTCTGCATCAGAGACTCCAGAGAGCATCTCTTTCTGCTGCTGCTTCCTTAGTTAGTTTTCCTAATGTTCTTCATTTATTATTGGTTAAACATATATGCAGTACAATAAATCCCAGAAGAGAAAAAGAAATGTTTAGAGACAACTTTGTACTTTACAGACAAAAATATGTTAGTAGCATATCATCCCGATGCTGTGTTGGCTTCAGTGGCTGTATTAGTAGCATTTCAGGTTAGCATTATAAAACTCCCAAGTCCCCAAAGAAAACAGAATTGTTGACAGTATGAGTTACTTGCTTCTGTAGCTTTCCTAAGCAAATGTCTTGAAGGTGTTGAGGGGGTAAGTGTACAGCGTAATTGAAGCAGGGTTTTCAGGTTTACTGCTTTTTTAAGCATCTGATATATATATCTACTAGACTTATATTTTAATATTCATGGCTGGCTTAATAACATAAGCACTAAACAACCTAGTTCTGTTAGAGATTCACTTTTATGAGTGACAGAAGTTTGTTTTCTTCCAAGACAAACACTTATTTAAAAAACCAAAGACACCCAAAACCCAGTAGATCCCCATAAAGTCACTTGGTCTGTGCTCCGCTATACAGATTATACATAGAACTTCCCCAGGATCACTTATGTTTTGGTTTTTGAAACAGTTCATATCCTCATAACCATGTCACCAAACTAGAGTGTATTCTGGTTAACTAGTACTGAGAACTCATTACTATAGTCATATTAGTCAGTGCACTGAATCTTTGCCAGAGTCCCAATGATTTTGTCATCCATTAAAGCATAATTAGTTATTTCCAGATGCATATGTATAGTAAACAATGAACTTGGTCCTGATCATAGGAACGTAGGGCAGGAAGGGAACCTACTTCACACAGTCACCTAGTTCAGCCGCCTGCTCATGGCAGGATCATCCCTGACTAAATCATCCCAGCCAAGTGTCTGTCCAACTTGCTCTTGAAAATGCTTGATCACCCTCATAGACATCCATTTGCTCTTAATCTCCAACCTGAATTTCCTCTGCTATAGCTAGAGGCCATGGTCTCTACTCCTGTCTCTTATGGCCACAGCGAATCATGTTTTTCCATCTTCTCTATAGTCAATTATCTTCTATATTGGCTATTAGTGCATGTAAGAATGCAAAGCAGAAATTGTTGATTGGTTATTTTACCTCAAAGTCAGCTAATTCTTACAGAGTGAGCCCTCCTAAGGTTTGCAGTAAGCCAGACTGTGTAGGCTTTGCATTCTGAATTGCTGTAATATTTTTCTTCTTTATTATAAATGCCCCAAGTCACTCTTACTATGTTATAGCATAGAATACAAAATACTTTTTGTAAAAAGGTGAAAACGGCTAACCACTGATAGTTTGTCATTCACAGCTAATCATTTGTCATTACCAGTCTCCTTGGAGTGATAGATTAACCAGATTTCACTGTACATTGTTGAAATAGTATAAAGCCTATTCTTGTACAGCCTGAGATCAGGACCACGCATGGGAAGGCTTGGTAACTATTGGTTTTTGGGATCGGGTGTTTTTACTCGGTTCCTTCTTCCTGTTATATTTCATCAAGAAAATTAATCCTTCTGACTGCAATTCTGTTAATCTAAATATGTAATTATGTAAATATCAGCGATGTTCTGGAGTGAGCCTGGGTTTTCCTTGAAGACCTCAGAGTGTGGTGTAGAGATGTTACAGGGGTGTAGGTTGTAGCCGTGTTGATCTGCCTGTGTAGAGACGTTCACATTAGTTTGGTTACCAGAAGCAGTCTAGTCACGGCTGGCCCACGTGGAGGCCAGAGATCTCTCTACTCTGCTCCAGTTTTCACTGTGAATGTACCCTACATCCTGCCAGGATCCCTGGGAGCCTTGTTGCAGGTGGACGGGGGTGTTGATTTCAGGCCAAGCAAAGGTTGCAATCAGATAAATTATATGTGCAGCTTTAAGAAATTTCATAAAGAAAGGTTCTTTAGAATTAAGTGATGCTCTACTGAAACAGTTCAGTTAATTGAATGGGAGACAACATTCTCCTGTTTCTTTTTTTCCCTCTACTTTTTCCTTGATAGCAATGTAGAGCATAGCCTTACCTTCAAGACATATTTGACTTCTTTGTCTCCATACCAGGAGCTGTAAGTTTGCTTTTGTTCTACTCCTTGGCAGTGTGTATTGTATCACTGTCTCTTGGCCTCTAGAGCAGCGATTCCCAAGCTTGGGTCATAACTCAAATGAGGGATGTGGAGGCAATGCTGGCGGCACTGCACACAAAGGACGAACTGTGCCGCATGCCAGGAGTTCCCCGCCTCTGCCACCGGGCCACTGCTGACGCCACGCTCTGCTCCCAGCAGCGGGTCGTGGCAAAAAAAGGTTGGGAACCACTGCTCTAGAGGGATGTAAATGTGGTTTGGTTTGCCACCTTCAGTTGGGAAAGATGAAGGAGAAGATGTAAACTAGTCAGGAAAATATGTAAACAGGTATTTTTGCCTTCCTGAATTGTGGCCTAACTTTCTTGTATATATCACTACTTATCTTGTTCCCCCTTAGATTAGACATAGAGAGCATACTGTTACTTACCTTTGAGAAATATATTTGTTTGATCTCTCTCCATTCATGTCTTAAGAATAATGTTCAGAACATAAGAAAGACCATATGGACTCATTTCTGAGCCTAGTTGGATTGGTACTATAGTTTTCTCTTTTTTAAACTCTAGCATTCAGTTTTCCACACATGATGCAGTCCAGCAATCAAGTGTCAGCTATGTTTATACTGTCAAATTGAGAATTTGGCCCAGTGTCTCCTATTATTTTGGCTTCGTCCTGACAGAAATTTTATAGTTGAATCTGTGTATCTGCTTCAGATAATGAAGGGAACAAGAGTAAGCTGGGAAAAAGGCTAGAGAGGCAAAAAGGGGATGTAATAAAATGAACGCCCTGGAAAGCTATACATCATTGATTCCTAATGTGGGCTGTTCAAATAGATATGAGGCAAGATAGTTACACTCCCTTTTCTTTAACTCATAAATGAGTTGGGTCCAGCTGGATGGAAGGGGAGCTTCTGGTGTAAAAATGGGGACTGCACTATAGAAATGCAGGCAGCGACTATATGGATTCATTTGACCTTAGAATTTATTTATATTGAGAGAAACTAAATAACTCTCTGTCTGCCTGCCCCATACTGTATGCAACTGCCATCTGTCTTGTATGCAACTGGGCAACTTGGCATGATTACTACAAACAGGGTTCACAGGCAGGTGCTGACAGTTTTGCTTATGAAGTAAAGATGAATCTGTGAAGGGCGATCATCATAAGGAGGCAAGGATGAGGATATTTACAGTTCCATAAACACGTCTTCACCTGGTTATGTTTGACGCTGTGCATAAATCCTTATGCTGGGCAAGGCTTGAGAGGTTCAGTGTTTGTGATACTTTTCTGAGCTTGAAGTGTAGATGACTAGATTTCTTCTCTTGGTGAGAGGTCAGTTTATATTCTTTTTTAAATTGATAAATGTCACTTAGATTCAGGGTCTCACACAGCCCCTAGTGGACATTTATTCACCGCAAAGCCTCTTCAGAATTGTGTCAGGCTCAGGAAGATGAAGCAGGACTTTCGGGAAATGGGCTGGAGTAGAGAAGGGGAACACTAGAGATAAAGGAACAGGGGGACTAAGGAAAAACAGAAAAAATGCCTTGGTGAATGGTTCCTATTGAGGTTCAGACTTTAATTTGGAAGTGTATGTTAACACCACCCACTGCCACAAGAAATCCTATACTGGACGTGTCTACACAAGATGTTGACTGTATGGTAACCAGAGTTACTGTGCAGTAGTGTTGCTGAATGGCGTGTAGGTGATGCTGACTGCACAGAAGTAATGAGCTACTGTGTAGTCAGCGTCTCATGTAGATGCAGCCACTGACTTTAAACTGGAGGTTGCTCCAGCCCTTTTTGTTTTGCTAGCTTACTCGGCTGTTTTTGATGTTTGGATATTGGATGTTTCCTCTTTGGTTTAGGAGAAATGCTAGAATGTCTTGTACCTCCCATACTAGTTTCCATCCATACCTACTGGATCAAAGAGTTTGGCTAGTTTTAGACATAGTGAGTCACACTCTCACTGTTTTAACACAGCTGTAGCTGCAATAACATCAAAGTATTACATGATAAGGTAGTCAGACTTTTTACACAGGAGTGCTGGCACAGTGGAGATTTGGAACTGTTGCATGGAGGGATATCTTTGCACACTGGCACTGATGGCTTTGGAGGAGGGTGTGTAGCCTGGCTATTTTTTGAAGATGCTATATTAATAACTCTGTATAAGTGCATCTGTTTCTGAACAGCAGCTATTTCTGGTAAGCAATTGATTATCAATAGAGAAACAACCAGCAGAACTAAACAGTCTTCTTATCATAACTTCTTTAACAATCACTGAAATCCTGCAGAACAATCTTCAGTTTTTTAATTTCAACATCTTGGTCAGATTAAGTGTCCTCGAGTTCCTTTGGGCCCTTTACTCTCCATACAGATGCCTCAAAATGATGAACTCAAAACCTGTGGGCTTTCAGTCTTACGGGGGCTTTATATGTTAACGTTAATAATCATGTAATGGGCTGAGCCCCCTTAGGGTAACTATAGCAAATAGTTATCCTTATGCTACTTCCCACATTCTAATCATCTCATTGTGTAATGAAAGTCCTGAAATGCCAGGAGGAATCCTTCTCTTAGAAATACCTCTGTGAGTGGTCAGACCTAGAAAACCTGGATTCCAAGACTCCTGTACTCATCGTGCCTGAACTGTGCCGTACATCATTGGGCATCAGGTGATATACAACATTTTAGAAAAACTTAGCATGTACATTGGTAGTGCACAATTGCTGTCTTCATTGCAGGATTCACTAAGACCTTTAGCATTGAAAGAACCACCAGCAATCTGGAAAGCACCAGAATAATCCTCAAAAGCTTCCTTGACACTGAAGAAGAACAATAAGCCAAAGTCCACAAACAATCTACAAGAATAGCGGGACTGTACTGAGGCTTCTGCTGCTACAGATCTTAGCACTGGCAAATCTCTCAAGACCTAGTATCAGAAGATAGATTCCCCCTCTCCCAGCAGAATATACGCATGTTGTCACTGATGGTGCCTTGCTTACTGGCATCTCTTATCAAAAAGAAGTATTCTTTCTCACTCTCTGGAGTTCATCTTCTTTCTGAAGTTATTGAGCAGAGAACCATGGGTATATGGCCATGGGAACATGGACTGGGAAGAGACCTCCAGGGTGATCAAATCCAGTCCTCTACTATTGCAAGCAACCAAGCCATAAGAATCAAGCTCCATCTTAAACTTAGGTAAGATTTTATCCCCATAGCTCATACTGGAAGGAAGTTCTAAAACCTCACTGCTGTGGTACTTAGACACATTTTCCTGTTTTCAGCCTAGATGTTAATCATGGATGATTTTATATTAATTTGTTCTTAAGCCAAAGGACAGTGTTAGTACAAATAGTTCTGTTCTGTACCTGGTGTTTACCCACACTGATGTATTTATAGAGAGGAATAATATTTCCTCTTGGCTTTCATTTTGCTCAGCTAATGTGCCTAGCTCTTTTAGTTTCCATTCTCCTGATCATCCAAATAGGCTTTCTCTGCATAAGCTGCAACCCCGTTATCTTTCTTGACTGCGGGTGATCAGGATTGTTCACAGGATTCTGGATGAAATCTGAACAATGTTTTGTATGGTGACATGAATAATATATATGTGTTCCTTTTTTGTAGTTTTCAACTGATAAACCTCAACTAATAGCAGAAATGTTTTATTAGTCCCCTTCCATTTTGGACTATTAAATGTCCCGTTTCTGTTATGCTAGTTTTTAGGCGTATACACTGCATTTTGTATGTTATTCCAGCTCTCTTCCACAATAGCAATACCTCCCAACTTGGTGTCATTAGCCCACTTCCTTTGCATACTCCTACATTTTGTCTGTGTCATTGATGAAAATATTAAAGAAGCTGACACTCATCTTCGGAAATCTTTACTAGTTAGAACTCTTTTCAGCCCAATACTTCTCTGATTTGCATAATCTCTTGTCTTTCCCCCCATATGGCAGCGCCTTCCCTATTTTACACCTCTTTATTTTTTTTCTATCTTAATTAATAATTTTCCATATAGCACTATATCAGATGCATTACTGAAGTCAAGATAGATACAATTTACTGCATTTCCTTGTCTGGGAAGTAAGTTATCTTATCAAAGAAAGGTACTGGGATGTGACAATTTCCCTTTGACTATGCCTTTCATTTTATTCCATTTTCCATTTGTTGTCACTGCTCTAATGATTCTTTCCCTCAAATTTGTTCCAAATCCTTGCATTCTATTGAAGTCAGGCTAACAAATGTGCAGTTGCCTGATCACATTTTCTCCCATTGTAAATATAAGTACTACATTTGCTATTCTTTAGTTATGCAGTGTTCCCCCTCTGATTGTTTCACATGCCAGCTCTTTTTGGATTCTAGGATGGATGTTACCCAGCCCTTCCCAACTTGATTGAATTAAACTCTTTGAATTTTTGCTACCATGAAGATAGTAATTTCTATTTCCATTTCCCACGCTCTCTTCCATACTGTTAGCTACCCTGTCTTTGCCCCATCTTCAACTTGTTGTCTGTCTTTAATACTTTGCCTCAGTTTTAATTTAGTTCTAGGCAGTTCTTGTATCAGCTTTAATTTCTACTCCAATATTACTTCAAAATTGTTCTACTTTCCTTGTTCTTTTTTATGTGTATGGGTGAAGCCTAATATTCGTCAAATTGTGCTTCAGCCAACACATCCTGACCTTTAAATTTAACTTTCTTTGTTGATCAGTCTCCTTTTCTGTTTCTTCTAGGCTTGCTGCTTATATATGCTATCCTTTTCATATGCTGAGGTCTGGGTTTCTTCCTTATAAACATTTTTCCTGAGATAAAAAATCCAGATAGTTTTTGAACCCTTGACACCCACAAAAAAGATAACGTTGTGGGGAAATTAATTAACAAAGAATTGGATTTTGGTTCACTTTTATCCTGGTGATTTTCAATTAGTTTTTGTTACATGGGTTTGGTAAATAAGACACATGCTGCATTTCCACTGAAAGTCAATTTACTTTACTGGTGAACTTTTTCCTTCAACTGGCAAAGCATGCTCCCTAGTGTTGAGCGACATCAACAGCTTGCTTGAGAAATGTGCTAAAGTCTGAGATCTGTAAAGTAGCCACATGACATAACTAACTGACTTCTGTTAACTATTATGCTCTCAGAATCAGGTTGAAGTGCAGTATTGCCATCTTTATTGACTGATTGACTATGAATCCTTTACCCACCAGTCAGAGGGGATAGTGCCTGCCAGTGATCTCTGGAGTCCATGTTGATAAGTACTCAAAGAACATACCCTGCAGCAACTCTGGCATCATCATCATGCATGCCATGTGAACATCATCATGCATACATCTTCCACTCCTGCTTTGATTTATAAACTTGCTGTGGGCGTCATGTTGCAATGTAACTGAGAGAAAGTCATTGTCAATCAGCCCTTCTTCCCTTCATACAGGACTGGAAGGAGCACATGATAGAGGCAAGGTCATGGTGGATGCTACTAGGTAAAGGAATCTGCTCTTACTTGCTCAGGCTGCATTAACACTAAGAGTGAGATCCATTAACTTCAGTATCTGAGAAAACCACACATACTGCTGGGTAAGTAGCTTTAAAGTGCCAAAACCAGCTGTTGGGGGTGCCTAGACTAAAGTTAAAAGGGTAGATCTTTAGCAGGTGTAAACGGCTGTAATACTATTGGCTTCAGTTAACCTGTGGAGACATACCATAACAGAAGATCTGACACAGGGTTTATTCTTGTTCTAATAAATATCCTTTCTATGATACTATTTTAAACGTACATTTTGGCAATGCTTAAAGTTCCAAATCAAGCTCTGGACTTTTCAAGGTGTGAAACAAATGTACACCTGTTCCAATGTATTGACTTGCTCAGAGGTGTATAATAACTGAAAGCAAATTTGCTCCATATCTGTGATAGACCTCTGGAAGGTTATAGGACTTGGCATACTTTTAGGTACTGCCTGTTGCCCAGACTTCACAGTTCAGATGTTACTCTGGGATGATCCATATCATTCCAGATTCACAGCTTGTAGCACATTCATCAAACTGCGTATTGTAATAATGCTTAAGAGGTGCGCTGTTATGAGTAGATCAAGTATATTTTCAGGTGTAAACAGCTGAGCAAAGAATTGTTCATTTTGTTCAATTAGCTTACCTTAAAGTCATTGAAATAATTTATTTTAGTCTTCAGTATTTCATTTGACTTCTATAATACCTATTTTTAACTAGTTTAATTTGTTTTAGCTGCCTCAGGTAAGGATGGAGGTGTTATAAAGAAAATTATTCTTATTTCAGTAGCTGTAGCTTTCTGTTCAAATCCTTCCACTTCCTACAGCCTATAGCCCTCTACCTGGTACTATCTGTACCCTTGCATCTGCTGTCACAAGCTGTTGTCCTAGTCTGCTCCAGCCATTTTTGGTTAGGGGTCCTGTCATTCATATCAAGTGCTGCTTTGTAAAATTTCCTCATAAGGACTAGAAAATGCTGTAACTAGCTTTCCTGCCCTGCCAGTCTTTACCCTCCAATTTTATCTCCCTTACTCTCAATTTTCTATCACTCTGCCCGTGCTGTATGATTTGTATTCCTGTACTTTTTTGTGTGTTTTTAAAATTCTTTTTTCCCTGAACTCTAGCACCACTGATGCTTCTAACATAATGTGTGTGCTGACTCAGTACTTTGTGCCAATTTCTTTCTCTAGTTTCTACATTGCTACTATTTCCCCCTTGCTTTTCTGATCATCTTGATTCACTGTCTTGTGACATTTTTCTTGAGTCAGCCTCTGTTCATTCACATAATTCTTCCTTCCCTCTTTGCTGACAGTGGCAGTCATATTTGCTCTGCCCTCTACATAGCACATCTATGTATGCTCTACAATTTCTATAGATCATTCATCTACAGGGGAGTATGCTACACAATATAAGTCAAATATTGTATTTTCATGGCTTCTTAAGGACCATGGAGAAGCCTGAATCTCAAATTTGAGAAATCCTAGGTTATATTTTTTACTTGTTTTAGTTAAGTGCTTACTTATTAAAGTGTTAATGTGAGATTTCCAGTTGATATATTGTAAGAAAGGATGCAAAGTGTACATGTTGTATCTGCTTCAGTACTCAGGGCTTGTTTATTATCTTCCTTTTTCTCTCTGAGACGTGTCTATCTTTCCTTTTCTCTTTTCACCAGCATTGGATTGCCTTTTTTCCATTTTACCTACTAATAAATGCATAAAATCATGTCCTCATTTGAGCTTGTCCTTTTTTGCCTGCATTTTTCATATGAGTTTGTTTTAGTTGTCACTGTTCTGTAAGCTGATAATTAAACTTGACCTCTGCTTTCAACAATGTATGTTTAGTTGAATATGAAACATGGAAGAAATCAGCACAGAAATGGTGTTGGTGGTGTTCTGATCCCTGTTGCATCACAGCTTGTGGAACAGGGATTTCATGCGGGGGGGGGGGGGGGGGGGGGAACTACTCACAACTCTAAATTTACAGGAGCTGCATTTTATCCTTAAGACTGTATTTGATACTCTTTCCCCATCTTTTATTCATTGCAAAGTAGATGGATTCATAGAAATACGGTTTTCCTAAATCTAGGAATCAGTCTAGGTGTAAACTATATGGCCTTTTGGGGCCATATATGGCCTCTAAATTCTATGATTCTGTCATAGTTTATTATATTAAAGATTTTTCTCCTCTAGTCTATGTAAGATCCTTTTACCAGTACTTGCCACAGCCTTCAGTTTATTCCTTGCTCTCAAAACTTGAGTATCTGAGTTTTTATTACATACCTAGGTAGTGTTTTAATAAGATGTTGCTCATTGTCATAAACAAGAGGTGATATTGCATGGACATAATACTAGGGGCTGCTTATGTAGGCTGAGTTGAAAAGTAGTGGGAGGGACAGGATGACACCATACCTGAATCTGTAGCCGTATGCAGGATACTGCTACATTTTATTTATAAGTCATTTATACTGCTCCTCATATTTTCTTTGCTTTATCAGTTTAATGGCACTGACTTCCCATTGACTCTGTCTATTTGGCAGAGGATTCTGGGTATTGTAACACCAGTTGTGCTTCAGTCATTCATCACTGTCTCCTTTAATTAGTTTTAACTTTAAACCAAAACCCTTAACTTCGTGTTCAGGGTTAACCTTGTTTTAATTATCTCTTCCATTGCTACACCCTATCAGATGTCTCTGCCAACAGTGCCAAATGGGTAATGCTTAAGTGAACTAAAATGAGGTTTGATTGGACAAAGATAAGTGATC
Organism: Crocodylus porosus; assembly: GCF_001723895.1. Lineage (NCBI taxonomy): Eukaryota > Metazoa > Chordata > Crocodylia > Crocodylidae > Crocodylus > Crocodylus porosus. The sequence continues at coordinate 65,299,478 of NW_017728886.1, read as the reverse complement.
TTGTCTGATCAGGTGCAGCAGTGTACAAATATAGCTGGAAGAGACCTTAAGACATCATCTAACTCAAGGGTGGCCAACCTGTGGCACACATGCCACAAATGACATGGGCAGCCTGTGTGTGTGGCACACTAGAAATGAGGGAGGGGACAGGCAGCACAGTTGCTGCTCTGACTTCTGTTCCCTGCCCTATCTGCATGTAATGAAGGAAGAATAGAGCAGAGAGCAGAAAGAAGGGGCAGATCATGCAGCAAGCACAGGGCAGGGAATAGAAAGCAGAGCAGAAGATCAGGTAAAGGAAGAAGATTGGATTGGCTGGTTCAAGTCTCTGGTGCTTTCTCGTGGCCTGTGGATTGCACTGGGGCTAGTTTAAGACCTGGTGTGGTTCCAGGGTAGGAGCCAACAATCAACTGGTTGGCTACCAGTACTAGCCAACTGGTTGGCTACCAGTACTAGCTGCAGGCACTCATCTTTCAACTTGCCAGTGTGGAAGAAGCCCAGGATTATGGGCCTGCATTCCCGCTGAACTTGAAAGTAGTAATGACATGATTTGGGATCTGATCCCAAATCTGATCCTTCATCCCCAAATCACATCTTCTGCCATGCATGAGGCCTTAGACACACAAATGAAAAGAATGAATGATCACTGTCTGAGTTAGTACTTTTGTTACACTACTACTCTGCATTCAGCACCAAACTTCATAGGCTTCTTCCCATTTGATGCTAAGAACGTGGGTTTTTTTTATGAATTTCAGAAGTTATCATATTGCAGATGGTCAGAGAAATGCTACATTGTTGTCTGGCTTCATTTCACTTGGCTGGGTGCATTATATCAACTGGTATTTAAAATGGCAAAATAGTCTGAGGGACCAACATTTTAAATTCGATTGCCTAAAATCATTCTTGTTTAGAAACCCAAGCAAAAACGGTCAAACTGTCAGATTTCTGAGTATTCACAATGCTTGCTGAATTGATTGCAGTCTGAGAAAGTTCAGTACGTCTGAGTATTAAACCACTACTCTTGCCTTCAAGTCTAATATTTCAAAATCTGGCCAGAATCTTAAGTGTCAGTAATTTAGCCTCTTTTTAATGGCCCCTACATTTCTTAAAGAACAAGGAAGTAAGAACTCAAAATAAATATTTGGACTCAAATTTACTCCAGCAGAACTCAATGTTTGCTTTAAAATGGTACTTAAAGGTCTGTTTTTTAGGAATTGGTTTATAGGTATAGATATATGGATTGTAAGGGTTCAAGATGGGCAACAGGGGTTAATTGAGAGCCTGGGTCTCACACACACAGTTCCATATAGCCCTGGAGGCAGACTGGCTGTCTGTCATGACAAGGCCAATGGATGGACACAGCCTGAGAATTGAGGGGCATGCCATAACATGAGGTCACAGCCTGAAAGCCAACAGGTTATCTAACACAACAAGGACACACAGCCTGGGGAATGAAGATATATATTCCATACAGTTCCATAACATGAAATAAGTGACACCAGCTACAAGGCCTCAGAGCAGCCGGTGCGGGGTGGGAGGGCAGGGAACTGAGTCCTGGTTTGGGGGGAAAGACCAAATTAGGACAAGGCCCGGAAGGCTACATGGATGTATGACCACAAAGAGACAACCAACCAGAGATAGCCACAGATCAAGAGTCATCAGGATTCATCAAGGGAGAAGAAGAATACAAAAGCAGAGACTTGATATTAACAAAGGGTCCCTCCCTATCCCTCCTCCCTGTCCCTCCTTCTCTTCCTTTTCATCCCTCCTTGACCCTCCTTGCTGTCCCTCCTTCTCTTCCTTTCCATCCCTCCCCATTCCTCCTTCTGGTCCCTGAGAGGGGTCCCCATCCCAATCCCCGTCCCCTGGGAAGGGTCCTCAAGGCCACCATGAACTAAAGGCATAGCACCAGCACATCTCTTGCACCCCACTGGTGGGGGGCTGTGCGCCTCAGGATCCCACTTCAAGACCGCTGACACTTAAGAGAAAGTGCCTCAGAGTGGAGCCTGCATCCTAACCAGATGTACTTTGACTCTGATGACAGCCCTAGGATTGGTAGATATAGAATTTGCTTGATTGTTTGTATTGTTGTTTTTCTGTTATCACTTTGTATCAATACATTTGTCTATTATTGAATAGAAAGGTCATGGTTGGTCTGAGGGTTGTGCTTGCCCAGAACAAAGTTATAAGTGCTGGGTCCTAAATCCAGTGCCACACTCAGTACACTTCCAAAATCTATTTGTAGTCAAGATTTCATCTGGATTGGAGCCAAAACCATGAAAAACAGGTCTTGGATATATTAGTAAAGGAGAAATCATTAAAATATTTGAGGTAAGTTCCAGTAACTTTGATGAACATGAAGAAGATTATAGGAGAATTGTGCAATTGAAGTGAAGGGCTTTGAAGACAGGAATTGTTTTAAAACAACTTTTGCAAGTGAAAGTTACAGTGATAAACACTGGGTGCATCTACATGTGCAATTAGTGCAGAGCAATAAATTCTGGCATCATCTGTTGGAGGACCATAGAGAAATCTGAAGTCAGCTGATCCTGTGTGCAGCATCTGCATATGTAACTGTAACTCTTTGTATACTTAAGATATATTGATGACATCTTCGTCATTTGGATTGAAAACCTGCAGTCTCTGATTGAGTTCCATCAGAAATTGAACAATCATCATCCCTCCATCCAACTATCTCTTGAATACTTCAGTACCAACATCTCCTTTTTAGAAACGATGATCAGTATCCAGAATGGTAAAATACAGACCATGTTATACAAGAAACCCACAGACCAACATACATATCTGCACAAAACCAGCAATCACTCTAAACACACCAAGAAAGCTGTGATATAAGCCCTCAGATACCACTGAATTTGCACTGAGGAGAACACCTGGGATTGCCTCCTGACTAATCTTAAAAAGACTTTCACTCAACAAGGGTGTAGGTTGTAGCTGTTTTGGTCTAAGGACACAGGCAGGCAAGGTTCTTTGGGTGAATCTGATATCTTTTATTATACCAGCTTAAATAGTTGGGGAAAAAAAATGTTTAGCAAGCTTTTGGGTTTTAAAACCCTTCATCAAGCTGAGGAAGCCTCTACAGTTGGTGTGTGCTCTTCCTGGATGTAATGACTAGTAAAGAAGCCAGAGAATGGGCTGCTATGCATGCAAGACAGGCAGTCAGTGAAGATGTAAATTGAGCCAGTGGGTGAGAGACAGGCTGGGTTTCTCACCCACTAACTCCTCAATTTACATCTTCACTGACTGCCTGTCTTGCATGCAGACTACGGCTGTGTGAATCTCCGAATCCAAATTGAATCAGGGGACCAATTGAAAGGTTGAATCGATTTGAAGCTCTCCGAATCTTCAGAAAAGATTTGGAGAGCTTCAATGATTTGGACGGTCCCTGGTGGCTGTAGCAGGGAGCTGCCCAAATCATTGAGCAGGGAGCTGCAGCCAGACTCCAAGCTGGTAAGTACTAGGGGTGTGGGAGAGGGGCTGGAGGAGGGGACCA
>NW_017728886.1:65269356-65295547 GCF_001723895.1 Crocodylus porosus | reverse complement strand
GGCAGCAGGGATCACTCCCTGATCTGGCAGCACCCACTGAGTTGGGGCCTTTTTTTTTTTTAACAAGTGCCAGGAGCTGAGGCAGGCAGGCCAGCCATTGCTAGGCTCTGGGGGATGGGCCTGGCTGATTTGGAGATTCGGCAACAGCTAAATCTCTGAATCTGATTCGGCTGAATCACTGTCCTGAATCGATTCAAATCACTGCCCCCCAAATTGGCCAAATCCAAATCTGAAGTGAATACTAGCCACTTCGCACAGGCCTAATGCATACCAGCCCAGCCTCTGGCTTCTTTACTCTTCATTCTGTTCAGGAAGAGCACACACCAACTGCAGAGGCTTCCTTAGCCTGACAAAGGGTTTTTAAACTTGAAAGCTTGCTAAAAAAATTTTTTTTCAACTATTTAAGTTGGTCTAATAAAAGACATCAGGTTCACCCAGAGAACCTTGTCTGCTTATTTCATTCCACAAGGACACTCCTCCAGAAAGATAGATCATATGTTTGAAAGAGCCACCTGGATACCACGTGAAGAACTGCTGCAGTACAGAAGAAACCCCCCCACAAATCACACACCACTGGTTATGACATATCACCCCTCCCTTGAACCCATACGGAAAATTCTCAAACAATTGCAACTCATATTAGAAGGAGACCTTGTTCTTAAAGTGATCTTCCCAGACCATCATAGCCTTCAAACAAGCACCAGACCTCATTAACTTTATCACCAGAAGCAAACTTCCTGAGGCCCAGAACACACAGAATGGATCCAGACCATGCCATGACAAGACATGCAGAACCTCCCAAAAATATCTCCACTGCCTCTACAATTACCACACCCCACAACAGAGCCATCACCATTCCTGGATCTTAGAGTTGTACCTCCCAGAAGGTAATATATCTCATCCAATGCACCAAATGGATTTATGACACATTATAACCTGCCTGACATCTGACTCCCCATGTATCTCTCCATTATTTACCTGCTACATTCATCCCCTTCTCTGTCTCACCCCAACCCCCAGCCTGTCTCTCACCCACTGACTCCTCAATTAACATCTTCACTTACTGCCTTTCTTGCATGCATTCCAGCCTCTGGCTTCTTTGCTATTCATTCCATCCAGGAAGAACACATACCAACTGCGCATGTTTCCTCAGCCTGATGAAGAGTTTTTAAACCCAACAGCTTGCTAAGAAAATTTCTTTCCAACTATTTATGTTGGTCTAATAAAAGATATCAGATTCACCCAAAGAACCTTGTCTGCCTATGTCCTTAGACCAACCCGGCTACAACCTACGCCCCTGCAGCATATGCACGTGCACCTAGGACTGCAGCAGTTTGAGCTGGGATGGAGCAGCCCTGGGCTTGCAGCAGGCTCAGGGGTCAGCCCTGGGCTCTGGATGTGCCAGGCAGTGGAGGGTTTGGCTGGGGCACAAGACTTGCAAAACTGCAAGAACCATGTGGCTGAGCCTCCCCCTGAGCCTGCTGCCAGTCTGGGGCTGCTCTGCCCCAGCTGAAACTGCTGCAGTCCTGGTCACCATCCACACATGAATTTCTGTGCAGTAAATGACTCTGCTGTAGGATAGTACTGTCTCTAACAGCACCGTTTTACTGCTGAGTTAATTAATTTACTGAACCCTAATACTGGTGCACGTGTAGACAGTGATGCTTTACTGTGGAGCTGATTTACTACCTCTACAGTAAAGTACACATGTAGCTGCACCCATGAGTACTTAATGAAAGGTGATCTTTACTGCTTATATGTAACTGTGTAATTTACCGTTACCTGAACTTCCATGGGGCAGAAAGAAGATTCTAATAGGCAGGCATTCATCCTGTCAGCTCCTGATATATGATTTCCAGAGGGGTCTCTTGCCAGATTAGGAGGAGGGGGTCAATCTCTAATCCAAGAAGTAACTCTACACCTGGGGGAGCAGCGACAACTTCCTGATGAGCCATCAGCAGCAGAGGAGCTAGATGGTAGTGGCAAACTATGAGAGAACTATGCATAGAGCAGCCAGGCGAGGGAATAGCATATAGGGCAGGATGCAATTGTTAGATATTTCAGTTAAATTCATGCCTATGTAAATTATGTGGGAAAACAAGAGGAGTGATACAGGGAGGCAGTGCAAGTGGACCCCAGTGAAGAGCGTCTCTACCTGTTTATGAATTCAAGCCTGGTCCTCAAAATCAAACATCTTCCCTTTTTCCTCCGCTACTAGAAGGAACCTCCCAGAAATCTCCAATTGTGATAGCTTTCCTCAAACAGTATGAAGCTTCCCTAAACTTAAAGAGGTGCCTCTGACATCAAGGAGAGACAGTTTGCAATGTCCCATGTATACCTGTATACCTCATGTGGTCTATTTAGGTTTGAGAATGAGGTCCTAATAGAAATACTGTGTGAGGCAGATGTGGTGGCAAGGTATGCTAATTCCAGAGGGTACCTAACATGGTTGGTAGGCATTCTTAGTACTTTAAGGCAGGGGTTGTCAACCATGGGTACATGTAACCCCAGGGGTACTTAGAAAATTTGTAAGGGGTACACATGGGTGGGTGGGGACAGAGCGTGCCCTGGGGCATGGTGGCAGAGTCTCCCCCAGTGCATTCCCATGTTTCACCTCTTACCCAGGGGAGAGGGAGGGACATGTTGGGTGTCACTAGCCCTGTGCAGCACACTGTGGCACCACCCCCACCCCCCACCCCAGCTTGCTGTTCTAATTGGCTGCTACCCTCTTACAGCTAGGCTGTGAGGGTCAGTTTTTTTGTCAGTCCCCAGCAGTGCATGATTGGCCAGACAAGAGGCCCATCAGCAGCCTGTGGAGGCAGGATTGGCCATGGAAAAGCAGTCTGGTGTGCGGCCAAGTGGGGTGGCAGCAGTGGTGGTGGCAGCCACTGTGTGCGAGCCCCTGGCATTTGGTCCCTGCTCCCAGTGCCACTGCTATGCACACCCCTGGCATTTGGTCCCTGCTCCCAGTGCCACTGCTATGCACACCCCCAGGAGGGCATGGGGGTGGGCTGCTGGCCACTATGGTTTGGGGCCGGGGCAGTGCTGGGCTGTTCCCGGTGGGGCGGTTGGGCTGGGTTGCACTGGGAGGGGGCTGGGAGGGGCTGTGGGGAATTTTGGGGTGGCTGCAGCCCTTCCCATAGCGCTGCTCCCAATGCCACTGCTGCCTGCCTTGAGCACAGCCCATCATGCCCCCCACCACTGATCTGGGGGCAGATACCCCATGCACTCCTGGGGGTGCGCATAGTGGTGGGAGCCTCTGCCTCCCATGCAGCTCAGTCACATGCCCCATTCCAGTTGTGCAACAGCTGCCCTACTCCCTCCCTCATGTCATCCTCCCTCCCTCCCTCACTTTCTTTGTAACTGGGCTGGGGGGGGGGGGGCACAAATCAAGACCCCGCACAGTGCAGTAGGGAGTGGGGCAGAGGCGAATCTTTCATGCCTGCCCCACTCCCTCCTGCACTATGGGAAATGTCCCATGACCCGGCCTGGCTGGGACCCCATTCACCTTAGCCTCTGCTCCTGCCTGTGTCCCACTCCCTCCCTCACCAAGGGGGTCTCGATCTGCCCCATCCCCCACGGCCCTTTTACCTCCCCTCACTGCTTCCCTCACAGACTTGCCTTTTTTGTGGGGGTGGGCGTGCATGCACTCAGTCCCCCTCATATAATTTTTTCTCCTTCCACTTATGCAGCACCTGCCCCATCCCCATCCCCACTCCATCCCTCACTTCAGGGGCCTCGATCTGCCCCCCCTTAAAAACAAGAAAAAAATATAAAGGGTTACATGAGCTGAAACTGTGAAACCAAAGGGGTACACTTGTTAAAAAAGGTCAAAAACCCCTGCTCTAAGGTACAACCAAAGTGGAGTCATCCAGAGGCACCAGAAGTGCTCTGATATACTAAGAGGATGAACTAGCTTGAATCGGGGATCATAAAACTCAGAGAGGCTTGAAGACTTAGTTGTAGTAGAACTGCATGGTCCTATACAGAATAATTAAATCAGTCTCAGAGACAGTTTATGAAATATCCTCTGTCCCAGGGGGAATAGTTTTGATCTTTGTTACAATAAATTAACCCACTTCCTGGACCTGACCACATGCAGCATGCCACAGCAGGACTTGGACAATGATCATTTCTTGCTTGGTGAGGAAGTAGTCAGCAGGTATCAGGCCATCACAAGAACATGTCTCATGATGAGCACAGCGAGACTCTGATATAGCATATTCTGGCATGGTGCTGTCTGGAGGGACTGAACTGAATGAGGAAGGAAAGGAATCTGCTCCACAGAATGAAGGTGAACCTGTTCCCTTAATGGGACAGGCAGTAGAGTCCTGTAGTCCTGACCTGGATGAGTTTAGGAGTGAGCAAAATACTCAGACCCAAGGAAAGAATATAAGACTATAGCATGCAGAGCTGGATGTAAAGAAACCTGCTGTCCCACAGCACTGACCATGCATACAAATTAAATTAAATATACCCAAAGTAATGCCACCATCTCTTTCAGCATTAGATCGGCTGCTTCTATAGGAATAAGCCCCTAGACCTAGATATTAAGGGCGTTTTGTATTTTTACCAACTGTCTGGGAATAGATTACTAGTTCTCTAACGTTAGTGATTGTGGATTTATTCCTTTTAATCCAAACAAGGCCAGGAAGACTTGCACTTCACTTACAGAGGAGTAAATCTTCAATCGAATGTGACTAACAGGTAATGAAAATGCGAGCTAGCAAAGTGGAATCATGGAGTCAATCATTCTGAACACCAGGTGCTGATTACTGCCAAGGAGGCACATCAGGGCCGGTAGCCTGCTCTCCGTTTTGCTGAATGGAACACATAGCACTTTGACTTGCAGGACAATGACTATATCTCAGATTTAATCAAGGAAATACTTGCAGCAGGGCAGAAAATGGCTTGGCAAATCACAGTTGATGACTTTTTAATTTAAAAACCAATGTGTTGTATATAATTTTAAAATGATTCCATGCCGGCATTATCACAGCTGTATGGATTAAAAATCACAAAGTCATCTCTTGTATACATAATTAAGGGCTAGATTATGCCATTTAATCATCAGATAGCAGAAAGGAGCAGTGCAAAACCTCGCCATCCCAGAGAAGAATTTGAAGAGGCATTCTGCCCTTGGCTACTATGGAGGCAGGGTAAGAAGGAACAAATGCACAAGTACGGGTTTATAAGAAAGGCTGAGATTTTTTGGTTTGGTAAAAAGAAGACTGAAGGGGGGGATTGGACAAAGTTTTTAAAATACCTGGAATGTGCTTATAAAAAAGATGGTAACCCCCCAGCCTGTGGGCCCACATCACTTTTGGAGTGTACAGCTTGCAAACTGCCCAGTTCTATGCCCTGAACAGTGGCAGTGCACAGTGCATGAGCAGCAGACAAAGATTCTCTGTTGGGGGAGGGAATTGCCTCCTATTTTTTGCTGCTGACATGTCAAGCAGCCATTTAGACACTGATTTTTCAACAGCAAAAAAGGTGGCCCTCTCCCCCACCTCCCCAACAGCATCAAACCTCCAACAAACCTCAGACACATACACTTCCACTGTTACTGTTTTACTCTGCTCTCCCCACTGCCAAAACCAGAGCTGGATTTGCTTCAGGGAAGGTGCTGTGTAGAAGGCACTTGTTAACTCCTTTCTGGTGCCCTTACCCCTTAAGGCATTGCTCAGGGTTTGTGGCCTAATTGCCCACCCATCGTTCAGCTACTACCTCTATCCCTACAGCTTTGGTGGCTAACTCCTATGGGGGTGGAGGCACAGTTGTACAGTTAGTGGACAATGTAATCCTCCTCCAAAAGGGAAAGAGCAATCAGACTGTGATGAACTTCCAGGTGAAGTCGTCTACATACAGTGCTGTAGCAAGGGCTGGGGTGGGGAGCAGGGCAGCTGTCATGGGCACTGAAGTGAAGGGGTGCCAACAGGTGCTGCCCAGCCAGGGCAGGCTGCACAATGGAGCTGCAAGTGGCTCATTTGGGTGGTGTGGGGATAGGGGAAGGGTTGTTTCCACTGTTGTGTGCACTCCTGGGCAAGCATGGGATGGGGGTGCCCCCCTGATCTGTGCGCTGGACAAGTGCGGGCTACCACTGTGGGCTTTGCCCTGGGTGCCAAACTGCATTGCTATGGCACTGTCTACATAGCATGCCTGTCTTAAATCCGTAACTTATTTTTTCAAGCTGAACAAATATTAGCACCAAGAGAAGTGGTGCTGGCTCCTACCCTGGAGGTCTTTAAGAGGAGGTTAGATGTACACCTTGCTGGGGTCGTTTGACCCCAGTACCCTTTCCTGCCATGGCAGGGAGTTGGACTAGATGATCTACTCAGGTCCCTTCCGACCCTAGAAACTATGAAACTAGGCCAGGTCCAAACTGGTTTTTACTAGAGTAGTTTTTAAAATCAATCTAGCTGGTCCCTAGAACAGAAAAGGCTTGGGGCTTAAATGTTAAGGTTTCTACAGCCCCCTGTTTTGAGACTGAAGTTACTGTTCCATGAAAATAGACCTATTTGGTATTTTTGTATTCTCTTTTTAATTTGTGGATGTGGTTGCAAGGTAAGAATCCAAATATGTAGACTCGAGCTCGGGTAAAGTGAAAAAGCATTGTTGTACAGGAGCTCAACAGATGGGCAACATAACAAAAAGTTGCACATGTTCTTTATTAACCTTTTTTGGTCTTGAAAAATACCATGGTGTTGGTTCTGAATGCAGGTTACTTCAGACGGAGCTTTGGCAGATACACAGGCATTTTGACTCAGTCTTCATTTCTCTAACCTCAGAGTTCTTGAGACAGAGTTACTTCCTGGAAATTGGGTATTAGTGTTTTGGAGAATGTTCCTGAAAGGGGAGAATGGCATATATGCTGTTTTTGACTATGCCTGGTTAGAAAACTGTCACTGACTCCTGAAAATTTTTGAATTTTTAAAAATGTTTTCTATTCTGCATCGCTATGAAGCAAACACCATTTAAAGCTTTATGTGTAAAACCAGAAGGAGAGAGGTCTATCTGTAAGAGGTGATAGCATGGTGTTTTGAGCACTCAGGGTCAAGTTGCTCTTCTGAACTGGGTGAGGAGACCTAGTCACTGAGCTAGATGACTTTCACATTTTGTCCAGGAATTCAGTTTTAGATTTGACAAGACTTTCCTGAAGAAAGTTCAATTAAAATTGAAAAGTCCAGCTGATATTTTTCAACAGCAACAACAATAAAAAGAAAAAAATAATCTCAGAACAACTTTATTGGTCAACTTCTATATTCATGGCCATATATATGTCTGTGTAAAAACTGGTTGAAATAAAAATATAACACATTGGCCCAACATCTGCCATTGGCAGCCAGAACAGCATAAGATGTACATTTTTAAAGCCTTATCAAATGTCTTAATTTTATGTAGTGATTGTTATTTCATTACAATTTTGAACTAATAAAATTCTTCACCAGTGGTAGAAGGATGAGGGAAGCTAGGAGGCATACCCATCTGTTAGTCTTCTGGAGATACAATGAACTTCTAAATTAGATTCAAACTTTAAAATCCTTTCAGGTTTATTTTCAGCCTGAAACCCAGGGAGAATGGTAATGGTCTGAAGGGAAACATGCTGTGCTGCAATAAAACATCTCCCAGTAGAAGCTTTGTGATGGGTCTCTAACCAGTTTCACTGAGGCAAATGCTCTCATCAGAGACTTGAAAGAGAGAGAATAGGAGGAAAGATGGTTTTCTGGGGAATTGTGCACTGCTGACTCGATAAAACTTTTCAGGTTCTTAAAACTGTTAGAAGGCACTATAAAATCTGAACTTGAATGAAGGATGGTAATTATTTGCCTGCTGTAGGAATGGAGAAATCTCTGGAAAAGTTACTATATAGAGAAATTAGAGACAAATGCATCAGAAACAATTATCAAAATTTAACATTGACAGGAAACTATGAATGATGTAAAAATATTATTGTTATACAAATTGCAAATTGATCGGATCAAGAGTGAGACCTTATAAAGGGGGATAAGGCAAAATGCCATGTTTAATGATTGTAAAATACAGAGACACAAGTTTGGACACACCAGTTATACAAACAGACACACACAAGCATACAGACAAAGAGACGTAGACAGACATATAGACAAAACCACTTCAGCAAGATGTTATAGTTACCAGCAGAGGTTGCTCAATGTTAGCACTGGGTGGCCAGCCTAGGCTCATGGTAGAAGATGAAGATAGGAGCGGGGTGAACAGATGCACCTGTGCTCCAGTGAAGATTTGCAGAAAGGGAAAGAGAGTTCACCTACATTGGCATTCTTTGATTTCACTTACATAGGGATTGCAAGTCTTTGTCCAGCATTTTGGGGTTTTTCCATTCTCAGTTTTTATTCAGATGTTGTTTTCCACCCGTCGTCTTGTTATCTCAGCTCAAGGTCATGTTGGTTGTAAAAGCTGGTATCTCAGCCTTGAAGTATTCTTCTTTAGCCCAAATGGCAGGATATGCAGCATTCCTCTCCTCATTATCTTCCTTTGTACCTGGTCACAAGTGGGTTCTTCAGCCATCCATTAATTAGTTTAGTGTCTGGTAACTCATACATTGGCTCCTTGTTGCTTACACGAAAAGTTAAATTTTCTTCTTTTGCTTTCATGCAAAAAATTCCATTTTTTCACCATTTACCCTCTCACACATACTCTTACTTACATAGAGCATACAAAGTTCATTTACTCATGTCAAGCACGGAACAAGCACAAAATGGAGTTTTAGTTGTTTATAAAAGACAAAAATAAATCTAATACAATCATAGAGGTTTATCAATTTACTACTATTATCATTTAAGCATAATCTAAACTTTTAAACTACCATATAAAATGAACTAAAATGTAAAAAAATCATACTACATGTCCCCCATTTGACCTTTTAAATGACGGTGACAAATGGGTTACAATTTTTAAATTTGGAGAACAAATAGAAATTTAGTTTTTAATTGCAACTTTTGAAGTTTTGAATACATTGATTTTATTCAGCAGCACATATAACACAATAAAAAAAATTCAACAAATTCAGGGGAAAATACAAACAAATTAGGAACCCATTTTTATAAAAAAATTATAATCAAGTTATAGATTTATAATTAAGTAAAAGACAACATACTTTAAATTCCAAATAAATTAAACTAGTACCTTTCATTAACCATCCTAGTTCAGTAATATATCAAATACAATTAAAAAAATTAAAATAAGTACATATATTTCAGTTAAAGTTATTTAATGGTGTATCAAATTTAATGTATTAAATTTATTTAAAAGCTACAAAATGCCCCATAACACCAATAAACTAAAAAAAATCAGTGGCTGTTAAACACCAATAAAAAAAAGCTAGTGTTAATTTATATTTGTTGTTATGTTTTTCTGTTTTTAATATAGTTATGTATCATAAATCAAACATACCCAATTATTTAACATACAAATATAAAAGCTACACACAATGCTAAAAACTGCATAGCACAAACCCAAAATATTTTAACTTAGCTTTGCTTATTTGCTTTGTTAAAATGTATTAGCATAATGTTAATGTTTTTCTACAATCAGCAGGAAGCTTGACCTTCAGACTGACTAACATAATCAAAAAAGCAGCTAAGAATATCAGGCTATTACAGAAATATGCATGGAATAACAGCAAACTATCAATTAAGGTGAAGATGCAAATCTTTGAGACTTGCATGCTGTCATCCCTACTTTGATTCAGAAATGTGGACTACATATGCTAGACACATCTTCCACATGAGATGTCTGCATAAGATCCTGAAAATAAAGTAGGAGGACAAAATACCAAACACACAGGTATTGGAGCACTACGGACTGACACACTTAGAAACCGCCATGAAGAAGAGGAGGTTGTGATGGATTGGTCATGTCAGGAGACTAGGAGGAGACAGTATCCCCAAGACCATTTTGCACAGTGAGATTTGAGATGGCTCTAGGAAGCTAGGTTCCCCTCTATGGCAGTACCATAATATGTGTAAAAATTATATGAAGTCATTCAACATCAGTGTAGAAAGCTGGGGGGACTGCGCAGAATCCCATCTGATCTCGAGGGAACATCTGGCACTAGGTGCAGCTCAACATGAAACAGGTTTGATCCAGAAGATAGCAGCAACGTAAAAAAGAAGAAAGAAGCACGCTGTAAACTTGAACTAACTTCCCTCATCAGACAACACATAGATCTGTGAATTCTGTAACAAGCCATTTCTCTCAAACTGGGCTTGTCAGCCACAAATAGATTCATCAGGCATCTGACTAAATCTCTTATGTGTACACCATGATCCAGAAGCTGCATGGTTGCCTACTTATGAATAGACCTGTTACCAGGGGCCAAAGTGCCCAAAGCTATTTCAGCATTGCTGCTTTGTCTCTCATTCCTTTGTCGGTGACCCAGCATTAGCAAGGATATCAACCCAGTCCTAGCAGGGACATAAAGCATGAAACATTTGCTTTGTTTTAAACATGGTGTTTTGCAATACAGTCATTTGCAGTTAAGTTGCAAGAGGTCACATTCAACATAATTTATTAGGCAAAAGCTATTAGCCAACACCACACGTTACAATGTTTAAAAAGAAAGGAGTAAAGGGAGGGGCTGATTGTAGACCCTAAGTAGCAAAATATGTCAACAACACCAAGCGATTTATACTCCAGAGTGATGTCAAGTGTTGGTTCTTTCACACTTTGGTATGTGACCATAGTCTTCTTGGGGTGAATTGCCACTCCAGAACTCTTTTATGATTCAGAAAATCTGCCTAAGAGATTTTGTAGGGAAAATTCACTGTGGGCAACCAAGGCTGCAGTATCATCACCATCATCCACAAACAGGAAATCTCTTAGAACCAGTTCTCTCACCTTGGTTTTCGCTCTAGTCTATTCATAATAGCTAAGCTAACTACATGCAGCTCAAGTAGTAAGGGTCTGTGTTTCTCTCTACAATTTTATATTGTATAAGGAGCAGCTCTCCTCATTACAAGAAGGAATAGACATGGGCAGGAAGGTGCCATTTTACATAGTGAGTTTCAAGAGCACTTTAATTATTAGGGTTGTTTTAGTTGCACGTGATTTGGCTTAAAACAAATCATCCACTGAAGAGCTGGAAAATGCAAGAATGAAGGTGGCCCAGGCAACCTTAATTTGACTTCCCTATGCATATCCATTACATTGCAGTCTTTAATGATATTTTCCCACGGTGTTCCTCTGGCAACATTTACTTCATTCCTCCTTCCTCTGTGCCCTGACTTGAATGTGGCTTGTGCGCTCAGTTAGTTTCTCTGCTCTCAGTTCAGGGGCAGCAGTTGGGATATACTGTTAAAGCCTGTGTATCCCTCAGCTGGAGCATGCCCATTGCAGAGAATGCAATGAGACTGCGACTGCCAAGCAAGCCCCTACTGAACGGATGTGAACTCTGTGCAGGTTTGGGGATGATTTTTATTGGTACATCAAGAAAGGTATCCTCGCACTAGAATGATGCATCTGTTAAATTGCCAGTCCATGCGCAAAGGATGGAGACATTGGAGCCTTTCACTAAAAAGATCATATGATTTTCTTTTCTGAACCTGGATAAAAGGATGATTTTTCCTGAACTTTGTTGTGAAAACCACTCCATTTTCTTATGGCAAAATGGGCCCAAAAATTCCACCTGGGAGAGAAATATTGGATTAAAATTTCAGTGTCAAAGGTTTTTAAGTTTGGCAAAGATCTACAAACAACTAAAATAGGGTCTTTCAATAGACAGATTTAACTATAGGTGTTTCTACCAGCCTTGTCTATGATGATTTGCCAGTTTCTATAACTTTGCTTGTGCTTAGTATTTATCCACATGAATCCCATTAGATAGACTACTGCTATGTGTGCCATTGTTTCCAGTGAGTCAAGAACTATCAAAGGTAGAAAAATCTTTGCATAAGTGTATGACACTATTTGGAGTATCAGGCTTTTATGCTTGGGGTTAGAACTGACTGGATATTGCCAGTAATGCAGTTAAAAAATGGGATTCTTGTTCCTTCCAAAGTCTAAACCTGTCATCACCTGACCCAACAGACAAAAATCATCTTTGCCAAACATGGAGCAGAATAATTTGAGTGTAATTAACACTAATGGCATCAGGGACATCTTGGTGCTCTTCAGACTGTTGAACTATAGACAGCAGATGTCAGGCAATACAGCAGTAATTATGAATCCTTCCCTACTGCATCATTAGTATTTAATTTACATAGTATAATGAAATCATATAGTTTACAAGCTCTTCAGGTGTGGTCAGATCTGCTGCTTACAATGCACACATGGCTCAGCATTAGCACACATATTTTCTTAGATTATATCTGCATTAGGCTAAAAATAATTCTCTGAACATATGTACTAAAGTACTTTGAAGTAACCTTCCCTTTCTTTTAACTTAATGTAATAAATCAAACTGTGGAGACAAGCACATGCTGTTGCAGCTACTGGTGCAAAATCATACATCGCTCCTCAGTATAACAAAGAAACTGCCGATGATACATATTTTTAAAATTATTATGGCATTTAAAAAGGAACACGGGGAAATATAAACTTCCCTCCTGACTTTTTTGAAAGGCATCGCTAATGGGAAGTTATTCTGTCAGCCTTTGAGACAAGTAATTTTAATTGGCTTATTGGGACAAATCATTGTAGGTCACCAGTCTGTGGCTACCTCTCGGCAACCAAAGATGATTACTGTTAGATGTGCTGTCTGGGGTCGTGCATTAAATGTATTAGTGGTCTTGGTTCTGTTCTTAGCGAATGCATGACCACCTCATATAGAGTCATGTGAAGCTGCTGGGCTTCCCTTGGAAGACCCAGAATTGAGTGATCATGGATAGCTTTACCTGGAGAGCTGCTTCCTTTAGTTATAGTGTGAAACGTGTGTGGGGACTGGAAAGGAATTTGCTCTTGTGTACAAGATGCAAAGACGCACCTGTTCTGTGAATAACAGAGTTTGCAATCTGTTTCTCATTATATTGGCTGAAATATTTAAAGTTTAAATTAGTTACATCAAATTGCTCATGGTAAGGGAACAATATTTTGTGATCCTTTTAGTTGGTAACTGCATGTTCTTACCAGTACAAGGTTGTCAAGGTGAGGTTGCAAGAGGAAGGAGGATGAGAAATGTGCAAAAAAAAAAATAAAAAGCCTCTGTGGCATGGATGATGGGAATGGGTGATGCACATAAGGAGTTAAAGCTGCTGAACCTTCAAAGTTGTTCTTCCTGATTACTGAGTAGTAGTAAGTCTTATACTATTTCCATTTTTTAAAAAGCTGTGATATCTATTGCATTAGTCTTTTGTTATCACAGTGACCTGTGTGGTGAGGTCACTCCAGGTCAGTGTGATAATCATTCCTTATCAACTTCAGTTGCATCAGTGTTATTTCTGTGTGGTGCTGCTTCAGGCTCATGCAATGTTTTTCCCAATAACATTGTGTCTTTGTCAGACCTTTCGCAGTTGAAATCTGCAGTGTGACATTCTCCGAGGTTTGAGTGCAGGACGAGCATAACTTGGAAGTAGCCTTCACTTCTGCTGATTTAGATGTATCATTTCCTTTTGCCAATTTTAATGTTTCGTATGTGTTTGTTTTTGAGGCTTTACGAAAAGTAGATGTTTGTTTTTAATACTTCACTAGCCAGAAAGTGTCTGGCTATGGTAGAGAGAACCTATAGAAAGTACCAAGAAAACAGAAGGCGCCATGGGAAGGCTTAATACAGTTCATAAAAATTATGAAAACATGTCATTGCCTGCATGCCAGCACCTGGGAACAACACTCAGTGGCCATATATACATATACTAGTGAATTACCCATCAAGAATGATTGTGGGGGGGACACACAGAGTGCTGCCACCCACTACCTGCACTGCCACTGCCTCCCAGAAGATGGGGGAGGGGTGGGGAGAGCTTGTACATGGTGGCCACCACCATCCATTGTCCCCCTGCCCTGCACCCCTCCAGTCTGCATCTGGCCCTGTGTCTCCCCTCTCCCCTCCCCGCTCTGCATCTGCCTGGCCCTCTCCCACGCCCTGCCCATCATTCTTGACGGGCATTCTTGACACAGCACTGGCTGGAGCCACACCCCACCAGAAGCCACACCCCCAAGAGCATTACGGACAGACAGACGCACAGACAGACGGACTAAGCCCTTTTCATAGATATAATAAGAAATATAAGAATGATATACTTTGATCAGATAACCTGTCTGTTCTTGTGCACTATGAGTTGAGAGCTTAGCCTCTGCCTCACATTATCATTTTGTTTAATCTTTACTGATGCACATTTCCAAACAATCTCTCTCTCTCTCTCTCTCAAGCACCTGATATATGCCTGAAGTCCTCACTGTTGTACTGAGATAGCCACTAGCATCATTCAGTGTTAACATCATGGGGTTTGGCTTTATGTTTTGTTTCATACACATATACACAACGATTATACATATATAATCTTTTTGTTTTCCACATACTGAACAAATGCAGTACTTGGAAGCTTTGGAGTGACATGTTGTTTAGAACTGAGCAGCTGAGAAGCTCAGATAACTAGTGAGTGAGAGTTATTTTTCTGAGATAAGGAGTTTCTATTAAAACCAAAAAAAATGGTTTCCTGGATGTACAACCTTTCATCAGTATTTGCATTTAGACACAGAACTTAACAGCTCTCGTTTGTTTTGCTGATAACATCGCCATGTACTAACTGTATAACACGACACAGGATTGAACAATAGTTATTGAGTGGGGGGGGACGGTTTTGTTCATTTTTCTGTGGTTCTCAACCTTGTTGGCTCTCAACTTAGCCTCAAGGCACCCCTCAAAAAATGCCAGTTCACAATTTTCACTCAGTTTTTGGCTACAGAAAAGTAACAGAACAATAATTTTGTTGCAAAGAACTCAGGAAAACCACAGGAAGTCAGAATGTTTTCAACAGTATGAATTCCTATTTCCTATTCTCTAGTTTTATCCTGTGAATGATATTTGTACATCTGAGAGTGCTACCATTGTGTGGCACCCTGCATCACCCTTGAAAGGCTCTCAAAGCACCCTGAGATGCTACAGCACCCTGGTTAAGAATCACTGGTTTAGTTACTTGTGCTCTACAGAAAAGAAAAAAAAAGTGTCAAACTAAAAAGTCATGTTTTCTCTTAAGTCCTAAATTCGCATTAGTAACAGAAGCCCCTGTTTCAACTTCCCAATCCAAAACTAAGCAACAGCATGCTCAGAATCCGTTTTAAAAATCCATTATCAGCTGAGCACAGATCTGAAATTGTGGATTACTAGCAGCAGGTATTTTTAGGTTTTTTGTTCAACTGGTTTGAAAAAAAAAAATTGCTACAGGAGGAAAATAACATTACTGCATCCTTTGACAGCACTGAAAGATCTGCTGCTGAACACAGATTAGTAAAACAGGCAGTCGCTATGGGGAGTACCATGGTTGGTATGTTTTTTTTTTCCCCATCAGAAAGTCACGGTGTAATGGAAGGAAGTATTACAGCCACCATATGGCATTTAGTTGACAGTGTTGTTGAGGATAAAATAGTGCACAAATCCCTAACTCTGCAGTGGTGCTAGGAGTGTGTGTTTTCAATCTATTGTACTTGCAAATTTGTCATCACATTTCATCTGCCTGCTTCTCTTCTCAAAAGGATGCTTAGTACATTTTCTGTAACACATACTCTATAACAAATAACTAAAGATGTTCAAAGACTGAGCATTTAAGTTATTTAAGTATTCATTATTTAACACAACAAATAATCTTTTGATGGTAAACACTGTCAAAATTGAATAAGAGAAATTATTCCATTCAGAACTCCTTAATTGATAAACTTCCTTGGGGTAAGCTTATATGTAGATGACAAAACACTAACATGGTGCTGCTTTGTTTTGGGTATGAAATATAATTGAGATCTGAGTATCTGGTCACTGTAAAGACAGCAAAAGAGTTTTATTATACTATTATTGCAAGTTAATTAGAGACCAGTCACAAAGTCTATACATTCAAGGTTCTCCTGCTATAACTCAATGAGATAAACCAACTCAAGGAAAAGAGCAGGTGCCACAGAAATGATAACAGGAAAGGCGGTTCTGGGTCATGAAGACCCAGTTCAAAACTGCATACAAACCCCTTGATACATTTACGGTGTGACAGAACCATGGCATTGAAATCTCAGCACTATTTAAATGTAAGATCTGTTGAATGCTCAGTGTGGCATTCAACACTATCAAGCCTTCTTTATACATTAATAAGTATGGGTTTTACTTCTCCATTTGACCAGGTCAAACAAAGTGGCCTACGGGGGTACAGGTGTATTGGTGTGCAGGCGCAGCAACTTTGAGGTAGACAGGGTTGCAACCTGAGCTCAGAGAGTACTTGAGCCCTGAGATTTGGGCAAGGTTATGGGCTGAAGTCCACTTGCATTAAGTAAGGTAACCTCCTGTTGCTGGTACAGTGGGAAGCCAGGAGCAGGGAAAATTGACCTCTCTGCTGGATGACTTTGTGAATGAGCAGGGAACTCCTGTACCAGTAAGGCAAGGCACGAAATAATTAAAAGATGTGTCAAAGAGTGTGCAAACTAGATCTGTAAACATGAAGAGGGAAGGTAACAGAGAGAAAACAAAGGGAGGCAATACGTGTCAGTGACTATGGCACAGGTACTGGGTTTTCTTATCTGTGAACTGCTGCATGATATTAGGCAAGTTGCTTTACCTCTCTTTGCCCCCTTTCCCTTTGCTTTGTCTTGTCTTTTCTGAGTATGTATTTTTGGGTGGAAAGAACTACCTCTGACTATATGTTTGCAAAATACAGTGCCCTGCATGAGTGAATCTTCTCCTCACTTGGAGTGCTATTCTAAAATACATGATTAACAACATGGGGAGGAAGAGCATGATAATATATAAAAATAGTGAAGTTACTCATTAAACCACATGCATGCATTGAGGAATGTCATCTCTGCTACATTTCTGCTCCCCCATTTGTCATGGGAGATATAGCTAAAAGGTGTTTTTAGGAAGGGAAGGGAAGGAGGTGGCTTGGCCCAGAGGGTTGGAGACAGCATTCAAAACATATGAGGTGGAGAAATTTGTGAGAAGAGGGAGCACTAAGCAAATCAAAGGAACATCACTTGCAGAGTTAAGAAGAATGGAGAAGGGTGCAACAAAAGACTGGCTCTGAGATGTAGGCTGACACTTGAAAACTGGATCTCAAAGGGAGAGACAAATGCTTGCCAAGTTTAGAGACTTAATACAAAGAAGTTGTGAATATTATCCCATGGTAACGATGGTCCAGTTGAGAGAGAACCTTAGTAACTAGTTCAAATGTCATTTTAGGAGATACAGGGCTGTAGGTTGTAGCCCTGTTGGTCTAAGGACATAGGCAGACAAGTTTCTAGGCAGGCAAGTTTCTTTGGATAACCAACTGAGTAGCTGGAAAAAAGGTTCTTTGCAAGCTGCTCTCCTGCTTTTCTGTTCAACAGCAGAATATTGTCCTCAAACCTGGCCCTAACTTGTCCTATACTAAGTCACTTGACATGCAACTCCCTGTGCCCATATACATCACATCAGGAACTGCATGTCTGCCAGTGTTGACTTTTCTGTGAAGATTCACCAATCAAAATGGTAGCTGAAAGCTCACCTGACCACCTACTGTACTGGATATCTTCAGTCTTCCATTGGCTGGTTTTAAATTCCAGTGTCCCTTATGGTCTGTTTTGAAAAGCTGGTGACTTCTCAGTAGCATCTGACTGGCAGTGAGAATGAGCCCTATTTTCTTGTTGAAATACCTACCATTCTGTACCCAGGTTTTGATCTATCACATCACCTCTGGACCCTCCTGACTCATTTCCAAGCTGGCCAAAGCCAGCTTGCCATCAACAGACACATAGGATTTGGGAGTAGTCTAAGCTGTAGTTGTGGTTGGATGCAGACTAGCATTCACTTCTATGTGCAAGACCATCTCTAAACTACAAACTTGTCATGCCTAACAGTGGCCACACTACTCAGACCGGTGTGCCTTCTGATCTGGAAGTGGTGTAGGCATGTTTACGCATTAGTACAGATGGGCTAATTGGCACTGTCACAAAGCAGTGCTAATTAGATTGCTCATAGCTCTGTGTGAAGGTGGCTACACAACTTCTGATTCAGGAGGCAGCCTGCACTGAGCAGTGCAACATGCTTGGGGGTACCACTGCCCAGTACAGTAAGTTCATAGTCAAGACATGGTCTAAGCTCACTGAATTTATCCACTGAGAGTGCTGTGATTCGGTTTGGCCAGATATGCATATGGTAATGATGATACCTTTTCACATAAATAGAACCTCAGCTGTTTCCTAGGCTATCTGCATGTCGTTATCTGTCAGTGGAGTGGAACCAGAGATGCACCTGTTCCTTCAGAAATATGATCATGGTTATAGAACCACCAGGATTTTTTCCCTGATTGCTTCACTGCCTCCTTGCTGGCAGGTCTCATTTCTCCATTCAAGGGTATCCACAACTACTTTATGTAAGAAGAGAGAAGAAAAGGACATGATGGCACTTCCTCCGGGCTATTTCATTTGCTTATCAGTTGCCCTGAATATGCTTTTTGGATACTCCCTTTTTGTTATGCCATATGTGCTCGGTCTACCATGCATCGTGATTCAGATAACGATTGAACTGGGCATTTTTCTTTCTGTTTGATAATTTAGAGTTGATCCTCAGGTGCAGATTAAAGGTAAATAAAATCATCAAAGGCATATGCAATAATTGCTTTGTTCCTCCAGTGGTTTTAAGGCGGTGACAGATGCTACACTTCAGATTTCCTCATCTAGGTTTTCCTGGGAGATTGAGAGATGCAAAACAGCAAGTTCCTTTGAAAGCAGCTTACAAAATGCTTCAGTAAATGCAATTACAAACCACTTCCTAGGGTTGGGTGAATGAACTAAAAGTGTATTCAGATTCAGACTATTTCTATTTGTAGCTGCTATACTTCCAAAAATATTTTTGGAGTTTTTTAGCTTGGAAAAAGAGCTTATAATGAAATAGAATATGAACACATTAAAACTAATGGGCAGAGGAAGGAGGGTGGGAGTAGTATCACAGGAATAGTCAGAAGGGATGGGAACACAAAGCTTATTATTTTTATTGTTAAGTCTCTAAAACCTTAATGAGGCATGGCAGATGCCTACAGCTGCTTGGTTCACTGAACACCGTCCATCTTGAACTTTCATGAGGTGACTGGGTAGGGGCGGGGAAGGGTCTCGAGGAACACAGTGGAGGACGATGTGGTTAAAGCCTGTATCACGCTTGTAGTTTAAACTGTGCATCTTATTTTTAAAGCAACAAATAATGGCCCCTGGGGAAGTAGTATGAGGCTATAAGTTGCAACAGGTGTATAATAAGAGCAGTCACTGGAAGGGCTTGTGTTGTTTAGGCTTGCTTTTGAGAGAACCTTTGCCTACGTCAGAGAGTGTGCCTTGTGAATTTTTCTCTTTTGATATCAAATGAAGCTTTCTGAATTTTTGCTTAAAGGGCCAAAATCATGTTTGTGATAAGTTCACAAGCATTGGAAGCTCTGAACTAAGCTCTGAACTTCAGACTGAATATGCAGTATGGTTAAAGCCCAGCATGCGTTATGAACTGAAGCCCTGATATACTGGATCGGAGAAAAGAGCGTGGTCACCAGGTTGTCTGCTATGGCTGCAGTTTATGGTTTTGCCATACCACTATCATCAAGCCACTCAACAGAGGGGGGTTTTCCTGTTTTCTCTTGCTTCAAATCAGATGCCACTTCTGAGATCCTGCTATGTTATTTTAGAAGTGAAGTTAGCTTTTTCAAAAAATGAGGAACTAATTGAGACTGGAACTTATTTATGGGACACTTATTCACATGTAGTACTTTACCCTAATTTTTATAGGTTCATATCACTACCTCGTGTAACTGTCTACCTCATTCCATTTTACCTATTTACTTGTTCTAGTGTACATTAAAGGAAATACTAATAACTGAATATTTGCTTTTTTTAGTCCCTGTGTTTTCAATTATTTTTCCCTTATTTTTGTCTTGTTATGCTACTTGCACAGTGGCAGGTGTCTGGGTGATAACAGCATTCAAAATAGTCTTCAGGAAATGTGCAAATTGGTTGGAGAGCAGTAGGAGCTATCGCATTCATTTCTTAATGTAATTGAGTTAGACTAATCAGGTCACAGCATCCATCACGATGTGCTCAGGAACCTGATGCTCAGGACTGATGAATGTTTAAAGGTTGTGCCATCAAGCTGAAAAGTGCAATGAGGTTGTGCAAATTGCAGGAGAATTGTGCTACGGGCTTTACACTTCACACAGCAAAACAGCATTGTAGCTATAAAAATATTAACAAGCAAAAAGTATTGAGGTTTAGTTAGGAAAACCATCAGAATTTAAATGCTGGTCAAAGCTTCAAAGGCAGAGTAATTATCTAGTGGAGGGGGAACTGCAGTGTGACTGAAAAGACTTGGTTTCTGTTTCTGGCTTTGCTACTGACCTACTTGATTATCTCTGGCAAGTCACTTCATCACTTTGACCACATCCCCATGAGCGGGAACGTGCACTTTTTGATGCCTCAAACACTTTTTAGGCACTGCAAAATGCACATAAGGCACATAAATAAGTTTTCTGTGCTGCATATTTGCAGCACGGAGGCAAAATTGGATACCAGGAAATCCAAGTTTCTAAAAAAAGTGGGGAGAAAAGTGGAATGGTGCACGTGGCAGCAGTGTGCACTGAACCAGAACCTGGTTGGCCAGAGCTATGCTCTGCTCATGCTACCAGCCAGGCTCCATGCACCCAAATCGCCACTGCTGCAGCCCTGGGAGGCCCCCAAGACACCAGGTAAGGTTGCTGAGGCCAGCCCGGATACCTGGCCCTAGCCTCCTCTACCCAACCCGGGACTATTTGCCGTAAGCCAGAGTGTGCATGCAGGGGCACTCCCCAGGGAAAAGTAGTAGCGGCACTAATATGTGCCACTGCTAGTTGTTTCCAGGGAAATGCACATGCGTACTCATGAGGATGTGCCCTTTGTCTCTCTCTCAGTGATGTGTATATTTGCATCTTCAGATTTGTATATTTTGTCTATCGTGGAATATCTTTGCATGATGGATTCTCACAAATTACATGCATGTACAATACCCAGCATTCAACTTGGTTTTGATAAGGACCCTAGGTTTTACTATAAAAATCTTTGGGGATTTACTATCAAAATCTTCAGGATTTTCTGACTCTCCAAACATCCAGGCTTGCTTTTTGCAATTCCCTGAGTTTTTCATAATAGACATTTCATTCACAGCCTCCTGACTACTTCTACTCCTTGCCTCATTTCCTGTGCTGACCCTGCAACCCTTACTTCACACCATACACCTCTATGACAAACTCCTGCTTTCCCAGGTTTTCCACAGCCCCACCAAAGGCTCTCAGTTTTTTTTCCCCTCCTGACCAAGGCACTTCTCTTTCTTCTTGCCAAACTTGTGGGGCGCATCTATGAAGTTTTAGGGGGGAAATGAATGGAATTTTGGAGTGCATGTGAAGATGGTACATTGTGAAGTTTTTTTCCAATGTGAGTATCTCTGAAAAATATAAGCAAACAATTTAGATGTAATTTGGGGAGGGATTTTTGTAAAGGAAAATTAATATAGTTTTCTGTTCCTGTCAAGAGAGGTCGACAGAAAGTATTTTGGTGAATGCTTACCTCTTTAAAAATGTGGAATAGATGGGAGAGAGATGAGAGGAAAGTAAGGAATGAGTAGTTTTAACTCCCATTATAACACTTTCTCTTTGAGCAGTTAGTTTGTTTTTCATTGTGATTCTCTTGATACTATCCCGTAAACAATGTAGGCCTCACCTTTTCCCATTCAAGCATCTGTGGTAGGAGTCATTGGGTGTGAGAGAGATGTTGTGAATGCACTGAAGACTGAGGACAATTATAAAAAAGTATTAAAGAGTTTAGAGAAGTAGAAAACAGGCAAAAGTGTTTTTTTCTAAATTGAATCCAACACAATTAAGACTGAAATGCTTGTGGGCCATGTGTTAAACAATGAGGGATGTAATTTTCACAAGCAAACGTAATCAGTGAATGGAAGTTCTTCAAATAAGACTAAAGGTTTAATGTGCATTGATGAACTCAGTGCTTGTTCAGAGGTAGCATAAGTTTACAAATATATTTATTAAAACTAGAAATAAAACTATATATTAAAAAAGTTTAATGACACTCAGCTCTATTTGGCCACAGGAACTAAGTACAGACAGTCAAAAAGCCCATGGCTGAATTGATTCAATCTTTGCAGGTTAAGTCTAAGGTGCATAGACTGAACCAATAAGCAAGTGAACAGACATTTAACTTTTGATTCTGGAAATACAGCCACATGCCTCCAGTGGCCCAGGCTAGAAGCCAGGGGGTGCTAGAGCACACCTCTCTGCTTGGCTGGAGCAGACACCTTGAGCCAAGGCTAGTCCACCCAGCCTTTGAGGTGGGGTTTGCAGGGGAAATACAAAGCATCCTGGGATGCTGGGGGACTGTGACTTAACTGGAGGGGACGTGGGACAGAAGTTCAATAAACTGTTTTAACCTGCATCAGTTAAATCTGATACTACAACTATCCAGGTTTGTCTTAAACTAGTTTCAGCCATTTTGAAAGCAGTTTATGTGTACTGAACTTCTGTTGTGCTCCAGATTTGAGCAGGTTTCCAATCACTTATACCCATTTATGTGTAATTTTGGTCCCTAGCCTGGATAATCCCCTTACAAAGTGATGGAGACATCATTGCTTGGGGCATTCAAAAGTAGGGCAAACTACTAGGAAACATACTGTAGGATTGAGTTCTGTATTGCTATGGGTCTACTCTTAGCCTATTAAAACCAAGTGTGGTTTTTTTGTCACTGATGTTTATGGAAGTAGGATTAAATGCTAAAAAACTAATTTTAAAAATTATTTCATTTTTCATAGAGACCTCTGCTGTAATCATAACTCACCACTGCTGTACTCACAACTTCCTGATGTATCCTTGTGATTTCTTTGGTCTTAGATGACACTCTCAAGAGGTGATGATGTTTTAGCCTCCTTTTGTATCTTGACTACAGCAAACCTGTTGCTTCTGTTGTTTCAAAGGTTTCTCTCAATAATTGTTTCCCAAATGGCAGTGAATCATACCCCACACTACTTTGGGCTGATTTCCACTGTGCTGAGAGCCTATTCATTTATTAAGAACAATAACATGCTCAACTACATTGCCTTTTCATAATTACTATTTACGAAGCATGTTGTTTCTGGTTAGCTTGCACCTGTGCCATAAACTGGCACTCTGGAATACATGAAGAAAGTGGCTAATAAAAGCAGTGTTTGCTTGGCACCAACTTAAAAATAATATACTTACACTCCGTGTTGGTCAACAACTTCAATATCTGGATGAAGTTTTGAACAGGATAATGTCAATATTTAACTCAATTTTAGATAATTTATTTTATCCTGATATTACTTATCTGGCAAAACTTGCAAAGCCTTTTTTCCCCATAGTGACAGGCAGCCTTTGTAGGTAACCATGGCCGGATCGGAATTGAATAATATCTGGAGAGCATAATGTGAGAACGGATGTGCTTTTGTATTAAAAATTAATATTTCACCGAAGAAAGTTCAGCTGGGGCAATGTCACAATTGTAACTGGAGAGCTCCATTAATACTGCAGTTCAAGTAAAAGGTGACTGCTTTTTGGAACTGCCATTTAGGACTTCACAAACAAAGAAACTGCTCCTTTTGTCTGCTGCAAAAGCACAGCATGGAAGAGTTTTTCAGGGTTTCTGTAACACAGAAGTGTGTGTGTTGTGGAGCTCTCTCTCCAACTTGGCTTTGGATATGACGAGAGGTCTCTGTTTTTTTGTTAGAACTGTACCATTGGGAATCATGCCATTATGAAGGAGTTCAATCTCCCTCATATGAATTGAAGAACAAATCCAAATAAAAATGGTAGAGCCCATTTCATCCTGGAGGTGATAGTCAACAGGTATTTTCACCGTATAGTCCCCAAAACAACAAGAGGTGATTCCATTTTGGTCCTGGTTTTGCTGAGTAATAAGGATATTGTAGCACAGCTAATGGAAGGAAAAAAAATACCTTGGCTGGAATGGGGGACAGGACAGGGAGGAAAGGCAGGGGTGTAGTGCTCTACTTTAAGGAGGAATACACATCCTCATCAAGTAGCACAGAGTCAGAGGAGGGGCACACTGAAGCGCTCTGGGTTAGACTCCAAGGCAGTTGAGGGGAAAAAGACTTAATGGTGGGGGTCTACTACAGACCACCCAACCAAGGGGAAGAGCTAGACCAGGAATTCTTAAGTCAGCTCACGGAGGTAGTTAGGTCAAAGGATGTGGTCATCATGGGTGACCTGAACTTTCCAGACATCTGCTGGGAAGAGCAGTCAGCCAGGTCTGACCGCTCACGTAGGTTCCTAGCCAAAATGCAGTACCTCCACCTAACCCAGGAGGTGCACAGCCCCACCAGGGGAAACGCCTTGTTGGACCTGGTGCTGGCCACGGGTGTTGACCTGGTGAGGAGGCTGTGGGTGCTTGACCACCTGGGCGACAGTGATCATCGCCTGCTGGAATTCACCATCCAGGTGGCAAAAGCCCTAGATTTCAGTAGGGCAGACTTCAATGAGCTAAGGAGAATAGTCGGGGAGGCACTGAGGTCCTGGAGGGGAGGGGAGTCAGGTGTCCTAGAAGAGTGGTTACTCCCTAGGGAGATGATCCTCCAAGCCCAAAGGGAGGTAATCCCAACATGGATCAAAGGGAGCAGGAGGGTGCAAAACCTCTATGGCTCACCAAAAGCATCCGAGATGTCTCCTAGCTAAAAGGGAGGTGCACACACAATGGAAGGGAGGGGCCATCACCAGGGAGAACTATACTGTGGTTGCTCGGGGATACAGGGGGGCAGTCAGGAAGGCCAAGGCGGAGATGGAACTGGAACTAGCAACCCGGATCAAGGACAACAAGAAGTCCTTTTTTAAATACATAGGCAGCAAAAAGAAGGTACCGGATAACGTGGGGCCCCTGCAAGACATGCTAGGAAATCTGGTCGTCATACCAGATGACAAAGCTAACCTATTTTATGACGACTTTGCCTCCATTTTCCTGAGCAGGGACTGGATCAGCACCCCCACTGGAACCCCCTCAGGCCCCAGGGCAGGCACACCTAGGCCAAGGGTCAGTGAAGTCAGGGAACTTCTGGAGGGACTGGATGTATTTAAATCAGCTGGTCTGGATGATCTCCACCCCAGAGTGCTGAAGGAATTAGCTAAGGTCATTGCAGGACCCCTGGCATGGGTTTACTAACACTCGTGGTGCTCCGGTGTGGTGCCAGAAGAGGGCCAACATGGTTCCCATCTTCAAAAAAGGGAGGAAGGAGGACCTGGGAAACTATAGGCCAGTTAGTCTTATCTCGATCCTTGGTAAGCTTTTTGAGGGAATTATCCTGGCACATTTCCACGAGAGGCCAGCAGGGGAGATTATGCTTAGAGGCAACCAACACGGGTTCATTAGAGGCAGGTCCTGTCAGACCAACCTGGTGGCCTTCTATTACCAGGTCTTAGATGCATGGGTAGCAGTGGACATAGTCTTGCTGGACTCTAGGAAGGCATTCAACACTGTCTCTCACCCCGTTCTCATTAAAAAACTGGGGGACTGTGGTGTTGACACCTACACAGTTGAGTCACCAACTGGCTGGAGGGCCGCACCCAGAGAGTGGTGGTGGACGGGTCATTTTTGACCTTGAGGGATGTGGGCAGTGGGGTTCCACAGGGCTCGGTCCTCGGGCCCATGCTGTTCAATATCTTCATCAGTGACTTGGAGAAGGGGGTAAAAAGCACCCTGTTCAAATGTGCTGATGACACTAAGATGTGGGGGGATGTGGACATGCTAGAAGGAAGGAATAGGCTACAATTGGACCAAGACAGGTTACAGGGGTGGGTGGATGAGAACAGGATGGGATTCAACACTGACAAGTGCAAGGTGATGAACCTGGGGAGGAAGAACCAGCACCGTACCTACAGGCTGGGGAACTCCCTTCTCACCAGTGCAGAGACAGAAAAGGATCTTGGAGGCATCATTGATGCCAAGATGAACATGGGCCGGCAGCACGGGGATGCAGTCAGGAAGGCCAACCGCACCTTGTCATGCA
>NW_017728886.1:65180359-65269166 GCF_001723895.1 Crocodylus porosus | reverse complement strand
TGTTACAAACTAGCCAGAGGGGACCAGCAGGCACTGGGGGAGTCCCTGTTCCCCCAAGCACTACCAGGAGTGACTAGAAATAATGGTCACAAGCTGGCAGAGGGTAAATTCCAATTAGACATCAGGAAAAACTACTTCGCTGTCAGGGCGGCTAGGATCTGGAACCAGCTTCCAAGCGAAGTGGTTCTGGCTCCTACCCTGGGGGTCTTTAAGACAAGGCTAGACGAACATCTTGCTGGGGCCATTTGACCCAAGTATTCTTCCCTGCCATGGCAGGGGGTTGGACTAGATGATCTGCTCAGGTCCCTTCTGACCCTACTAACTATGAAACTATTACAAATTGATATAGTCTGATTTAAACCAAAGGAGAAACACAACTAAAGTTTTCTATTTAAAAGCAAAACCTTTGGTCTGGAGTACACCGTATAATTTGGGTTCATGAAAGTTGAAGTCAAACTGGAATGGGTAATAAAACTGGCTACTGAGATAATCAGGTGAGCGTACAGGCTAAGTCTCGTACATTTTACCTTGTAGGCATAGCCTTATTGTGCCCAACTGCAACGCTCTCAAAGCCAGTGCACTACTAAACTGGAAGTGAAATACCTGCATCTATGTAGCACTCCTAATGAGTTATCTGGCATTGCTGAGATACAGGCCCTACTAGCTCACTCTTAAGCCTACCTGTGTGGCATCATTTGGATGCGGCCTCACCGCTTCTATTTTAGGAGGCAAGTCACCTAAAGCAGCTTACTATGCTTGATGATACCATCAGAGATAGTAAATTTATTGTGTAAGTATAGCACAAATAATATTGGCTTTTTCAGCCTAGGAAAACAAAGGCTGAGAGGGGATATGACTGCTACTTGTAAGTACATCAGGGAGGTAAACAAACTACCAAATCTAAAAGACACAGAACAAATTAATAGAAACTGGCCATAAATTGGGTTAGGCTAGAAACTAGAAGAAGGTTTCTACCATCAAAAGAATGAGATTTGGAACAACTTTCCAATGGAAATAGTGGGCACAAGAAGAAACTTACTGCTTCTAAGACGCAGCTCAATAGGTTTTGTGGTTGCTGCGCCCACCCTGAATTCCCTAACTATAATTTAATATGGAGGAATCAGAAGTCTTAATGACAAAAGTATGATGGCATTAAAAAACTGATGGAAGTTATCTTTACAGATGTAAGTCCAGCAGGGAAGAATTGGCAATGGCAAAAAGTTATTCTAACATTTTTTCCCAAGGGTGGAAAAGTTTTTGGGGTCAGAAATTAGTGTCATGCAGACAGACGGTGATAGCAGGTTAGGAAACAGTTATAATCAAATGAGAAGAATATGGTAATTTTTTCTCCTACCTTTGAAACTCCTGTTAAACTCTGGGTTGAGTTAAAATTGCTGTTTTTTTTCTCACGTAGAATATCAAAGTGAGCTTCATTGTAAAAAATCTTATGGCCCCCAATCCCGTTCCCCTTTATGCAGGTATAGCACTTTGGCTATTTACACCAAATTTAGATCTTTGTCTTGTCTGTGCAACTCAACTCATACTTTTTTTTTTTTGAGGTTAGGATGGAGGAGGCACTTACAACTTCCAGCTCAATAGGTTTGTAGTTAGGGTATGTAGGAGATGGGAGACCCAGGTTCTAGGCCTCCAGAAGGACAAGTCAAGTTGTGCAGTATGAATTAAGATCTGCATAAGTGGCTTAAATGCCACTTGTATGAGTGCTGTTGTCTGCCTAAAGGAGGCATTGAATTTCAATCTATATTCTCTACCTGGGGAATTCTTACATGCGTCTAAATGGAATAAAGGCAGTTGCTGTGTATTGTTCAGACTTCACTCCCCTGATTTGGTTCTGTTAGTTAATCAATTTATGCTGACAAAACCTAAACCCTGTCTGAAGGTTTCTCCCTAACTTTGGCTATTACTAGGGTTTTCTTGCAGAACCATCCTGAATTTTTTAATCCTCTTTCCCTTTTACCTCAGAGAAACATTTCAGTCTCCCTTGCACAGGTTGCAGCTAGCAGTGTCCAACTGGTTGTGTGAATTGGAATTTATTTGTCTGCACTCTAATGTTATTTTGCAACATTTCTGGTTCCATCACTGCTTTGGTTGTCTTGTCTACAGCTGTCTCAATATTGCATTAGAATGATTAGCTGAGTATTATTTGCCATTTGCAGGAGCCCAGTTGATTCTCACAGAGGCAAGTGAAAGTTCATTCCAGTGCTTCCCATTTTTAGTAGCACAAGTTAGCGCCATGGGGTACATGCAGACATTTGCAACACCCATTCTATGATTGCATGGGTTACTTTCAACCATGCGATTGTAGACTGGGAGCAGCATATGCATGTGTTCACTGGTGCTGAGAGCTATGCTGGGAACCTGGTGGAAGTAGCTTGGGGTGCGAGGAGGGGTACTAGGAATTGGGAGGACTGGTAGGTCTGTGATGGGGTTGGTGGGTCTCTGGCAGCTTTGTCCATCTTGGGGTTGAAGTAGTCAGGATGCTAAAAATAGTTCAGTTAGGGTTGGGGGAATAGGAAGAAGATACCCCTGTGACTGGGACTGGGGCTGGGCTTTCCCAGCCCTGAGGCTGTGCTCCGAATGTGTGCAGATGTTCAGTAGATCAGGCTGGTTCCCAGTCAAGATAGTTCTCCTCAGGTGAACTGATTTACATCTGGTCTACCATTTTTTGGCCTGATTTAATCTCCCCAAATGTCTGCACATATCCACACTTAGATGGGCCTACTTCTAGTTAGGTCAATCCAAATGTCATGTCTGCACGTAGCTTCAGAAAACATTCTCTTTCCCGAACACCAGATGTAATAAGGAAGAGGGCATTGGCATTTTAATTTATTTCTTTAAAAGTTGAATTTTATCTCCAATGTATTGTTTTTCCAAGGTCCAGTTTCCTCCTCCAGGTTTCAGAAGAGACCTGGAATCTCTGTACTGCAACCTGGGCAGGACAAGAAATATGAGAGAAGACAGAGGAGTGGGAGACAGGTTTTCCAGGATCTCCTAAGGAACTGCCTTTGTTTGCTAGCTGTAGCAGCACGATGTGGGGAACCCAACAGCACAGGTCATTTGTGCTGATAAAAGCTTGGTGCATGCCTAGAATGTAATGCCTGCTGGTTCCTGCTTTGCATATGTCTGAATTTGGCAGCATTAACCTTCTACAGGAACTAACCTTTACAGGTGTTGTATAGGTCTGCCTGTCATCTCTAATGCAGACAACAAATTGGATTTTGGCAGGTGCTAGCATGAGCAGCTGGTGCCTCCTGAGTCTGGGGGAGCACCAGATCGCCAATAGGGGGGTCCCCCCAGTGGCCGATCACCGACCGGGGGGGCGGGGCTCCATTAGCTGATCACACGTCCGGTTTTACAGACGGTGCTTCCAAGGGGTGCACGGCCAATCTCAGGGCGTGCACGAGGCATCACCAATGGGTGCTAGACAGTGTAACACTCAGTACAGTGCTAAGATTCAAGCCTATGGTTCTTCAGAGGCCAGTGCCTTAATATAATTAATTAATAATCAGTCACCTTGCCATAAATCAAGAACATGCTGTTGGACACAGATGGTTCCTTAATAAGGATTGTTATGAGTTGTACTGCACTATGGATTTAGGGACAATCCTCCCATAGGTTAGTTTTATAGGTTACTTGGTTTGTACAAAGCATAGAGTCAGGATACTTCAGTAGTCATATTTGAAATTTGCTTTCTGTTTTCCTTAACCTCTATTACCCATCTCGGCAGCACTCCTAAACCGCTTTTCGCAAGTGGGTGCTGTGTTCCATGTGATAGACCAGACATATGCTTCACCCAACTCCTGAAACGATTCCCTAACCGCAGGTAATGCTGGCCTTCGCACTGAGCTCAGAAATAGCTCACCCACTAGAGCTAGGAAGATAAGCTCAGTGTGCTCTACTTTATCACAACAGCCTATTATTTGGTTCACAGTGTAAAATCTTAGGCTGTATTTTCTTAAGAGCTAGACATACCATGGGCTTTAATTTTAACCAGCACGATGTGATGAGGTACTGAGCCAGCCATACGAAGGAGAGGATATGTGGCCTTGCGGATAGGGTATTGGTTTGGAGTCAAGGGCTCTATTCTTGCCTTGGCCACTTGTGTAATACTGGGACAGTGACTGTACTTCTGTTTCTCCTAGGACTCTGGTTTGTCTAGTCAGACTAACACAGGGGTGGGCAATTATTTTGGGCGGAGGGCCACTTACTGAGTTTTGGTAAGCCTTCGAGGGCCACATGACAGGCAGCCAGGAGCAGATAACTATTAATTTTCTAAATTTTTTAGAGGTCCCGTGGGCCAGATAGAATGGCCTGGAGGGCCACATCCAGCTCGTGGGCTGCATTTTGCAAACAGCTGGAAAAAACAGCTCTTTTGTTTAAGAAGTTACTTATGGTTTTGTACAGAGCCGAGCAGAATGGGGCCCTGAACAGTCTTGAGGCCTTCAGGCACCACTGTGATGCAGATCATTCGTCATTAAGAGCCACAGGATGCCCTTTATTTTTAAACATAAATTCCTGATGAAATGAGCAATGAGATTTGCTTATAAAGAAGGCTCCAGGGTATGACATTGCCAGATGGCCTTTTTAACGGTTTCTCTATTAAAAATTAGGCATACAAGCACAACTCTTATGTTAGCAGCCAATTTGACTACTACTTAATAATAATAAAATAAACGTGTGACATGTCAAGCTATCAGAAGAATGTCAGTGCATTTACTGAAATAATCAGTGTTTGTAACCTGGTTAGTTTTTTTTTTTCTCCTGGGATACTTTGCTAGCTGGGAAAAAGGCAACTAAATCTTAAAAAGACTTGCCTACCATTATGTGTAATCATTTTGGTACTGTTACTTTTATACAAGTAAGTGTGTGTGTGTGCATGCACGTGCATGCATTGTATGTGTGTGCATGTGAGAGGACCGGGCACAATAGGACTACTTTAGTACTTGACTTAATTGAGCTGTCAAATAGTTACCTTGTGTCCACATAAGATTTTGTTGCAGCTCAAGGGGCAAACTCATAGATTCCCTTCAAGATTCACCAGAAGCAGGTGATGACATTTTAAAGCTCTGATAAATGTTTTCCAACCATGGTCCTACAACTCCTTTAAAAGCCTTTATGGGAAAGCATTGTCATCCTCTTGCGTCTTGCCCACCTAGTTGTTTTCACTGCAAATAATGTAGCAGAGTTTTGCTGTTTGAATTTGGAAGAGGATTTTTTCAGACTGGTATGAGGGAAGAATAATTTTAAATCATGTTTAATGAAAAGGTAAGTATCATTCCTTTCACTGTCCATAAGCAAGTGTAATATCTGATGTACCAATTACACTTAAGTGCTAATGCATTTTTCACTTATTGGATCAGATTAGTATAAAAACAATAAGACATATCCAAATAACCTTCAAATATTTGCCCATTAAAATTGTGCATCCATTGGAACATTGGTATATGAGGAAAATCCCCAGCTAACCTAGATAAATATGTAAAATTATTTTTTTTTCTGGAATGATGTTCAGGAGGGAAATGATTGACCATGGTTGCCTTTAAGAGAACATAATGAGTCTTTCAAGTTAGCTTTCACTGAGATGTATGTTTGTAATTGGTTTATTATGCTGTTGTTTTCTTGTCTTTGTCTGATGTAGAATCAAGAATAAAATAATACATGGAATTACATTTTTTAAACATTTTTTTCCATTATGAAAACTTACATTTTGGAACAGAAAACAGTATCTGTGGGATATCTGGTAAGATTCTAAATTCTCCGTGGGTTTTCAGCAACCACTGGCTTCTATTCTCTATTTTGTCAGTGTTGAAACAGAGCAGTAAATATTCCTTTTTAAAACTGTAACTATGAAAAAACTGTATTTGAGAGAGAAATAAGTTCTCAAGATTTTTTTCCTTCAAAACATTTCATCTTTTTATATTTGCTTTACATTTGCCTGGGAGATCTTATGACACTTGATTTTGCTGAAGAACTCAACAGCATTTTGTGACAATTTACAGTTTCAGTCTGCAAACTAGGATTGCTTCTCATACTTATTCCTTTATCATGTTTATCACAGAGCTCTTGATATTTGGTGATTTTTCTTAAAGCACTTTATCCTGAAGTTGTATTTGCACAAGAAGCTTAGCTTTTTTTTATCAAGTATTTAGTACATAGTTTCAAGAACATAGCCCACGTACATGGTTGTAGAGAGAGCCTGGAAACCTGAAGCTGAAGCGATTGAAAATCAAGACACATAAATAGAATCAAAATATGTAATATTTTAATATGTCATGATTTTAAGTTGCCAGTTTTGAGGGTTTAACTTATGATTTTTGAACATGTGGGGTTAGTAATACAGAATCTAGGCAAAAGCAAGCGTCAGAATTTAGACAGGATGAAAATTATTTAAAAGAAATGTAAATTAAAAATAATTTATCTTTAAATGTACTTCGTAACTTAGTGGCAGCATCCAGAGCATGTGTCTGAGTTAATCTCCATTTTTATTTCCACCTAACAGTTTGCCTTTAACATTAGCAACTAGGCTTTCTTATGTGTCCCTTGCATATAATACATAGCACATAAGCTTATAATGTATTTGCTGTTCTCTTTTTTAAGCTACCTGTGTAATTAAGATACTCCTAGGAGTTGCAGACCCCCTACAGCAGAATTCACAGAGTAGTATGAAGATAATGAAGTAACAGGCTTTGATGTACAACATCTCTAAGGTCTTGGAAATAAAATCTAGAGTCTCAGTCTTAAAAGCTGAGACACCTCAAATGAGGGTCTCACTACCTTCTCACACCGGCTTAATTCCACCATCATGAATGGAGTTACTTTTTATTGAAACCAGTCTCCTGCTCATTTTAAAATGGGTCAAAGTAGCCTGCAAGAATATTGGGAAGGTATCTGTTAGGTCCCTCGCCCCACCTAAACACAGATTATATTAAAAAAAGAATGGTGTGTTTTGTTATGAAGTAGCCTGCCCCATTTGAGATTGATGCGATCGTGTCATAGAATCATAGAAAATCAGGGATGGAAGGGAAGGGACCTCAGGAAGACATCTTGTGCAACCCCTTACTCAAGGCAGGATCATTCCTATCCAAAACATATTATCCCTAAAACTATGCTATCGATGCTGTCTTTTTGGGGTATTGGTAATACGAAATGGCACTGTCTTTGCACATGAGGCCCTAGTAGTTAGACTAATGGACTTAGTAGGAGGTCAGCTACAGTAAGTTTTCTACTTATTTGCTCGGTGACAAAGCTTTTGGAAGAGTATTTGGTTGATAGAGGGCAGGCAGTCTGGGAAGAAAATCCGCCAACAAAGAGTAAGCATTTTTTTTTTTTTATCTAGGGGAGCTTTGATGAGGAATTGCTTTGGTTTTGGCCAATTATTTGATTTACTGAGAACAGGAGAAATTTGGTTTGTTATTTTTTTGTTGGGATGAAGGAGGGAGAAGTGAGTTTACTATGAATGTTGACCATAGGTGCTGGAGTTAGGGACCATCAGCATGTGGCCTTCTATCAGAAAGCTGTATGGTTAGAATCAGGAAATAATTTCTGGTTTTAGCACATTGTGACAGAACTAAGAAGTTGGGACTAAGGGTCAAACTGGCACAAATGAGATCTTCTGAATACCACAGTGGTAGGAGGAGATAGATGAACTGGTTCCAAGTGTTTTTTTTGAAGCAAATGGGACTGAAGAAAAATTGGAGGAGGTGAATCCTCTCTCATACTACTGAACAGAATGGTTGGAGATGTGTCCTCTTACATCTTTAAATAAATGCATGTTAGGGAGGGTATTGCACAGGGGATAGACCACTCTAGAAATACATGATTTGGTGCTCTTTTTGTATGATATCTACTTCTGCCACTGTCAGGGACAGGATACTGGATGGACCACTGGTCTGATCAAGGCTGGCATTTCTTATGTTCTTATATGTGGCAAACTCAGTGGCACTAAAGATCTACTCGATGTTCCAGTTGCAGAATGGAGAGTACTACAATGGTTCGATAGAGTTATTCAGAAATATCATGAATAATTGGATCCTTCCAAGAATGTCACTGGGGAATGGCACAGCATCTTTATACCTGCCAAGTTTACATAGTATGCTAAAGACCTGCCAAATTGTTGAAATTTTTGTGCCTAGATAACAAATGGGCTAATTAGAGACCAAATTATTGATGTCAGCTAACTGACAAGCAGGTTAAAGAAAGGTGGTTACAAGAAGTAGGTTCAAGGTTGCAAATAATGATTGGTATTTTCAGGGACAGTGAAAACTGTGTTTTCTATAATGAATGTGTTAATAAGCAGTGAAACAGCTCATGTGCATCTCCCTAAAACAGCATACCAACATTCAGAGTCAGAATGCAGGAGTAAATAAATCAGAGATGAGATCTCTTTTTAATAAATGTGGAGGCCACCACTACATGATGCACAAGTGACTTATACAGAGATTCTGCTAAGGCATTAATGTTTCATCCCTTGAAACTTGCCATATGGCAAAACTAAGTGTTTCAGTACCAAAGTCCATCAGTGGTGACTGTTTAAAAATAATTCTCTAGTAAGGTTTCCAGAAAAAGGAGGAAGAAAAGGAAGAATATTTAGCGGATGGAGGAAGAACAACAAGAGAAGGGGGTGAGAATGAGAATGGAAAGATGATTGGAGGAAAGGAGGGCAGGAGGAGATAAGAGTGAAAAGCACCATACAAGAAAATGAAGCTATGATTCTCAGCTAGGGTGCCACAGCACCTTGGGGTGCCTGGAGATACTTTTAAGGGTGCCATTGGGCATCCAGTAATGTTAGCTGTGCAGACATGATTCACAAAATAAACACAGAGGGTGTCTATACATGTGCTTGGGGGGCAGGTTGTTTTAATTAGAGTGGTTCCTGGAGAGCCCCTCTAATTAAAATGCTGCAGCATCATGCATGTTAAAGCCTCATATGTTTAAAAATGGCCACAGGACACTTTACCTAAAGCTCATTCAATAAGCTTTAGTTAAAGCACCCCAGCAGCCATTTTTAAATCCACAGGGGCTTATGCATGTTATGGGACAGCAATGCTAGAGCCTTCTAATTCAAACACATTGGAGTACCTGTATAGACACCCAGAGATTTTGCATAGGGATCCAAAGCATTAGAAACTTTCTAACATGTGGTGGTCTTTCTGATTTCTTTACAGCAGAAAAAAAATACTCTATTATTTTTCATTAGTCAAGAAACAAGCAAAAACAAAGAGCTGGCATTTTCTAAGGCATGTCTAATAAGGGGTGCCTTGGGTTTCAGAACCGGTGCCTAAAAAGGATGAGAAGCAGTGAAATAAAAGATGGGAATGACAGGGGATGTTTATTTGACCACATGAGTGACAGAAGAAAATACAAGCTTAGAAATTGTAAAGAAAGTTGAAAACAACAGAGTGAGGAGCATAAGAGAATGAAGAACAAACATGAGAAAGTAAATGGTGGGTTTTTTGGTTTAAAAAAAAAAATTATAATAAACTGTCCTGCTTGGAAAGGTGGAAGGTTTGGGGATCTTTGCAGTGAAATATATCTTGAGCACCCACTTAGGACAGTGCTTGGGCACTACATTGGCAGGTGCTATGAAAATCTGCTTATGAGCATTAAACATCCAGGAACAACCCTGCCCATAGGCCTACTTCATTTGTGCTAGTAGTGTCTGGCTGCCAGAGATGCTGCTCCATTTCACAATGTTTTCCCCATCATATTTGACCATAATTCTCTATGCTCACTTTTCAACCCTTATTTTTTGGCATTGATGTGACAATTGGGTGACAATTTGAAACATTTTCCAAACAAATTCTGATTGATAGGTGAGTCTCCCTCTTGCATTTTTTTTAAATAATGAAAACTATTCGTTGGTTGGCTTCTATCTTGAAACACCCTTCTCATTTCACCTTCTGTTTCAGAGAGTTCCCTTTTCTTGTACTTTAGCCCCAAACTGGATTTGTCTACAGCTATTTCATGTGCACCAAATGCTTCATTCCTTTATCCTTTCCCTGGAGGCAGTATCACTGCCAGTACAATGCTGATGATACTTCTCTGCAGTCTCAGTAGTAGTTACCTCTGTTGTTTGGTGTTGTGACTGAACTAATGTTTGTCAGCTTTGTTTAAGATAAATGGTATCATTTTTATTGTTTTAGAATCAAGGGAGCTGCATGTAACAGATCTGCTGATTTTTATTTGGTCTAAGTTACTGTACTTGTATTACTTGCATTCTTATTATTCAAGAATCAAATGCACGCTGGTGGAGTGACAACTATGCAAAGCTCCTCTTCATTTCTATCTAGTTTGAGATTTAAGAATGAGAACAAAGCAACTATACATAATTTCTGTCTATTGGCAGAGAACAGGGAAGATGAAAAGCTGGTAGCAAGCTTATGGCAAAATATAGATATTCTTATAAAAGGGAAGAGACAAAGGCTGTCCTTAGTTTGTAATTCAACTGTATTGTCAATGGGACTTGCATATGCTGATCAAAGCTAGTATCTCTCTACACCCTGATTCAGAGATGGGATATCAGATGAACTGATCTCCCAAATACAGCACAGGATGTTGTTGAACTGTGATATGGTTAGAATTCTGTGTGAACTACTGATAAGAGGTAATTATCCTCTTCCACAGAATGAAGAGGGACAAATAAGTGAAGAATTAGGATGTGTGGGTAAGCCATGCTATGTGTTCCTATGCCATATCAGTGGTAGTTGAATAGTTTCATAGATTTCATATACATTAGAGGCTGGAAGGGACCTCACAAGATCACCAAGTCCAACCCCCCTGCCATAGGCAGGAAGTCTGTGGGGATCAAATGATCCCAGCAAGATAAACCTCCAAATGCCTTTTGAATGAGTCCAGAGTAGGTGCTTGCACCACCTCTGGGGGAGTCTGTTTCAGACCCTGGACACTTGAACTGTGAAGAATTTTTTCCTTATGTTCAATCTAAATCGGCTGTTTAGGAGTTTGTGGCCATTGGACCTTGTTATTCTTTGGGAAGCTCTGGTGAACTGTTCTCCCAGATCCTGATGCACACCCCTTATGTACTTATAGACTGCCACCAAGTCCCCCCTGAGACTTCTCTTCTCCAGGCTGAAGAGTACCGTGTCCCTCAGCCTCTCCTTGTAAGATGTGCTCTCTTGGCCTTTGGTCATATGGGTGACTCTCCTCTGACTTTCTCGAGCCTATCCACAACCCTTCTGAGCTGGGAGGCCCAAAACTGGATGCAGTACTCCAGTTGTGGCCTCACCAAGGCCAGGTAAAGTGGGAGGATGATGCCTCAAGTTTTGCTAGAGATGCATTGATGGATTCATGCCAGAGTTCAGTTAGCTTTGCCAGCCATGGCATCACATTGGTGGCTTATGTTCATTTTGTGGTCCATCAGGACCCCCAAGTCTCTTTCAGTCATAGTGCTGGTGAGTGCAGCACTGCCGAGCCTATAAGTACAATGCTGTTGTTCCTTCTATTGTCAAGCACCCTGCACCTCTCTACATTAAATGCCATCAGGTTTCGGTCTGCCCACTTTGCAAGGGCGTGCAGGTTGGTTTGTATCCCCAGTTTGTCTTCTAGCGTGGCTGCCTTCCCCCATAGTTTGGTGTTGTCTGAGAACTTTACCAGTCTGGATCTGACTCCTGAATCCAGATTATTAATGAAGATGTTAAAGAGTACTGGCCCGAGAACTGAGCCCTGAGGGACTCCACTTTGTGCCACATTGATTCACTCCCATCAACTAGTACTCATTGGGTCCGAACCTGGAACCAGTTCCCCAGCCATCAGACTGTGAGAGGGTCAAGGCCGCAGTTCCCCAGCTTAACCATGAGGACATCATGGAAGACCAAGTCAAAGGCTTTCTTGAAATCTAGGTATATAACATCAACCTCATCTCCCTTATCAAGGCAATGCATCACCTGGTCATAGAAGGTGATGAGGTTGGTCAGGCAAGACCTTCCAGATCTTCCTGGGACAAAGCCATGTTGGCTGGCATTCAGAAATTTGCTTTCCATTAGCTTGTTGCTGATGGATCCCTTAATGATTTTCTCCAGGATCTTGTCAGGGATGGACATCAAGCTGATTGGCCTGTAGTTTCCTGGATCTTCCTTCCTTCCTTTTTTGAAGATTGGGACCACATGGCTCTTTTCCAGTGTTGTTGCACCTCAAATATCTTTGCCATAGGGCGTGCTATGGTGTCTGCCAGCTCCTTCAAGATTCTTGGGTGCATCCCATCTGGGCTTGAGGACTTATAGATATCTAGCATTTTGAGGTGTTCCTTCACCTAATCAGTGTCTATTATGCACACATCTCCCACTCCCTGGAAGTTTTGCATTCTGTCAGACTGTGAGTGGGTGGAATACTGATGCAAGGTATTTGTTTAGGAGATTGGCCTTTTCATGGGCGTCAGACATCAGCTGCCCCATTTTCTCTAGCAGGGGTCCAATGTTGCCTTTGTTCTTTTTCCTACTTCCCATATATTGTATGCTAATGACTCTGAGTTTCCTATTCCCCACAGAGTGGTATGCTAATGATTCTGCTTCACATCAAATCTATAGCTCACTAGAGACGGATGAGGCAGAAGCAAATTGCTACTGATGTTAAGGCTGCTGTAACAAGAAAAGCCTTCCCAGAAGCCCACCAAGGAGAAGCCACTGACAGGTGAGTGAACCATCTGTGCCACTCTGAGTCTGTTTTGGGATTGCAACATATCTTTATGTTGTGTAATGTACACATTCCACACATGTTAGGGGAAGTTGTATGTGGCACTAATGTTGCTACAACTTTCCCAGGTGTATAGAAATGCTAGTCTGAACTGGGTCCATAAAGTTCTCTACAGAAATAGTAGAATCCCCAGTTTGAGGATTCATATAGCATTGATCTGTGAATGACTATTAATATTCCTGTTCTCTATCCCTTCCCCCTTCTCTACAAAGGAAATGCATAGAAAATTGAACTCTAAAAAAAGTTACCAAATTTTCAAAACAATTTGTTCTCTATGCATTTTCAAAGAATGGAGCATTCAGGTTCTATCAGAATATTATAGGCATATCTTGTTATATTCTATCAGTTACCTTATTCATTTCTTTGATATCTTGCATTTCTAGCTTGTCCAGTACTTTTTGTATTTGCTTCAAACTCATATAAAATATGTAAACAGAAAAAAATGGTATATAAACAATCGTATTAAAATTGTGACACACTGACAAAAGTCAAACAGTTCAAATGAAAGCTACCGCCAGCATTCATTTATACCAGTGATGATGAAAATATGAAAGTGAGTTAAGCAGAAGTTAACAGGCTTTTTGTTTTGTGTTCCCTAGTGTACCCAAACCTAACAGTGCAGCAGTCCTTAGATTCTCAGACAAAATTCCCACTGAAGATAAATTTGTTATAGATTTGAAGTCAGTTGAGTAGCAGCTATATAGGGATTGCTGGATTAGAAGTATTATTTAAATATAACTTCATTGTAATTTTTCCTTATTTAAAATAGTTTCATGATTTACAGTTGGTATATTATTTACTTAGAACAATTGTTTTGAATATGTTCTCATGATGCAAACCCCACATCTTGAAAATGCATATAAAATCCCCATGGAAAGCAGCTGCTGCACATACATGGTAGTTACTATTTAAAGTTCTAATATACTGAGCACTAGAAAAAAAGATTTCAAAATACCAAAAACAATTAAACCTTTTTATGGACAACTTATTAAGTCTCATGATTTTTCT
Source organism: Crocodylus porosus (assembly GCF_001723895.1). Lineage (NCBI taxonomy): Eukaryota > Metazoa > Chordata > Crocodylia > Crocodylidae > Crocodylus > Crocodylus porosus. Next base: position 65,255,435 of record NW_017728886.1, on the reverse strand, counting down.
TTAAAGAGCAAAGCTATTTTTAGGTATACAAATGCAAACCAATAGATAAATACATAGTATGTTTGTTTATTTTTTGCACCGGTTAAAACAACCTAATATTTTAAAATTTGTATTTAAAAATATATTGCTCTAAGGTTGCAAATCTACCTGCCAATTTTCAGCTCTCTGTATTTGGTTGACTAAAGATAATTAACCTCCCAAAGAACAGGGATTTCTGTTGAAATGTTGACTCAGCCTTAACAATAGAAGCAGTAATACAATGCTATGATACAAAACAAGGATACTGAATGTCATTAGTGTAGCACAGCTTACAGGTTAGAATATTAGTATATGACTTATCATGAGATATGTCATTCCAGGTTTTTTATTTTTTTAAATAAAATATCACCTATTTTTATGTGAATTCCACAGCATGGATACATTCATTGCAAACTGCATGCAGATAAAAGGAAATCCAGCTGTAAACTACATCATTAACAATAAATAATTTGATCTAATACATGATGGTAGTGCATTTCTCATTAAAACTGCAAGCTTTTACCAAAATGAAAACAAACCCTTATTCTCTTTATAAATATTTTAAATAGTTTTAAATACATATTTCATACCAAGTATATAAAAATAGCTTTTTTTTCTTGATAGATAAAGAGGTTTCATTTACATGACAAATGACGTGCAACAACTAACCACTCTCTACCAGCTCTATTTGGTTGTTTGTCTAGGAAAAGACATGCAGCGATAATTGTCTCTCTGCCTTCGCAGAACTGACAAACAGACCAGCAGGACTCACGATCACCTGAAGCAAACAGTGCCATGGATATTGTTTGGGAACAACAATCAGGCACTCTAGAAGAAAACTTCTGCTTCAAGCAACAAAAATCTCTTATGACAGTTCTTTTGTCCTAGACTTCCAGCTGCTCTGTGACCCTCAGGGTCTTTGGACTATCACAAAAGTCTGCCAAACAGACCAGTAAGTGACATCTGTATACAAAATGCTTTTCAACATGCTTCTAGAATCTTGAAATTGTTTCCTTTTGTGTGCACTGGTTATATCTTTTCATATCCATTTACTTCCTATAAATCCAAAATTGTCATGTTTATTAGTCCCAATGATCACCAGAGAAAAGGCAAAACAAAGCAGTCATGCAGTACTTTATAAATTCAAAACTGGCAGCTGGAGAACATGCTTTGAGTACCACTTGTTGGTATATCATTATACATCTATGGCTTGGCTATCTTTAATATTCATTGTGCTTCTCACAGCATGTAGCGGGAAAGCTTCTGAGGTTTGTGCAGAAACAACCCCTGTTGTTCTGTGAAGGTCCCAAGACCCTGGCAGGTTCTCAAGGCTTAGCGAACTGACTGGCCGTTGACTAAAGCTACTTTTCCTGCATCTGTGTAATGATGTCTCTGATGAAGAACATACTGAAGAAGAAAGAGTTGCTGAAATAGACTGAAGAGGAGTCAAGGTAGTATCTGAATGCAGGGAGGTGCATCTTAAAAACTGCAAATGATTTTTCTCAACTACCTGATAATTTGAAGGTGAATATTCAAGGCCTGAAGTATAGTAAAATTCACCGTCTGTAGAATTTAGAATTTTGGATTCAGTCCTTTGGGGACTGCTTCCAACAGGTGATGAATCCACGTTCCAAATGTCAGGGGTGGTGTTACCATGGCGAAGTTGTGCTTTGGTGCAAGTAACATTCCCAGCTTGCATGTGCATGCAGGGTTGATGTGAAGTCCAAGTTGTTCTAGTCTGTAAGCTTTCTACTGTAGGGCTCCTAGATGGGCCATGCACCGCACAGAACCCGGGAGGCTTCTGTGATGTCAGTAAATTCTCTAAAAGATGCATCACATTCTTCACGTCCTTACTTAACTGGGAAACCTCTTGAGTTAGTGTAGTCACCTGTAGCCAAAAATGAAAACAGCAATAATTATGCGATGATGCACATAATGAATGTAAATGCATGATTTACAAATGCTTCTCAAATGCATTTTTCTAAAGGAACTCCTTTCTTAGGATACAAAAAGGCCTTTATGGCAATCATGTGGTATCTTCACTGAAAAATAAATTTGGTTTAACTAGAGAAGTAGTGTATCGGAGACAGTTTGTCCCTTTATCTTATCCCATTAAACACATGCATAGATTACAGCTGCAGCATATCTCCATCCCTAACAACAAAATACAAATATATATACACATCAATATACACTTGATTTTACATATATATCTATATCGATAGTTAGATAGATATATAGATAGAACTAGTAAAGGTGGATTCTGGAAACCTCACATATAAAACTCTTTCAACTTATTTAACAGGGGACTTCTTTGTATAGAGAGAACAGGATCAGACCTGAGGGGACTTTTGTGCCAACAAATAATCACGTTTCTCTGATCTATAAAAATAAAAGCATTTAAAAGGTAGGCAAGGCATGAATTGTCCTTTAAATAAGTAAAATTTTCAACCAGCAATGACTGTGCCCTGCCACTGTGCAAAGGTAGCTAATTGCTGCTGAAGGATGCAACAATTGGTTTTTATGAAAACTTAATGCTTAAACTTTAAACTTCAATTTAATCTTTAGACCTATAGGAGAAATGGTATGGCTTTCATAGTCTTAACCTGGAAAAAGCCCCTAGTCTAACTTGTCCAAAATGCCTAATAAGTTTGGATGGTTTGGATTTTTTTTATCCTCATTTTCAGATCCTGTAAAGGTGCCAAATTTCCAGAAAGTGGTAAACATCTGCTCTTTAAAAACTGGGGAACCAAAAAAATAATAATAATAAAAAAAATGGAGCCACCGAAAAACGCATTCACTACTGGAAATATGAGCCCTAATGTTGGAATAGTTCAATTTCATGTCATCTCTGCTGACAGGCCTAATACTTCAAACTGTGCTCACATTTGACTTTAGGAAGCTTTGTGAACTAGCTGATACAGGTGAGCTTTGTTAGAAAGCAAGTTTAATTGAAAAGTTTGCATACCGGCAGCCTGGGTTTTGTGTCAGGCGTGCAAAATACAATGTGGGTCTTTCCAGGACAGGGCTATATTCATGGGAGAGATTATTTTTGAGTACCTCTATGAATGAACTCTCTTTTCTACTTAACATTTCCTTTTCTTTCCAGGTTCTGAAGCTATTGATAATAGCACAACCCCCTTCCCTCCCTCCCCCTACATCCCCCTCTCCAAAAAAAACCTTATACAAAGAATTCTCTCCTTAATAGAATATATAATCTCTCATTGTGAGTGTGACCAGACCCACAGACTAATACAGTTTGTTTGGAAAATTAAGCTAATTTAGGTGGGGCTGGAGACACAGACTAAGGAAACCAAACACTTAATAAAAACATCAAATGGAACAACTCATGTTATATATTATTTTCTTTTGTGAAATGCAAAGGGAAAGGTTTTATGAAGTTACGGCCAGTTAACTATTTTTAATAAGCTAATGAAAAATCAAAAGGGGAAAATGAGTCTTGTTTTGCCTCCAGTAGTTGGTATTCAATTTATTTTAGCTTAGATTACTGTAGTTATGCCTGTGAAAATAAATGCATGCAGTGTGTTAAAGCAATACTAGTGGAAGTAATCTGTCAAAAATGAGACATGGTTATACATTATTTGCTTCAGAAGAATAAACTCACCTGTCAAAATAAGAGAATAATTAAGAGGTACTTGCTTTGCCCCAAACTTAAAAGACTGCATGACTGGTGCAACTTAATTTTTTATAATAAAAATAAAGTTGTCCTCTTCTTTGGGACAGACTATTACAGGAAATCCACTGAAAAGAGCACTCAGGCTGGATTTGACTACACTATGGTCATCCACTGTACTTTACAAGTATTATGAGGATAGGAAATGTTTGGTTAGGAGAAAAGGAGGAAGCTTCTTACAGGTCCATTTGGTCCTTTGAATTTTGAATTCAACTCCCTAATATTGTTTCATCTATATACATAAAGGGCTTAGCCCATCTATCTGTGTGTCTGTTTGTCCATAATGCTCTTGAAGGGCCAGGAGCCCAGCATGGCAGGGAGGGCAGAGGGAGAAAACAGTTGAGGAAACGCAGGAGCCAGGCTCCTGGCTACTGTGAAGCTACCATAAGAAGACAATTAGATGCACAATGCCATCAAGAATGCTGTGCAAATGAATTGCAAGAGGAGGCCACTGTGAAAAGACAGTTAAATACATGGCATAATAAAGAAAGTTGTGCAAATGAGTCCCAAGAAAATGCCTCTGTGAGAAGACAATTAGATGTACAGCACCATCAAGAAAGTTGCCATCAAGAAAACCGCCATTCATCCATCATTCTTGATGGGCAATTCACTATTATTTTAATATTGCTCTCCCTTTTAAGAAGAAATGCTTTCTTCTATGCTCTTGCCTGATGGGAAGAAAAAAGGAGTAGCCAAACAGTGGGAAAAATCTAGACTGTTAGCTGGGAGATTTGTTATTAAAATGGTCTGCACGTATGTATATGTGCAATTAGTAAGATACAAGTTGATGGAGCTTATGAACATGTTGCATAGTCCTTGAGTTCTGTAGGACTAATGAAACGTGTTTTTTTACTGCAAATGGCTTCTTCTAGAATGCAGGGTTGCTATGCACTTTATAGACATACTAAATAATAGCTTCCATCGCTGATTCGATTTGGCAGAGATTTGGCCCGATTTGGTGGCCGAATCTCCAAATCCGAATTGAATTGGGAGACCCTTTAATCTCTCCAAATCGACTCAGAACCCTCCAAATCAATTTGGAGAGATTCAGAAAGATTAGAGGATTCTGACACAGACACATCTTACATTTTTTTCTACATACCTCAAGGTACCAGGCGGCTCATGAATGCTGAGCTGCTGGAGCGGATGGAGTGCGGAGGGGTCCCCAGCACGCTAGGCAGCAGACACAGAAATAGACCAGAAGCACTTCTGGTCCACTTCTGGGTTTGCCGCCAAGCACACGGACCCCCACCCCCGCACCTCTGTGGGACTCTCCATCGCCCCAGCATCGCACTGTTCATGAGCCATGCCTGGTACCTCAAAGTATGTAGAAAAAACATTTAAAGCCAAATGTATCTATGGCCAAATTGCTGATTCTTTGAATCAGCGTCAAATCTTCAGATTTGGATTCCGCTGAATTGAATCAGGGACAGTGATCTGAATCACTGAATCGAATCACTGTCCCCGATTCAGGCCGAGTCCAAATCTGATCCGAATACAGCCCATTTCACACACCCCTAGTAAATAAGGTATATAAAGCTCAACTTTTGTGAACTAGAGCTCACTTCATGAAATACTGTGAAAAGACAAGCACAGAGCAATGTATAAAGTAGAGTGAGTGATTTAAATACAAAAGGTGGGGCGAGGAGGAGGGGCAGCAGTGCTTGGAAAGGCAAACAAGCTAGGAACCCATAGGGGGGAAAAAAAGGGAATCACAAAAGCTAATCCAGGTAATGGGATAGGAATCCATAGTCCCTGTTTAAAGCATACTTAACATAGTCCAGTCTGTGAATGATTTCTTGTTCCACAATTGCCTGTTAATGCTGGTTTTTAAAATGTTGCTGCCTGAGAACAGTGAACAATGAACGAATGCTGATCTGAGAGCTGCAGAAAGAAAAAGCTGCCTGTGGCTGAAAACTTTAACCTCCCCGACTTCAGGTTTGCTGTTCTCAGGTAGGTTAAAGTTTTCAGCCACAGGCAGCTTTTTCTGCAGCTCTCAGATCAGCATTCGTTCATTCTTACAGACAGAGATTGCCCTGCCTGTCTGATGTAGACATCAGAGAATCACTGTAAGCAGGTGATAACATATTTGATAACATTGATAGAGTTGCAGGTGAATAAACTTTGAATGTTGTACTCCTTGTTATTTAGTCCAGTGATGATCTGGTCTGTACTGTGGAGTCACAGCAGGCATTTGGGTCCATTGCAAGGTCTGGTGCCTCAGTTAGGATAGGAGGTAGCTAGTTTGTTGCTTGAGAGACTCAAGGTTTAACAGATACCTGGTTGGAAAGACAACGTGAGCCATGCAAGCCTGCCAGGAACATGACAAGAATTCAGTTAGAGAAATAAAATCACCTGTGGAGCAGAGCACTTATGAATAATAGCAGACTCCAAAGGCTTGTTTTTATGATTCAGGAACAAAGCAGTTCATGAAAGGTCTTCTGCTCTACTTGTGCTACAAGGAGGTGGGCTCTGCCCCAGCTCCAAATATGTCAGCGTAGGTAGCAATACTGTGAAGTGGGGAGCAGGAAAAGTGGCCATCAAACTTGCGGCTACTTGAGTTCAGTGTTTGGAAACTCGTTTTAGGAGCACGGAGAGGGAGTGACCTATACTCTAGCCTCGAAGTAGCAGAAGCAGTGTTAGTGGGTCAGCAACAGACCTGTTTCCTTCTCACTGGGTGCATCTAAATGTTCATTAATGTGCCTTAGATACTGCGCATTTAGTTAATAAAGTACTAACTAAATGCACAGTACCTGAAGTTACTGAGCAGTAGCACTGGTACCTGGGTATTTAGTGATGCTTACTTTGCATTAGCCTAATAACACTGCACGGTAGGCTATTACCGCAGCTTTTGCTATGACATGCTACTGCACAGTGTTTTTAGGGTAATAGACAGGAAGTGTCATGTAGGAAGCGCCCAGTGAGGCATTTTGCTAGCGAGTTCCCACCTCACAGCCCAGTACTTGGATTTTGTTCAGGGTTATCAGTAGGGAAATTAATTTCACTTTATGTGCATGAATCCTAGCTGAGCTATGAAGGCTATAAGGAAAGATTAGATTTTTATTTCTCCTTAGTTTTAGTTTTTCTTCTTCCACTTTTATAACAGCATTTATTACTCTGTCATGTTTCTTCTTTTCGTTCACTGAAATATTATGGAGAAAACTGTGCTCTTCTGGACTTGGTATTTATCAAGTGCTTCAGTGCCTACATCTCTTCTTTGATAAATGAGCTACTTTAAAAAAATAAAAATAAAAAATTGGTAAGTAGCTTGTTTCCAATATAGTAACATTGACTGATTTCATCAAGTACTTGCTGAAGTTTTTCTAAACAGCTCTCTGTAGCACAGGCATTTTCATATCTCGAGCTTTTGGTAGGACTTTTGCAATAAAGTATATTGGGCATGTTCTCCATTTGGTAAAACCAGTGTAGATACACCTTTATTTAACTGGTGTTTTCTAATGTATTCACTGATAAACCCTGGCTATTTTCTGGACCATTCCTGTACTCAAATAATATAAGGGAGTTAAATGTATTTCACTATCCAAATAGAGTTGGGACTGCTCAGTGTCTGGAATTGGACACCTCTATAAAACTATTCTAGACCATTTTATACTAATCCAAACAAGAGCTGTAATATCAGTATATGATATTAGAGTATGGAATTCCTGCTGTGCAATGATTTTTGGTAAAGAGAACTTTTAAGAAGAATCTGAGGGTTTAACAAAAGTAGTATGAGTTAGCAAGCTGCAGGGTTTTTTTGTGCATTATGGTGTTAGGAGGTACTGTTACACTGGATGGTAATATCTTTCAGATGATGTAGAAAATGAGGTCTTCCCCTTGTGTTTTTTCTAAGATTGCTTGAAGCTTTCTGGTGCCCCGTCCATTTTGGGTTTTGGTAATTTCTGATCTGTTTCTCCAAACTGCTCCTGCAGTTTCATTGACTATCATGCTTTTCTTTACCAATAATCCTAAACTGTTGTGCAGTGTTGATGTACTTAGTATTGAATTAACAGCTTCTTTCACCTTGCACTTCAACAGCAAGTGAAGTTTTTACTATCATGAACAGATCTAGATAAACATCAAATGAAGCTTATTGAATCTTTTAAATGTTAAGGGCCATTAACATTTCCATATCTTTATAGATTTCCTGCTTGAGAACAAGGGAGAAAAGTATGATCTCTATCGGCATTTCCAGCAAGACTGAGTTAGACTCTTACCTTGCCCTTGACTTTTGCTAACCTTCCTAATTTTGGCTCCTCCATCACATAGTCTGGTATGATTAAAATTTTCCTTTATTGCTTTATTTATTTGTGCAATTTATATTATTCTCTGATATGTTTCCTATCCCTCCTTTCTGAACAACGAAGAGAGTGATGAGGTCAACCTAAGTTTGTAAAAGGCAGTTTGATTAAGCAGAAGAGTTGGATGGCATTGTGCAGGAAAAGATGCAACAGTTGTCTTCTTTATCTTTAGCTGTCTATTCCTTTGATTTTTTCTGCTCTTGATATTGGTAAAGTTCAAATAATAGCAATTCACTTGGAGTCAGTTAGGAATTGGGAGAGACTTGGAGTGAGCTATCTTTTGAGGTACACGTTAACTACAGCTTGAAACTTTCTGATTACTGGATCAGAAGCCCTGAGGGTTTGAAATCAGGATGGTGAAAGCATGAGATGAAAGAGCTCAGAACATCAATAACAAGATATAAAACTTTTCAGGTCTGGTTGCCCGCATGACTACAGCCATGGCTGATAGTAACCATAATTTATGGTCTGATGGTAGGTAATTCAGTAGGAAAGAGCATCAGAAACACTGTTGTGTGCTGGAATGTGCTGATTTGTTGACATTTAAGGGCTCTGTGGATGTGTTTCAATTTCATATGAAGTAGTATTTATTAAGTAGATAAGAAGAGTATATCAGGTGTGGAAATTCAATTTAAATTAAGTCCCCCTACAAACAAGGAGGCTTTTGAAACCTGTTTGACAGACACCTGACTGATTTCCCACCAATTTACTAGTCTGGCCTCTTAGCAACCTCAGGGCAAGCAGACTTGCTGGGTAAATTAGGACCAGACGGTTAACACAATCAATATTAACAAGTAGATAGGCCAGAAAAGGGACAAAAGTGATTAAAGTATGTTAAGACAAGTTGGATGTATTCAGACCTGAGGAAATTTGCTCCACGGTATTTAAGAAACAAGTAGAAGCACTCTGCGAATCATTAGTAATTATCTCTGAGAATGCATGGAGGAGGGGGGAGATCCCAAAGGACTGAAGAAGAGTAAACATGGTACATGTCTTTAAAATGGAGAGGAAGGAGGAGAGGACCTGGGGAATTAGAGACCAGTCAGTCAGCTTAACTTCAGTACTTGGATAGGAACCAAAGCAAATTATTAAACAATTTATAAACACTTAGAGCCAGATCAAAGAGGTTTTTATGCACTCTAGTTGCCTTTTAGTTGGACTTCATGTATATTTTATGCAATGAGCAATTCATCCATATAATTCTTCTTAAATGGTTATGTGTTCACTTGTGAATTCCAAAGCATCTTTCTGCCTAGCTGTGTCTTCTAGTGCCTCAGGTGGAGGCTCTAAAGCATCCATACATTTAGTTACTGCACATACAGCCCAGCTAAACATCTGTACATTTAACTACTGCTTACGCTTATAAGATCTTCCATTCTGATGAAAACACATCTGGACAAGAACCAGGTAAGTTTAAGTCATTCTGCTATTGAATTAGGGATCATTTTATTGCATAAGACAAAAAATATTGCAGAATGGTTCGTTTTCCTTGGTGCAATTTGTGAGTATCTAACTGGGCTTGTTACTGATGATGGTAACATTTAACACATTCTCACTGCCTCTTTTCCCCCTCAGTTCATCAATATTCTGTGTAAGCGTTCATGTGGTTTGTGCTGCTCCTTCAAATTGTACTGTGGACTACTGTGGTAGTAGTCTTCATCCTTGGCTTTTCTAAATGTGCCATTATCAGGGGGCTTCTGAAGAATTTTTAAGAATCTGTAGTGGGAAAAAAGGGGGGTTCTCTTACTTTTGGAGATATACAAGCAATTCCTAAAATGAATGTTTTAGGTAAATCCTTAGTAACCTGGAAGAACTGTCCAAAAATCATTAGTTTTTTTATTTCAGTAAAGCAAAGTGTAAACTACTGCTCTTGGGAAGGAGAAATCAAACACACAAATACAAAAATGGGAAATAACTGGCTAGGTAGCAGGAATGCAGAAACGTGTGTATGTGGTGGTTATAATATGGTGGATGAGTCATCAATATGAAGCAGTAGCAAAAAAGACACTTGTCATTCTGGAACCTATTAATATAAGTGCCATATGTACGGCACAGGAGGCAATTATTCTGCTCTACTTGGTACTGGTAAGACCTCAGCTGGAGTAATGTGTTGGTTTTTAGAGTACCGTCCTTTAAGAAAGACTTTGGCGACAGTAGAAAGAGTCCAAAGGAGAACAAAAAGAATGGTAAAAGTTTGGAAAATAGGACTTAGGAAAAAAGATTGGAAAAATTGGGTTTGTTTTCTTGAGAAGAGAAGATTGGTATAAGTCTTCCCATATGAAAAGTGGCTATAAATAGGATCAGATCAGGAGAATGGACCAGATGACCTCCTGAGGCCCCTCTAGCCCAGTTTTTCTATAATTGATAATTTTAATTCCCTGTCAATTCATGCCTTTCCCTCATTTTTATAAATGTTTGTATGGAAGATTCCTCCCCATCTGAGGGGAATATGCTCTTCTTTTCCTTCTCTTCCCCATGCCTCTGTTTATATATGCAATATCTTTATGTATGCTCCCTCTTTCTGCTTTTTTTGTTTCAGGAACCTCAGTTTCAAGAATCTGTCCTTGAACTCCAAAGGCAACAAACTGCTGGCATCCTATATCCTCCACTTGGTCATGAGTCAAGTAATTGTGCACTTGCAGTAGTAAACTGTGTGGCTCCTCTTTTGATTAATCTTGTTGGGCATCTCTCCCCATCCTTCTTGGGGCTATACCAGGGTTCTATACTTAGGGTTGTATATCTAAGTTTTTTTCAGTTTGAAATAATAAACTGAAGTTTGTTTTTGTTTTTATGATAATTTAATGAACTGCTTCCTTCTCTCGATGCCAAAAAACCCTGCTTGGACCAATCATCCTTGCAGTTTCTCAGTGCCTTTGGAATCCTTTCTACCTGGATGAATACTAATGGATGTTCTCTTGGTGCTCCAAATTTAATGTTGGAAAAGGTCACTTTGTTCTTATTCTTCTTTAGTTGTACTCTATTTGAAATTTTGCCCCTCTCAGGGATTTAAGCTTCTCCTTCCTCTCAGGATACACAACCCCTTCTAGGATTGGTGAGAAAGCTGTCTCTTTCTCACACCCTCACCAGCACATATCAGCTCAGTGCTGCTTAGCACCATATATATACCTACTCTACAAGAATGTTCACCGTACAAGAGATTATTTTAAATACCTAGGTTGTAAGGGACTTTTGGGGGTCTAAGTATAGTGCCAGTTAGTTACCTAAGTCTCAGAACATTACCTACAGGCTCAAAAACATTGTACACTGTTTTAGATCATTCCTTTATGAACAAGGGTACAGACTAAGCGGTTCATGAACATCCACAAAAATTTAAGCTGATGGACAGATTAATTCATTTCAATGGGATTGCCAAAGTATATAAATTAGAATCACAAAATTGCAGGGTTGGAAGGGACCTCAAATGCCAAAGTTCAAACCCCCTTCAGGCATGTAGGATACACTATTCCCGTTGTATCCAGAACAATACCTATCCAGCCTCTTCTTGTAAACCTCCAATGAAAGAGATTCCACAGCTTTCTGAGCTAGCTTTTTCCGTTCTCCTACTTTTCTCACAGTAGGGAGGGTTTTGTTCCCCACTTTAAGATTTAATCTAAAGCTGTTTGCTGCTCCCCTCTGCCTCATGTCCTGGCCTCTGTGGCAAGGGGGAACAATAGTCTCCTCTCTCCTTTATGGCAGCCCCTCTAATATTTGAAAATTGCTATAATTCCTCTCTTGGTCTCCTGGGTCACATCCAGACGAACATACGCAAATAGTAGCGGCAAATAGTTCAGGCAGATGTAGGGAAACTTTAGTACATAGTTGTGCTGATGCTACTTGTCCTGGCGAACACCTGTGCATGTGCGGTCTGGCGTGCAGCAAGTTGCCTGGGTGGGGTAGGGGAGGCTAGGGCCAGCACCTGGGTTGGCCCCAGAAGCCTTACCTGAGATCTGGGGGCCTCCTGAGGTTTCTGTGGTGGCAGTCTAGGTGCGTGAAACCCAGCTGGCAGCCAGAGCGTGGCTCCAGCTGGCAAAGCTCTGGTTTTGGGCGGCACACACTGCTGTCATGTGTGCCGCCTTGCTTTTTTCTTCTGTGGGTTTTCTTGACACTGGTATCTCCCAGTGTCAAAAAATCCCACTGTGCTGTGAATTAGCAGTGCGTTGAACACCTGAATGTGTGTGACGTGTGGCACCACAGATGGGTCTGCAGCGCCGCAAGCCGCACATGTGCACTTGTCTGGATGTGCCCCTTGTCTTTAAATCAGATATGCCTAGTTCTCGCAGCCTTTTTTCCCGTGGCTTCCATCCTAAGCTTTTCATCAACATTGTCACTTGCCTCTGGATGCTCTCCATTTTTTTCTACACCTTTCTTAAAATGTGAAGCCCAGAACTGCACACAATACTCCAGCTGAGGTATTTTCCAGTAGTGTGGTACTGTCACTTCCTGTGTCTTACATATAGTACTCCTGTTAATATATCCCCAAACTGCTTTCTGACAATGGCATCAAATTCTGACTTATGGTTAGTCTGTAATTAATCAAAACTTCCTTCTTAGAAATACTACTACCTAGGCCAGTGATTCTCAACCAGTGCCAGAGCATCCTGGGATGCCTCCACGTCCTTTGGAAAGTGCCTCGAGGTACAAGGAGATAAGCAGATAAGTGCAGGTTCTGGTGTTTTCCTGCCTAGACAATCTCCCAACCCCACTGCCTAGTCCTTATGCAAGCAGGTAAGCAGTGTAATATATACATTAGGTTTTGAAATCGGGTGCCACTTAGCTCACAAAAGTTATGGAGGTGTGCCTCAACTCCAGTGATGGGTGCCTTGAGTTGAACAAGGTTGAGAACCATTGGCCTCCCCAATTAACCCCATTTGTGGTTTTAATTTTTCATCCCTAGATGTAGCATCTTACATCTGCTGAATATCATTTTGTTGTCGACTGCCCAGTTCTCCAAGCGTAGAATCATAGAAAAGCAGGGCTGGAAGGGATCTAGGGAGATAATTTAGTCCAACCTGTAGCCCAAGACAGGATCATCCCTAACTAAAACGTCCCAGTCAAATGTTTGACCCAGGGCTGCAGGCATATATCTAAGCACTGAGAGAAGTGAGGTTGAACACAGAACTACCCTCTCCAATGCATTTCCTACTGTCTGCCTCAGTGATGCTCATCCAAGGTGTCACAGCTATAAGGTGTTCAAATATAATTCAAGACTTCAAGTATGAATTTATAGTATCAAAATAATTTTCTCCTGTTGTGGTCTTTCTGTGTTCTTTGCAACAGAAAAAAAATACTCTATTATTTTTCTATATCCAAAAAACAAGTGAAAACTAAGAACTGGCATTTTCTAAGGGGTACCTTGGAAATAGGTACCAATGTGGGATGCCTTCAGTCAAAAAAGATTGAAAACCACTGGTCAAGCTCTAGGTAGTTCTTTGCTCAGCTCAGCATGAAGGTTTTTCTGGGTGACTAAAGCATCTAAGTCACTTCCTGCACATTATACAAAATTTAGGTGCTTATCTCTGGGTTATGGATTCCAATCTGGGACCTAAGACTTTTTAGGGTCTAGCCATTACAAACAGAGAAGCAACAGAGTGGAGCCTTTTCTTTGTATAGATAAAGCTAAATTTGTGTTAAGAAAAAAGTTCTACATTTTTTCTTCTTTTGTTTAAATGTACCATGGCATTGAGAGATTTATGTTACTTCACTGCAAAAGCAATAACAAGCATAAAATGACTGCAGATAAACTGTTTGGCTATGCTGTGGGATGTCTGCTCCAAAGCTCCTGCCTGTGTACCAAATTTTCACCTGCATGTTGCTGATAATCATGCAGTATTTGTGTGAGTTTGATGCCGAATTATATAAGGACTGAATTAAGCACAGGCTCAGACCTGGATGTTCAATTTAAAAAAACTTCTATTGTTTCACAAAGTCATAAATGAAAGGGGGTCTGTTGGTTCATGAGGTTCCCAAATCAAGCCCTTGCTTTCTAACCCGGAGGCTAGGTGCGGCTGCCTGATTCAGTAGTCTCAGAACTGGTCAACAGCTCATTTAAAAGGAGTCCCTTATCTTTTTTTTTAGACAAAAGATACAAAACTGTCCCCACTCTGACAGTGAGGCATCTAATATAACTTTACTATTACTTATATATGATAACACATATACATATGTATTTCTAATTCTTACTTCTATTGGTTATTTAGTTAAATTATCTGTATTATAATATCAGCTATTATAATTTTTACGCTGCTTATGTTAATTCTTAATGACCTTTATGTTTCTTATGTTAATTCTCAATAACCTTTGTGTTTTTTATGTTAATTCTTATGTTTTGCTGTTTTTAGCAGGGTTAAAAGGTCAAGGCTTACATAATATGCGGTTGTTTTTCGTCATTGCGGTTTAGCCATGCGGTTTCCTATTTTAACAATGTAAGCTGCTTGCTTGCAATTTTTATCATTGTCCAAGGGTCAGAAGGTCAGCATTTTCATCTAAGGGTCAGAAGGTGATTACCAGAATGTCAACCTCCTTGAAGCATTCTGGGAGTTTTTGTGCATTGTTCTTAGTGCTTATGCTGAGCAAAGCCTAGCATTATCTCTCAGTACTTATTTATACCCTCCTTTTTGAAAAATATCTGTTCTCCCCAAGGTTGAAAGAAGTGAATCAAAACAGTTTCCCTACATCCCCCTGAAGTTTCAGAAGCATCACTAGTATATTAGAGCAAGCAACATTTCTTCTTGCTTGTCTATTGTGGGTATATATTGGCAACTCATGGGGATAAGTCTGAGATCTCTGCACCCAGTTTTCTAAAAAGCTTTGATCATTGGGGCCATGCCAAGCATGTCTGAAGCCATAGGCTACTCCAGTCTGTGTTTCTAAAAGCAACCTTAAGAGCTTCTGAAGCAAGTCTGGAAGTAAACTGCTTTAAGTTCTTCTCAATCCTATCTCTGCTACAGTTGGTCATATTTAAACTTTCAGTATATTTGAACCTTGCTAGCTCCAGATTTGAGGGGGCGAGGAAGGGGAAGGGAATGGAAATGGAGTGCTGCAGAGCCACTTTTATCCTTTTTCTCTGACTTGGATGTGAGGCTTAGGCCCAAAACTTGGAAAGTGGCCAATCAGCAAGATACTGTGTGTATTTTATGCAAAAAAAAAAAAAGCCTGACATTTATGGTGACAATATTTCTTTCAGTAGCAGGAAAAGAAAGGTGAGTCTTTTTGTTGGCTTTCAAAAGGTTCTTAAATGAACCAAAATACTAATATCATTTGGAAAAATTCAAATGCTCCATGAAGAATTACTGTTTTAAGTCTGAAGATTAAAACCAACAATTTCATCATGAAGCGGAGAGTCTAGTCTTTAAACTTTAACTATGGAACTGCTACTGGCGTTCCATCATTCAGCCTGAAGTACTTCATTCAACGTAAAATGTAATGGTGTGAATTTTAAAACATGCTGTAAACACACAGTATAATATTTGTTCTGGGAATAGTTTTTCTAAAGTTCTTTCTTTTGTGCTATAACCGAGTGATAGCTTACAGCAGTGGTGCCCAAATTTTTGACCCCATGTACCAGACAAATGGGCCAGGGTCAGTCCATGGATCTGATCCTGTGTGGGGCTGGTTTGCAAGTGAAATCCAAAGTGCCAGTCTAACCCTGCATGCTGAATCTAGCCATATACTACCCCAACCCTACATGCATGGATCTGACCATGAAGGGACCCCACACACCAGCCTGAACACATGGTGGTGCAATCTGTAGTGTAGGGCCACATTATCTGGTCAGCTGGCTTCCCCACATGTCTGGAAGTAGGGGAGTAGCAATTAATGTTGCCACTGCTCCCCTGCCACCAAATTTAGAAACCGTGGGGAGTCCCATGTGTTGGATGACAATGGCTCCATAGCCCAGATGTGGTCCATGGGCCAGATGTTGAGCACCACTGGCTTACAGCAACATTACTGAAGTATCTGAATCATAGGTGGGCAGATAACAGAAATTGTTTTAAAGTGTGGTGGGTTTAAATAAAATTATGATCTAAAAAAAGCAAAATTATATTTTTAAAAAATCTTACATTCCCAAGGACCAGTATCATGAGCAGGATAGACAAGCTTTTCCTGCTAAATTCTGAATTCACTCAGATTGTATAAACTCTAAAGTGATGTGAATTTGAACATTATTGAGTTTAGATTTTGTTCTGAATTGTGAAAAAAAGCCATGCAGATGCCCAAAGATGCAAAACAGATTTGAAAAAAAATGATGCTGAAAGTGAAATGCATGACAGAGACACAGTGACAGACTGAAGTGAAAGCACAGGTGTAAAGCGCAAAGAAGTGTGAAAAAATTCTAAGGAGATGCCACATAGAATATATGTTGTACCAATGTAGCTTTTAGATAGTTCTCCTAACCCCAGTACGTGGAAGATAAAACAAGTTTGTATGCTCAAGAAATCTTGGAAGGCATTAAAAAGCAACATTATTCTATATTTACAGGAAAGAGCATTCAGGAACCCTTACTAGTTCTGAAAGCTCAAAAACTTTCCCAGACGACCTACATTTTGCCAATTTGTACTTGTGTTACTGTCAATCAATACGGATTAATACCCCCGCCCTCCCCAAATCTCCATACCTCGTTGTTAAGTCTGTTGATCTGCTGTTTGGTTTCTTCTGCTTTGATAGCTAGCACTGCAGCACCAACTTCAGATTCTGTAAATAATTCATACACATGACAATGGTAGAAATTATGAAAGTAGGTAATTTAGTGAGTCAATAATACGAAATTTGTCCTTGTCCACTCATGTAAGTTTCATCTCTGGTTTGATTGGAACCAAGTGAAATTGACCATAAACAGCCTTTAGATGTTTAAAACAAAAAGAACTGGAAATATAAATGAAGTATTGGGGGAGCTAATGCTGGCACTCTTGCCTAGTAACTATTCTAAGAAGACAGATTGACAGCCTTGGTGACTGAAGTTCTGATATTTGGGCAGATTTTTAAAAGCACATAAGTATAAACACTACAGTCCTATTCTGCAGCCATTTTTCCCCCTGACACATTAGTGTCACAATGGCATCTACACAAATGCTACATAATTATGTAGGAACTGCTTACTCATCTAGGAGAAGGAAATGGGAAACACAATCTGAGCTGGACAGCTAATGTCAGTACTAGCCTGTTGTTTTTGCATTGCCAGCTGTTATATTCATGTCCTGTTTGCTGCTACAATTCATTAGTCTTTTCAAAGAACAGTTCATCTAAGGCTGCCTAGCATCTCCTGCTGCTCATGGTTTCACTCTTAATTTCCAATACATGGTTAGCACCCTAAGAACTACAAGTTAATAATAAAGAGCTCTTTAATAAGGAAACCCGCAGTGATGTTCTAGTATAGTTCCTGAAGGATTTTTTTCCAGGTCTGTCACTTCCAGGATTTAACCTGCAATGTGTTGAGCTCCTTCAGTGCCCATTAACTTCAGTGAGGTTGAGGACACTCAGAACCTCACTAAGATCAGCCTCTTCATATATAATATGAAGAATGATACAGCAGAAATACCAGACACCTGATAAGCCATTCATCTGGACCACTCGTGAACAGAAACAGGGAAACTAGCTCAGATACAGTGAAGACATCCAATTGAACTCTCATAACTTCTAAGAATCGTGAATAGTATGGTAAGGTAGTTGCATATTAAATCCATTTGCGTCATATGTAAAGGAATCATGGAAATATGGTCAAAAGTCAGTCACCAAACTACATGCTTCAATGAGTGATTTGTCAGATGGATAAATATAGCACTAACCCCCAATTGTAGGTGATACTCTTGACTCCTGTCTCAGTTGTTCAGAGCGAAAGTCAAAAGTCTCACTTTCCTCATTATTGTTTCCATCTTCTATCCCATCAACAATCCTGTTTAAAAAAAAAAATAGAATACTGGCTTTGAATATTTACACAGATACCAGACTTCATAGTATAAATGTCTATGTTCATACTCAGGATGCATAGCTATGCTTGAAAAAGCAAGGCTGAATTCTGCCTGACATTAACCTTAGGTTCCTAGCACATGTTATATTTGTGGTAGGATTAAAGCGTTAATCATGCCATAGATAGTAACAGTGTTAAATGTGCACCTGATTTATGGCACCATAAAGTGGCAAACCAGCCACCAAGATGTTCCACAAAATATGTGGAACATCTTTGTGACTCCTTTGTATGACACTATAAATTGAATGTGTAGCACTACTGCATCTGAAGCTGACCCAGGGCTGAGGTGGAGAATTAACTGAGTGCAGCTTCACAATGACACAATTTGACTTGGTGGACTTTTATACCCTAGCCCAAAAATTGCACCTCCTGCCATGCAAATCTGCATCCCAATTCTGTGTATGCCACTGTTTTAACATCTGCCAGGGGTCTTGGAGAAATATAAATTCCATTACTGGTATGAAGAACTCAGTTGAGGGACTAAGGATTTAATATGATTAAATGTAGGTTGAATATCTTTAAATACAGTTTCAAAATTACCCTAATTTTAATATTAGGTTCTAAGGCCTCTAGTCCAGTCTACTTATATTTCCTTGCATTTTTCATATCCTAAACCTGGGCAGTCCAACTTAATTTGCCCTGTAGACTGGACCAAGCCCATGGGATTTCTTGTGGGCCAGACAATTTGCTTCTAGCAGTGGGATGGTGACTTGTTAGTGTGGCTGTGGAACCTTGGAGATCAATACTGCACTGCTTCTGCTTGCCTTTACCTTTCCTGCCACCAGTGTGAGTCACCAGAGGCAAACAAAGACCTCAAATTTGGTGGCAGGCATAGGAGAGTGTGTGCATGTGTATGGGGGAGGCACAAGTAACAGCAGCATTCTCTCTCCTGAATTCCAGGGTTACCCAGGCTGCAATTTAACCCCTCCTAGGCTGCCACTTGCTGCTTCTGCAAATAATGCTCACCCACATGGTAGCCTGCAAACCTTGGAGGCCGTCTCATTATTTGGATGGTCTGTGCTGCCCTATACTCCAGGCAGCCCAGTGGATGGATGGACTATGAAGGCAACATTTTTGGGATGACAGTCAAGTGATGGAGGCTATGCAAAAGGAGCTGCACAACATCAAGGACTTTTACAAGGTCATTCTCACTCCTTCTGTTGAAACTGTTCCACTTGTTATGGAATTCTAGTTCCTCCTCCAAGACCGACTTCCTTTTTTTCCTACCCAGTATCTTCCAATCTGCCCTATGACCACAATTGTAGCCTCAGGGCTGTAGGAAACAGATGGAGCTCTCAGAGAGAATTCTGGTTTGCCCAGCAAGAATAGTCCTTAGGTATCCAAGGAAAATACATACTAGAGTTAAACGTGAGGTATGGGATGAAGTTCCTGCACTCATGCTGCCTTTTGCTAGACAGAAAGACAGCACAAAAGCAGGATGACATATTGCAACTGGATTTACTAAAAGGGAGCCTGGCTTCTCATATGCCTTTCCTCTTTCTTATGCTCCCACACAAGGATGGGAAAAATCATAGCCCTTGGTTAGAGTCACATTTACCTTTTAATACTAATAGGAGGGAAAAATTGTGTTTTAGGATTTGGAGGTGTTGTTTCTTCCTCCCTTCTTTCTCTTCATTTAGTCAACATAGTCTGATATTTTTAGTAGTTTGGGCTCAGGAATTCAGTGAAATGATTTTGGCAGGAAGAATGATGCATCTCACAACCATGCGTGTTATGGGCCATTTTTTTCTGTCTAACTGTTTCTGCAAATGCAAAATTATTTATGGAAATAACTTTGTATGTAACAAAGCACCTGCAGTCTGCTCCCACAAAACTGTGTGCTATTGTCTGGCTGTGTATGCACATGATTAATGAACAAAATTTTAATAGGCACCATGAAAGAATAATTTCCTGAACTACCACTCATTTTCCACAGGCCATTGAACACCTATCAAACAGTAATGACTTTCCATTGTAACTAACCTGAGCCAAATTCAAACATGTGACCTACCGTAGAGATGAAAGGCTTTTCATTACCCATTCCTTGAACTCCTTTTACTAATGCTGAAGCTGGCCTCCCACATGCTCCTCTATGTTATCAACACAAGGGTTAGTTTGTTGCATGGTCCTACATGAATTTGAACTATATGGAGCACATTTCTACAGGAATGTGGGGCAATACATTTGAAGATGGAAGTATTTGTACATGCATATTATAAAACTTCTAGTATCACTGGGCCTTTCTTATGTCATGTCTTCTAAATAAATTCTGAGTAAATAAATGTGGAATTAATGGTTTCTACTTTAGCTTCTAAAGTTTAGATTTTAAAGTTATTATTTTAGCTTGCTAGTGAAAAGGAGAAATTTTGGGGAAAACAAAACAAAACAAACTTCCAAGTACTTGGAGGATGTGAAATAAAGTCCCCAAACAAGATATTGCATTTCACAGGTTTAAAGCCACTGGCTTCCAAGGAGCTTTAGTGATAGACATCCCCTGAGAGTCTACTGCAGTGAGTTGAAAAAAAATTGCCTAAGCAGTGTTACCAGCAATGAGGTCATTCCAAATTTGTTTTAATAATACTTTTATACTAGTACCCCATGATGCATTTTATTTTATGCTGCCAATTTTGCCTCTGAGAGAAATATATTATTATACAAGGCTGCAATGATAAAGACTAAGGCCAACATGTGAGGTTCAGGTGCCAGATTGTTCAGGTGCCACCTTAAACAATAGTTAATCATCTGAAGATTTTGCATATCATCATGGATGCTGAGCACCTGTACTTTCCATTGATGAATGATTTATCCTATCATACAGCCCTGGAACGTAACAATTACCTCTGCAATGGGATCAAATAACAATGAGTTCCTTTATTTTTCCTTGCAGAATGGATGGGAGTTCAAGACTTCAGGAAATAAAGTTATATTAAAGAAAAAAACATTTTATAGCACCAAGAAAAAGACATTATACTTCAAATCAAAATGATGGGGTAAGAAGATGTATGTTCTATTACCTTGGGCTGAAATCAGGGGAGCCAACGGTGCTCAGATTTGAAAGGGGAAGTTTTAGGTTTTTCTCCTTCTTTCTGGAGTAGTAATTGAGTTCAGTTTCATGTTTGGTTCTTGAGGGGTTTGAGCCACAAGCTCGGATAGGCGAGTGAAAGGGCACAGTTCCTGAGGCCAGCTGTTTCAAGTTTTTCCCTAGGTAACTTTTATTGCTTCCAACCTTCTTTTGGTGTGAGGAGCTTGTGCTTCTTGTATGGATAGGAGAAAGGGTTGTACTGTCTTCTTCTCCTTCCTCCTCTTCCTCCTCATCTTCCACAATGGATGGGAGTGTCTTGTTTATGCTTCCATTTCCCTTAGGCTCTGTCTAAAATATGGATAATTTATATCAAAATAAATTTCAAAGCTCAGAATTGCAGGGGCCATTCTGATGACTTCTTACTAGAACCAATGCTATTTTGAAATCCGCCTGTTACTTATCTATGTCATTCATATATAAGCATATTAAATATACCATATTTTTTCATGTACACCAACAAACTTTTTTCAAAAAACAGCTGCTGGAAATTGCAGTGTGTATCATACATGAGATATATGGCAAGCAAGGTGAATATTTTATTCCAGGGCATGTTGTATGTAAGAATTTAAGGGTGTGTGTGCATGCGCGCGTGTGTAATTTTTTTTAAAGAACTACAACTATTCAACCCATCACAAATGTTATTTGTTACCAAGAAATGTTGCCTAACTTAAGTTCTTAAAAGCTATGTTGACTAACATGGGATACTGATACTGAAATCCTATGCCAATCAGTTGGCTATCTAGTGTGAAGTTTCCTAAGTGTTTGGAACTATGATGAATATTTATATATTATTCCTTGGTAACAAAACACTTGTGTAGTGAGTTGCAGAGGCCTGTTTACATGGAGCTCATTTGAGGATCAGAATTTTAGTTGAAAAGTATTCATATTTCTCCAGGGGATGAAGTAATATCAAAAGGCCAATCTGTATGGAAAATAAAAATGGCCACATGGTAAGTTATCATATTAGACAGCATTTGTATGATGAGCACACCATATATGAGGCTGCTCTGATAAGGCCTTATATTGTACATAGAAAGGACTTTGCAACACAAATTGAACCCTCCAGCTCTATCAAGTTGGTTGAGTAAATATCCTGGCCTCAGTTTTTTCAGGAATGCTAAGATCTTACTTAGGGCCAGATTCAGAACCCGCTGTAGGTGAAAAACAACATTAGGCAGGATTTATGCACCCAAATAAAAAAAAAAGTGATCAAGATTGACCCCGTTTCAGGAATCACACAACCTTTTGGTGTCTGGATTCATGAGGCACTTCCATTTTGGTTTGAAATGATACCTAGGTATCTTGGCTTCTGTTACTATGCCTACTCCCAAGTAAGGCAGATCGACCACTATGGGTAAAAACAGATGTTACTTTGTGCCACCATAACATTTTTTCTGGTGAAATAAAGTGAAAGCAAACAGATGTCTCTGGCACAACAAACGTTCATATTTAAGGCCGTGACAGGAGGTACTAGTAAACTGGGCTGCTTTATTGCAGCCCACATCTGTTTGTTTATGGTGGGACAGCACGGGCAGCTTTGTTTCCATTTGCTCTCCAGATGCCCTAGGGCAGGGGATCCATGGGTTGAGGGGTCTGGTTCTGCACACCCTGGGAATTCCCAAACAGGATTGGGCCCCTCAAGCCTCAGCACCCGACATGAAAGTACATGAAGCAAAATCCTCTGCTCCCCAACATGGGGGGCATGGCAATTGGCAACATCTGCAGACATATCACAGCACAGCTGATTGTGCTCCACTGACAACATCTGTTTCCAACTGAGAGCCTAACTATCACTTAAGCACTACTATGAAGCAGATCAGTGCTGGAAGGTGCCTATAGTTTGCTTATTCCTTAGACAAACAAAAGACTGCTCTTTTTTACACAGTATGTAATTAATCATTGCTGTAAGACAGTGTGGAGGCTGATAATTTAACCAAGTTCAGAAGGGGATTGGACAAGACGCAGAAGATGGGCCCTTCAGTGGGTGTTAAGCATAATAACTAGGGAGACACCCACAAAATTAGGACTTCCTAGGCCTCTGAATGCTGGAAACTATACAAGCAAAGAGGCAGGGATCATATCCCTAGGGCCTGCACAAGTTCTCTTTGTCTCAGTATTTACTGTTTGGCACTGTGAAGAAAGGATACTGGACTCAGTGGACCTATGGTCTGGCTCAGTATGTCTTCCATTAGGCTGTTACAGATCACACCTTGAGCCAGCATGGACTTTATTACAAGCAACACCATATTTTGGCAGCACCATCCACCTTTTACATGGTAGACTAGAGGTTAGACCTTTCACTGAAGAAGAGAGAGGTTTCTGGGCTCTCCTTACACTGAAGGGACTTCCAACGCACATCGCCCACATCCTAGGACAGTAACCTAGCCATCAGGCTATATTGGGCAGGAGCCCTTTTTCCCCTTTTTGTTGATGCTAGACCACTTGGGAGCCAAAAATGTCATTCATGGGGCCAGAAGAGGAGCAAGCAAGATGAAGAACAACTATGGTCTAATGTGAAAGGCACTCCTAAGAGAGGAGACACCAGCAATTGTAATCCCTGCTCCAGAAGTTACCTTTTTTAAAAAACCAATGATTTACTAATACAGGGATGGCAAAACTCCCTTGAGGCTTAGGTTGGATCCAGGCTGTGGGGTCTACCTCCAGATTGGATCCGGCCTGGGGAGTGGCTGTCATGGCCACCACAGCAGCAGTGGGTCTAAAGGTAGTGAAGGGTCTGGGGGTGGCAGCAGTGTTAAGTTGGGAGGTAGTGAGGTCTGGTGGGAGGGGTCCAGCAATGGCAGTGGATCTAGAAGAAGGGGCCCGGAACATTGGCAGCAAGCTAAGCTCACCACCAATAGCCATGGCCATCAGTGTCAAAGGGCCCTGAATGCTGTAGCAGGTCATGATCCCCAACTGCCAGTGGCCCAATCAGGAAGGCTCCATGGGCTGTATGTTTGACATCACTGCTCTAATGTAAAGTGTACAAGAAGTTTAAAGAAGAAATCTTATTCTAATGGGGTAGGCACTGCTTTGGGATAGGGGAATCTTGGGTTTTGATTTTTGCTGCCAGACTGCTTATGCTGTTTATGTTTATATTTGTCATAAAATGGGTATTTACATTCCTAAATGCAGGATCCTATAAAGGTTCATTCAAAACTAACTGAAGCTGATAGGATTCTTTCAACTAACTGGCTTTAACGAGCTTTGGATCAGATCCTAGGCCACTAAAAATAGGTTTCAAAGTAAAGCTCATCTTATTTAAAATTCAGTCAATCATACCTGAGATAGTGTAGTCTTGTTTGATAACTTTGATATCACCTGAAAGAATAATAATAAAAAAAGCAAGTATGTGAATGTGAACAATTTTGGCTTCCAAAGGTGATTTTCTTACACCTAAACCTATATAAGTATGCTAGTACAGAAAGGAAAACTCTTAATAAAACAACCATTTATTTCACCATTCACTGTCAGGATCAAATTACTTCTTGACCAGAAAATTTCTCTCATATAAAAAATATCATTTTACTCCAACACCGAGCAAGATTCAGATTAACAAAACCTATCAGGAACCATGACTTACATTTAGTGAAAGTTCCTTGAACCCTATGTATTTTGAATGGTGCATTTCAAGCACTTTTCTATAAAACTGTTTCTTCAGAAAACTGCTAACCAGCTTAGCTATTAAAACCCTTAGGGTGTTATCTGTCTCTCTAACAAAGAGGAAGAAGCCTTGACCTCCAAAACTTGCTGCTACTAGGGCTTTCCTAAACGCTCTCTTTTCATATTGCATCTTCATCCTTGAAGCAGACATGACATAAATGGGCTCCCTGTGGCATATGTAATATATACTTGTTTGAAATGGGTGGAAAAAACTGGATGAATATGAATGAATTTTGATACTCAGTTGGAGGAACCTAGGATTTGATGGTGTTGCAAGTAGATAAAGAGGTTCACCTACATAGATCTAATTGTTAGCTTGATATATGAGTTACGTAGGAATCTGGAAAAGCTACAAGTAGGTCAACACTTTTTTAAATGAGTGTTTTATTGAGGGTGAAATTTTCAAAGGTACAAATAGGAAATAAGTAACCAGCCCATTAACTAGTGTCTATGGGTGTCACAAGTCTCAGGACCATATGTGCTTTTGAAAATATTCATCTTTGACTTGAAAATAAGTGTCCCAATTTTTAAAAGTACTGAATGTGCAACAGCTCCCAAGAAATAAAATATGTTAGATATTCAATACTTTTGAATACTGTGCAGCAAATTTGGACACCTAAATATACATGGTGGATAGACTTTTGAAAGCATAAAATCCAAATTTGCAAAAGGTACTTAGGAACCTGGTACGATTAATTAAGTGCTTCAGTGAGGTAGATGCTTAACTCCCATTGATTTTTCATCTTTGTAAATCTACTGACTTAGGCTCCTGAGCCACATTTTCGAAAGACTTCAACATTTCACTTCCAAGACTCAAGTTCTCAAAAGGATTTAGATGCCTAACACATGCTTATTTCAAATTTATAGCAGGAGTTTGATGTTTTCCTTTTAATGCTTTATACCTTTATATATAAACTTTGAAATTTGGCATATGCTTTATTGACATCTACTTCAATCAAAGCAGAAATCTTATTTCACATCTACCTAGACATATATGGACTTACGTAAATTTAGCAATAATTCTCAATGCTAGCAAGCAGAGCAACCATGTTTTAACATGTAATTAAGATGTGCAAATAAAGCAAAGACTAAAGCCCTGTTTTTCTTGTTTTAGTGAAAACCTTAGACAACCCTAATGAGGTAAGTGATCATCTCTGATGTTAAAACCTCTCACTTCTCACTGTAATCATGGTCAGCTGATACAACTTATTAACCTTCACAATTGTGCTTGAGATCAGTGGTTCTCAACCTATTTTGTACCAGGATCTATTTGTAAACATAGATGGCCAGTCCTGACTCACAATCCACTGGCCCTGCTGGTGCCCCTCACTCCTGACGCACAGCACCCTGCCCTTGCCAGTGCCCCTCACTCCTGACCCACAGCCCCTGGTCCTTGCCAGTTCCTCTCACTCTCAAGCCCTTGGTGCTGCCGGTGCCCCCACTCTGAACCTCAAGTCTCCTGCCCCCCATGCCATGCTGGTGCCCTTCACTCCCAACCTACAGCCCTCTGCCCCACGCAGCCCTGCCAGAGGGGGCTCCCAGCTGCCTCCCTATCCCACTCAGGCTGGAGCATGGTGGCTGCAGCTGCACCAGCTCATGCAGGTGGCAGCGGAGTGAGTCCAAACCCAGTACAGGCTGGAGGGAAGACAAAGGGAGGCCTGTGGCACCCCCCTGGCCTGGGCTGGAGCTCCCACACCACTCCAGGCAGCCTGGTCATGGCCCCACCTGCCCCACCAAGCAAAGTCTCTCAGCAGCCCTGCCCCTGAAAGTACGGGCACTAGCCCCAGTGCTGCCAGCCCAGCTATGCAGATCCCTACTGCCCACAAAGGACCCCTCATGCCTCCTTCCCTCACTGGAGGGGCAGGTGCCTTTTCCCCTGCCCCCCTGCCCTGATGCAGCCTTGATGCCTAGCCAGCTTCTCCCAGGGCAGGCAGGCACCCGCCTCCTCCTCAGTTATCCATCTCCTCCATACCTACCCACACACGCACACAGTTCCCAAGCCCTGGATCTCCAATCCCCAACCTCCAACATTTATGTGCATTCAGCTGCTGGGGCTGCTCTCGTGACCCTGCCTGGCTGCATATTGGCCACGTGTGCGAGCACACACAGATGCACATGCACCCGCTGCCTCCAATCGCCCCAAGCAGCTCCTTGCAGGCTGGAACGCTGTCAGCCTGTAAGGGGAAACCCATGCTTTCCTGCATTTTCCTGGGACTTGCTTGCAACCCTTTCAAATATTCTTGCAACCCACTTCTGGGTCGTGACCCATGGGTTAAGAAACACTGCCCTAGATGAAACAAAACTGGGAGGGCTTAGAATCACTTGGGAGAACAGCATTAGAATTCAAAAGGGTTGTGATTGGAGAACTGGACAATAGACAACAGAATGAAATTCAGCAGAGACAAATGTAGGGTACTATATTTTTCATCCTTTGAGGGCAAATATGACTGCATCCAGTGGGGGAGAGGTGGGGAAAGAAAAGAGAAAGCAAATGGGAAAGAAACAGGGAGGGAGAAAAGAAGTAAAAAGGAGAAAAGAGGGAGAGGAAAGAGAAAAGGGGGTGGGGAGGTAGAGGCTAAGTCGTGTGGGTACATAGGTGCCTTATAAGCCTGATATTTGCCTTGAACAATCTGCTGCAGCAGGGGCAAGAAAGCGATGAGGACTAGGTACGAGGTGTTTTCATTTTCCTGGCCATACGTTTCTTCATTGCTTCTGCTGTGTTGCTGTTTGTAGGCCAGTACTCCATTTTGGACTGATGATCTCCGGGATGGACAATCATGAGTGATTTACTCTCATGACTCTAGGTTGATGCCAAAACTCTTCAGGGACACCTCTAGGGTGTCCTTGTACCACTTCTTTGGTGTGCTGAGGGACCATACTCCATTTGACAGCTCGCTGTAGAAGATTTTCTTTGGCAGGCGAGTGTTGGGCATTCTTGAAAGGCAGCTGGCCCATCTTAGCTGTGCCAGTTTTAGTAGAGTATGAATAGCAGGGAGAGCTGAATAGTAGGAAAGTAAAACCACATCCACAAATACAGAATGAGAGATTGGTTAAGCAGTAACAGTGCAATGTTACCACTGTTGAGGGTGGATGGGGGGTGGGCCAGAATTTGATGCAGCCGTCAAACAAGCAAATGCAATTTTGGGTTGTATTAGCAGGGGTATTGTATGGAAGACAAAGCACTGGCTAGGCTTTAGCTGGAGTACTGTGGGCAGGTCTGGGCTTTGCATTTTAGGAAGGATGTAGATAAACCGGGGAGGATTAAAAGGTGAGTGACAATGATAAAGGGATTAGAATTCAAACAATAAAGGAAAGGTTGAGAGAACTAGGAATATTTAGTCTGGTACAAAAAAGCTGAGGGGAGAATATGATAGGCATTGTAAAATATTTGAAAGCTGCAATAGAGGGAGGACAAATGAACTTTCTCCTCTGTTGACCTTTTCCTTGAATATAAAAGGCGAGTCACAGTTGTTGTCTTGAAAATAAAGAAATACAAATTGCTGTATGGGGTTGCCTTTTTATATATGGTTTTCCACAATCCTGCTGGATTCTCATGTTTTCAGTTGAATTGCATCTAGACCGCTGTTGTCACTGTATCAGCCCCCTCTGCTTTGCCAGCATAAGCACAGCTAGATTGTCCTCTTCCATTCTTAATATCACATTGTTATGTGCGTTGGCTTTGGTGCAGTTAGGGGTAAGCAGCAGAAGCAGCAGCCTGGTGCCTCAGGGCTTTGCCAGCAGAAAGGTGAAGGAGATGTAATACAGACATGGGGACCATGTGTTTTATAGAGGCACAGACTGGAAGGGAAGGTAGAAGAGAAAGAAAGTAACAGAGACTATTTTAATAGGGAAGAAGCTGAGGGAGATGAGTATCCTTGAGATTTCTGTTCCCCCTTCCCTCTTCCCATTATTTCTCCTCATTCTGGCCCTGCAACCTTGTTGTCTCTCAAATCTCTCTAAGTAAATGAACAGTTTCAGCCAGGTCATGTTGCTTCTTTGAAATAGTAACATGCCCAGAAAAATCCATCTCACTGAAATATTCCATGGTAAATGATATTGCAACCACTTACCTCTGGCACATCATTCATAGTTAATACATGCAAATATTGTGTCTTCCCTTCATAAAGTTGGAGCCTGACCTCATTTAACTCTATAAAAAGCCCTCATGGTAGAAAAAAACTATTCAGTTATTAAATAGACCTTAGAATGGGTGTAGTTCTCTGAAAGAGGCATTCTCAGCCTGTTCTGTTGGCTCCAATGCCTCTCTCTTCTCTAAAAAAAATGTTCTCAGAGTATAAAACAAGCATGTGCAAGGGCTTGAACATAAACAGGTAAGAGCAGTGAATATAAGGACAGTTTCAACACATAACTATGGTTTCACCTTCCTGCATCTGACTGCATACACTTTAGTATCAGAGGAATAAATTATAGGTGGACCCAAGGAACTGTCCTAGTTTCTGATCAACTAAAACTTTTCACTAGGACAATACAGGCTGAGTAAAGTATACTTCCTTAAAATGTCTTACCATGAAATGAAAAAAGAGACACACTCATACAATCATATAACAGTAGGACTGGAAGGGACTTCGAGATAAACCCCCTGCCAGAGGCAGGATCATCCCTATCTAGACTAATTTATACAAATCCATTGTCAAATCTATTAGTAAAACTACACGGTAAACCCTGACACAGCTATAAGGCATAACAAACTAATATGACACAAGTAAGGCAGGGGGACAATGGTGGCCAATTTCCCACTGCTGGGAGGGTTGTTAAAATATACTGGAGGGATCCATGGGAGAGCCCCCTACAGAGGAGAGCCTCACTATCATGCATCCAACTACAGGGGAGAGCAAAAATTCCCAGTCTGTACCAATCTGACCATGGGGTAAAATTCCTTCCAGACCCCCAAATATGGTAATCAGTCTGACCCTGAACAGAGTGGCAAGACCCTCTAGCCCCCCTGCTGCCCCACTTCCTCGCTCATGTGGCAACCAGGAAACCCTATCAGAGTGGGAAATTTCCATAGTCATAGACATAGCTACTCTGAGATCATCAGTGAGCTGGTGTAGCCTCTTTTGAACACCTCTAATGATGGAAAGTCAACAACTTCCCTAGGCAGTTTATTCCGTTACCTCAGTCTTCTAACAGTGAAAAAGTTTTTCCTGCTACCCAGTCAAAACCTACATCACTTCAACTGCAAGGTATTGGTCTACATTCTGCTCGCTGCAGCTGGAGAGAAAAGGAGCTTTCCCTCTTTGTTATGACAATCCTTCAGGTATTTGAAGACTGCTATTATATCCCCTCTTAAGTACCTTTTCCAAAAGGTATGGATGTTTCCTTCAACCTCTTCTCATATGATGTGCTTTCCAAACACTTTATCATTTTTTGACCACGTCCCCTCCTGCATAGGATGAGGACACAGCTACCGCTGCAGAGCTCTCCTGGTCCCAAGTGCATCAGGACTGGCCCTGGTGCTCCTTGCCAACCCCTGGGCTAACACCAAGGAAGTCTGGAGCTCCCTCTGGTTGCTGCAGGGGGGGCAGAGCAGGGTGGGAAGAGCCCTGTACTGGGCTGCTCCCATTGGGA
This sequence comes from Crocodylus porosus, assembly GCF_001723895.1. Taxonomy (NCBI): domain Eukaryota; kingdom Metazoa; phylum Chordata; order Crocodylia; family Crocodylidae; genus Crocodylus; species Crocodylus porosus. The sequence goes on along the minus strand of NW_017728886.1, from coordinate 65,225,127 downwards.
GCAAATCTGCTTCCAACAGGGTGCACATGTAGATGTGCTCCCAGGAAAGGCTTCCTCCACAGTATTTTACTGTTCATTAAGCTTGAAGTACATTAATAGCACAAGTAGATGCGCCCGCCTTTATTTAAAGAGGACACTATGTTGGCCCTATTCCAGTTCTCTGGTACCTGATGAAGTTCATCAGGCCCTGATAACTTGAATTCATTCAGATCCATCAAAAGCACTCTGCCTGGTTTTTCGCTTTGTTTTGTTTTTGTTATCTTATCCCTCAGTATGTCCCCTTCCTTATCCAAACAATCCTTATTCAGTGTCTGGTTACAGCTTAATTTTTCTGTGAAGACAGTTAAAGGAACTGTTGAGCTGCTTTACTTCTTTCTGCCTTCTTTACTTCTTCTGTTAAGAGTTCTTCATGGCTATTTAACAGTGGATCCACAGCTTCTTCAGTCTTTCTTTTCTGGCCAACATACTTGTAGAATCTCTTCTTGCTTTAAATTCCCTCACCAGGTGCAGCTCATTTCTTTTTACCTCTGCCTTCCTGATTTTGTCTGTGGACATTTTTGTTATTTCCTGGTAAGCTTCCTTGGTGACCTGTTCATATTTCCATTGCTTGTATGCTTTCTGGGGCTGTCAATTAATCACTGTTAACAAGTGTGATTAATGCAAGCAGCAATTAATGTGTTTATTGAGCACTGCCCCTGGGCTGCACTGCCTCACTGCCATCCCCAGGCCAGGATTCCTGCAGAGCCACCTCCTGCTGGCCCTAGCCCACACTGCATCTCATGCCTGGCCCCAGCCCAGCACTGCTGGAGCCTGAGCCATGCCCAACACTGCTGCTGAACTGGGCAGAGCTGCTGCTTTCCTCCCCACATCTCCGAGGCTCACACCAGGACCTGGAGAGTTCAGTGGCTCTGTGTGGGTCCTGGTGGGAGCCTGGGGAGCACGGGAAGAAGAAAAGCAGCTCTGACTGGCTCAGGCTTCAGGGGCGCTGGACTGGGCACATGGTGCAGCACAGGCTGGGGGCAGTGGGAGGTGGCTCCACAGGAAGCCCTCTCCCACCCTCTGGTAGCAGCTGCCTACACAGGGATACAGGGCCACCATCACAGCCACTCCCCTGGGCCCTGGAATGGGGATGTGCAGGGACCTGAGAGCTTAGAGGTGGCTTGTGCCAGAGCTTCCAGGTGATCCTGACCTGCCCTGAGCTGTGGGGCCCAAGGGTGCTAGGCAGCCCCCACTGTGGTGGCTCTATGTGGGTCCTGGTGGGACACAGGCTCTGGGCAGCTGCAGCAGGAAGATGGGAGGTGGGGGAACACCTACCCACCCCCAACCAGGGCCCTAAGCAGCCAGGCTGGCAATGCTGGGTTTTGGGGAAGAAAGCACTGGGCTGGGGCAGGGCTCCCTGACATCTTTGGGCCCAGGGCAGGTCAGGACAACTTGGGACCAGCTGAGCAAGTAAGCAGGGAAGTTTGGGGCTGGGCTGGGAACAGGATGAGAGCAGCTGCCCCAGTCTGGGCTGCCCATAGCCACCGCTGCTAGGGTGAGGGTGGGGTGAGCCCACCAGTGCTGGGGCCATGCTCAAGTGGGGGAAGGGGGGTGCCTGAGGCCCAGGGAGCTCCACGAAGACTCCACTCAGATTGGGCATCCTGCCAGAACATGAGGTGGTCCCCCCTCTCTGGGTTCCCTGGGCCCCAACCCCTCCTACACACCCACAGCCCCCCACATCATCACAAATTCACCTTACACACACACATCCCGCATCCACCTTCCAACCATACAAAGTACTTGAATAGTTTTACAAAATTTTAAGTTTTTCAATGCATAATTTTGAGTTTTTAAGTGTGTGATTAAAATTGTGATTAATTGAGATTCATTTTTTAGTTGTACAACTAATCATGATAAATTTGTTTAACCATTTGACAGCCCTAAGGCTTTCCTTTTCAGTTAGAGGCATCCTAGAAGCAACTTGTACGGCCACACTGGTTTCTTGCCATTCTTGCATTTCCATCATGTCAGGACAGTTTCTTGTTGGGTGTCTAATAATGAGCCTTTTAGAAGCTTCCAGCCTTGATGTGTTTCTTTATTTTTCTGTTTGTTTTCCCATAATGCCTTGACTGTTAACTCCTTGAATAAGTTGAAATCTAGCAACTGATCTCAGGCTGGGGCAGCTGTTTGGCTGATCTCATGCTTTCCCTGTCTCAGGATCATGACTTTTATCATATCGTGATTCCTTCCTCCAAAGTTTTCCATCACTTTTACATCCTCCACCAAGTCTTCCCCATTGGTCAGGACAAGAACCAAGATAAACGATCTTGGATCACTAGTCAAATCACTGAAAATACTTTATACCTTGTCCAAAAGAGAAGGGGAACTACATAAGTAGGATAATTGCATTTTGAAGATAAAGTTGTCTGATGTTCCCCAAATATTTTCTAATACAGAGCCATCCAACTGGTGGCCCACGGGTCTCGCACAGCTTACAAGTGATTAACTCATGGCTTCAGGTGCCCACCTGGGTGCCACTCCCCACGTCATTCCTATTGCTGCTGCTGTGTCTGAGATCTCTGGGAGTTGGTTAGTGCAGACCAGGGAGCTCAGAGGTCCCCATAGTCTGCTTAATGGAGAAAGCCCATGAAGCTTGTGGTCCAGGGAACTGCAGTCTCTGGACACTGAGAAGCTGGATGGTTCTGGTTTAACCTATTAAATATATACATTTCAAAATAGCCATGGTATTTTCTTTTATTGTTCGTTATAATTCGAAAAATTGCACTTCCACATCAAACAATTCTGCTTGTTCAATAACAAAAAGTTATCCAGGTGACTAGTGATATGGAGGTAATTCTTCCAGGACTGGTGTTATAAAATGATAAATCCTGGTCTCGTAGATATCTGGAAGAACATTTAGCAGTGTTTCTAGTGGAAGACAGAGATAAATATTTATTGGTATTTTGGAAAAAAATGAGATTTAGAGGTACAGACATTATCTAGATTTGGGAAATAGTAGGATAAATAGTATGGTATATCATTTTCTATTTGCTGGGTCTAAGAGTGTGACACTGGGTAGATCACAATGACTTCTGGCTTCTGGAGATTCCTATCTCCCCTATGTGGGTTTGTGCTTGAACTTCTGGAACAAAATATGAATATTAAACTCATAGAATTTGTTGTAAGACTGAGTCCTAAAGTATATTGTTAATGTTTTGCATTTTAGGGCACAAAAGGCTGTTTCAGGAAAGAATTTTGAGTCATAAACTAGAATAGTAAATAAGGTTGGTACTTAGATCTGAACAAAAGGGTTTATGAACACGAGCGATACATAAAAATTTAGATCAAATGCCATATGTTCTATTCCTCAGATATTGTGTGGTAATGGAAAATAAGAGCATATAACAAAGGATTACCATATTGCTGAAAAAGCTTATTGCCTCACACATGTTCATCTCTTAGTTTTCCTTAATCAGGAAGTTTTTCAATGAAACATAATAAATCCCTGAACTTACAGCCCATTGACAGAAAAGCATGCTGGAGAATCTCTCAGGCTAGGTATAATTGTAACAGTAACTACACACAATAATTTAAAATTATTTTTCCATTAGAGATTTTTCTTCTGCCAATGTGTTCTGCATTTTGATTTTTTGGTTCATTAGCTCTCTCACTCACTCTTGCAGCCTTCCTCTTTCCTCTTTCCACTGCTTATATATGAATGGAAAACAAATAAATTCCCTGGAAGCAGATGCCTCTAGCATGATCTGAGTGAATAATCTGTAATGAGTTCTATCTTTTGGGAGCTAAATGTCCACAAACAGCATGTAATTTTCTCCCATTAATTCATTATTCTAAATTATTTCTGAAATATTTTTTTACAAATAATCCTTATTTTGTAGGACTCGGGTAAGTTTTTGCAGTGACAGAGGAACTTGTTAGTTTGGGACATAAAATGTCACAAGGATTCTTTCCCCTAATTGGAGGTATGTGATACTTAAATTCCAATTTCTGATGCCAGAACAATGGTGCTTAAAAATTGTGAGCATTTACAGGCAGCCCCCCTTAGTGCTCTTAATTGGTTCCTAAAAAACTAAGTGTTAAGCAAAATGAGTGTTAAGTGAAACCGAAACTATTTGACACCCCAAGATGGGGACCACAAATGTTTTTAATGACTCAAGATGGTGACGGTAAGCATTATAATGAAAATCAATGAGCGTTAAGTGAAATCAGGTATCAATTTCAAATGAGCATTGTAGCGAAATAGCAGGAAGTGAAACAGTGTTAAGCGGTGGTTGCCTGTGTTCATCTTTAGTCTAAACCAACAATGCTCAACCAGGGTACCATGACATGCTAGGGTGCTGCAAGATCCTTTAAAGGGTGCTGTGGGTGCCACACAAAGTTAGCATTTAGTTCTGTAAACACCTACACATAATTCACAAAATAAACCCAGAGACTTAAACAGGAATCTGTGGTGTGAGAAACCTTCTGACTTACGACTTTTCTGAGTTCCTTGCAATGGAAGACTACAGAATAGCACTATTATTTTTCCATAGTCAAAAATGAATGAAAGCTACATGCTGGCATTGTCTGAGGCAGGCCTCGAGCCTAACAAAGGATTCCTTGAGTCTAAAAACTTGCAAAACTGCTGGTCACCTATGGCATGAATGCCACAAGTGGTAAGGACAACCTCTGCATGTGGCGCACAGTAGATCAAAGAGGGAACAAGCAGCACAGCAGCAGGCAGGCTAGGAAGCAGAAAGCAAAACAGGAGATCAGGCAGGGAGCACAGGTAGGAGGGAGAAGGCACAGCAGCATACTGGGCGGAAGAGAATCAGAGTGGCACTCAGGAAGGATGTGAGGTTAATTTTTCACATATCTGCAAAAAAAGGCTAGACCCCACTGGTAGACTCTCATGGTTTATTCCTAAACACAGAACTATAATACTTCTGGTTAAAACAGACAAACAAACCCTAAAATATCAGCCACTCAGGAACTGTAATTATGGATGAAGTGGTATAGGCCTGTTGATTTTAATTTGCTTTTATAAAAAAAAAAAGAGAAAAAACTGTGCTTGAACCTAAAGATTCCAGTCTGCTTTGTAGTCATGAACCAATACTAATAAATGCACAATATTTACGTAGCAAATTCTGCAAAAAACAAAACAAAGGATCAGGACCATCAAAAGCAAGGAGGACAGTCAATACACTCAAAACAACCTTTGCACCAGCAGCATGCTGTTCAGGAAGATAATGATAATGTAATGGTTTCTAAGTTATTATAGTTAAAAAATATTGGAACGAACCATTAATCTCTCTCCTGTTTGGTTACAGGATCCTGGCTGAGGGGACTTTCTAATGGAAACTTCCACTAGATGTGGAATTCTAGTTATACCAAATACAGGGCAATATTATTTTTCTGCAATGAGGAAAGAAGCACAGTAGGAAGCCTAATTTGGAATAGCTGGTGTCTGTCTCTCTCAGTTTTTCCCACCACCCACTAAAAATGCAGATGACCTATGCCGATTAAATAGCAAATATATGATGAAAGACAGTGGTTAGTAAGCAGTGTTTGTGATCTACTTAAGGAACAGGTTTGCAATGTGGCTTCTTGGGAAAGGGTGCAGTAAAGAAAGAGGAGGAGAGAACCTAAATCATATATGTGGTTTCCTTTCCATTCATGTTTTCAATCCTTTTTTCCCCCACCTTGCTAATATTCCATTCATCCTTGGTTTACACATTAAAACAATATTAGTCAGTGCAGTCTTTTTGGTTATTAATTCAGGTATCCAGTAAGTGATCCCCACATGTTAGGTACAAAATGGATCTTCGTCTGGTGGCATTCTAGTAGGTGATTTGGATGTTTTTATTTTGAATTACAATAATAATCTAGATGTATACTTAGGAAAATATTCTAATAAATCCAGAAATCTGCCTATGTACGGTTTAAAATCTAAAATAAGCCATGTGTTGTCTATATTATATTTTATTGATTTTAAATATATCTTGGAGGGGAGGGGAGAAGAGTTCACAGAAGACTTCCATTTGCTAATGACATTTTTTATCTTTAATCAAAGATAAAATGAAGATTAACTCAAGAATTCTTTAATTTCTTTATTGGCTTAAGTGCTATCTACCTAACACCTAATAAAAGTGGAACTGAGAAGCAGAATTAATATTTATCTATTTAATGCACTATGTTAAATCTTATGCCGTTTGTTCAAGGATTCTTGTGTATTATGAGGGGGGGTGTTTAAACACATTTCAATATGCATCTTGGGATAATGATGAGTTTCTAGAAATATTCTAAGGTTTCAGATTTAGAGTATTATAACATTTTATGAAAAATCTATTTAAAGTTACTCTCTATAATAATGTTTTACCTAACACATAATAAAAAAGATTGTTATTTTAAGAATTCTTCCAAATTTAGGGACACACTCTGTTCTCTGATATACCAGTATAAATGCCGAGTAACTGAGAAATTCAGAGTAATTTACTAGTTCCACTGTAACGGAGAGCAGATTTGACCTTTAGTTCTATTTGTTCTGTCTTTTTTTGCAACAGCAGAAAGGGTATGTTAATATTTATAACTCTGTACGTTCAAAGTATCCAACAACAAATGATACATAGTGGAAAAGGCTTATACACCATCCCTACATAACTAAAATGGAAATATAGTTGGATGTCAAGACAAATGCCCAAGTTTTTCAGGCTAAAATTGTGTGGCTCAGTGTTTTATACTCTTCTTGTACCACATTTTTAAAAACATGGATAAGATCCTTTACCAAACTGGATTTTTCTACATGTAACCCTCTGGTTAAGCCTGATAAACCTGATGCAGAATATAGTAATCCTGAACAGTGAGGTGAACAAAGATACAGTTCAAAATGATTCCAAAGCTAAAATTACTAGGTAATCTATGTTATTTATCAATCTCTACATAACAATTACAATAATAATCAATATTTTCCATTTGTCTAGATCTTTCTTATAATACCACATCACACAATTGGATTTGGGAAACCACAGCTATGTGTGTAAGCTTTTACTTATGTGAATAGTTCCACTGGAACAATACATCATAAATAATAGTAATTGCTGTCAGTGGGGTTACTCATGGGGGTATAGGACTATTAACATGATGAAGGGATTCACAGCTGGGCTATGTACTTGTATACAAACCTAGGGAAAAAAAAACAAATTAAAATGGAGTTAAGCTGAAGTGTATATATAAGTATTTAATAGTAAACACACGACAGGCATGTTGTAATTATAGAAAACAACCTCTAAAACCAAGAAAGCCACCATTAATCTTGAAAGAAAGTGAAAAATAACATCTCAAAGTAAACAATTTAGGCATCAGAGTCACTTCAACTCTGCCATATAGCAAAATCATACCAAATGAATAATGCATATTAGTATTTGTGGACTCAGATTAAATGGATTTAAAAAAAAAATACTACATTTATTTTTTTCCTTGTTACCACAGGACACCTTCCCAGGGAGGTATATTATTCATAAATAGTAAATATAAATGTATTAAAATACAAGGTTCTTAACAATGAAGTTAAAAATAAAAATAATACTAAATAATGGCAATTAGGATCTAGTGGGCATCTGTGAAGCAATTCTTATTTATTGGCATATCAGCCTAGGTTGATTTCTGATTTCATAGACATTAGGGCTGGAAGGGACCTTAAGATTATCGAGTCCAGCCCCCTGCCCAAGGGGCAGGAAGTCAGCGAGGGTCAAAGGATCCCAGCAAGATAAGCATCCAAATGTTTCTTAAAAGTGTCCAGAGTAGGTGCTTGTACCACCTGGGGTGCTTGTACCACCAGTCTATTCTAGGTGTTGGGGACTTGGACAGAATTATCCTTTATCAAAAAGTAAGAGAGGAAAAATATGTGGATGTGTCACTCTTTTCCCAAAGTATTTACGGCAACAGGGAACTGCAACACAAGGATAAAGAGCATCTGGATGAAATTTTTAGGTTAAAGACTCTAAGAATGAAAATCAAGGAAGAAACAGGGAGTGTATAGTCTATTGCCTACCGAGTCTGATGGAAACATACCGTTTTGTTGTTTTATAACTTTGTAATTCTTCGTGAGGCTATTGCACTTGTATACCAAAATCATGGACATACTAGAAACTTAATAAATGTATAGATACCTTCAGTGTTGGTCTATGCAATGACACTCCCAAAGCTATAGAGTATCATGCTTGCAAGAAATTTTGACTATAGAAGGCCAAGAGTCCAAGAACAAGATAAATAAACCTTGCATGGCTTCCACCATGATCTGCTTTCACCATGCCAAACAAGGCGAGTATTTGCTGGATAGAGAAAGTTTGGAACCTAAAGGGTGAGAGGGGGATTGAATGTAATAATATGCGGGGGGTGGGGGGAATGATATTATGGGTTGCAAAATCACTTGTCCAAAATTAGTACCCCAGATTTTTGGCTGGGGTCCATTAAAACCTGCTTGGTTGCTGCAAAGCTGTCTTGAATAGATGGGAAATTTCTATGGAATATTCTATGAGGAAATACGTGACAGAAGCTATTCTCAAACTGTTTCTCACTTGTTTAAAATCAAACATGAAGTAGAAAGCATGGGAGACAGACTGTGCTCTATTTTTTTGCCCACATGCTCATACAATTTTCTAGCAGTGCAATCCTGCTGCTTGCCATTTCACAGAAGCACAGGGAGGTTGTGTGGGTGGTGCATAGTTCACTAGCAGGGTTACTGAATCTGAAAAAAGAAGCCAGGCAGTCCCAGGAGTGTGAAAGGAAAATTAAACCTATGCACAGCTTGTAAAAGGGACCACTGAGCAGTACTTCACTGTAGCATTACTTACAAAGTAGGACACATACATTGGTAGGTAAGGAATCTGCTCCCATAGAAAACATCGTAAGTCACAGTTCAAACCCAATTATGATTTTATTTTTAAGATTTTTAGGCTGGGGGGTGAGTGAAATCCTACTTATTCAGTACAGGAGTTGAAAACAGTGGCTGTATATAGGTTCATAATATATCCTGATACAAAATCTGCGTAAAGGAAAGATGCAAATTCAGTGTCTGGCAAACAGAAAGCAGTGGACATAAAACATCCGTCACTTGGGATCTCTTATCAGTATGAGGGCAATCCATTATATACAACTGCTAAATGCACATAAACTGAAGGGGGAAAAATTAATCAGGTAACGTTGCTTCAGTATCGCTGAAATTTTTTCAGAATAACAACCTAGATAAAATATTGGACTTCTGCCTTTTTGGAGATCTGTTTTCTTTTGCATCCTTACAGCTGCAATGACTATACTGAAATAAGAACAAAAAGTACCTGAGAATAAGGAATGCCTCTCATGTGACATCCTCCTCTTTTGACAGTAGTTACCTCTGTTATGTCATTGGCATCAAGGATCAGAGATATTGCTGCCATACCCATACTAATATATGCTCTAGCACCAAGAAAGCTCTTGCCACAGGTGATTGATTGTTTACGGTTTTCAGTTTAAAAATAACATGCATTTCCAAAAATCATCTAACCCAACCTACAAATCCAATAGAATCTTTTCTTATCTACCCTACTTTTCTTATCTACCCTACTTGCTGTGGAGATTGCTTTTATGGGCAAATCTTTCCTTCTCCCCACAGCTGTTCCATTCCCAAGGTATCTGTACTAGTATGGTTCTCTTGTATAAAGGAAGGGTCACATTATGGGATGGCCACACAGGCATTTTGTGATGTAGAACAAACTGAACCACAGGAACCACTGGTATGTGCATCAGTACAACATGAAAGATTACCAGTCATTTTTGGCCTCTGAATATCTTTCACATAATCCCACTGAAATCAACTGGGTTTCTTGTAAGCTGGAAGTTAAGCACATGTATAAATACTTTTAGGTCTGGGATGCATACGATTTTTTTCCTGAATCCTGTGACCCTTGCTGGAATCGAAATGAGCAATCTATTATTTTATTTTTGCTTTCTGTGTTCTAACTGCAATTGAATTACACCTGGCATTAATCTGGTTCATACTTTAAGTTGAAGTACTGTTGTGATAAATATTGTAGAAATACAGAATCCTATGACCATAGGCAGATACGTGCCATTTACCTGCATGTGTGTCGAGTTGCCATTCTACTTTTCTTTTTTCTAATGCATTCAAGTAAACAGATGAACTACATGGCTATGCTGTAACTGCATAAACTGCCTAGCCACTTAACACATTCAGTGAAGTTACACACTGTTTCCAGAGGTGTGCAGCAGCTGCCTGGGCACTGGAACGGTCCTGTTACATCGCCTTAAGCTTTCCATGGCCTGAACAGGCCCTCGGTAGGCTAGACATTACTGTGATGCAAAAAAATATGACTAGCTGGATTTTGCTGCCTGTACCAGGTGCATCTGCTGAATTGCTTAGCAATGTAATCACACCTGGAGCTCATAAAAGGGGCCTCTAGGGTTATGGCTGGCTGTAAAGACAGTGACAGGCAGGCACAGCTGAGGTCAGCATCATGGGAGAGGCGAGTGAGGGGAGCCCAAAATGATCAGTAAGAGATAGGTTCAGGGAATTCAGGTTAGTTCTAGGGACTGAAGAGGTCAGAGGCCAGATTAGGGACTGGAGGGGAATTGAGGGGGAAGAAGGATGATGCTAGGCTCAAACTAGGCAGGAGCCGGGAACAGGGTGGACCTATACAACAGGACTGAAAGGAAACCCTGGGGGTGGCTGGGAGTAGACAGGCACTGGGGCTAGGAAATAGGGTGGGTTTCCTGAGGAAGGACTCAGTGAGGAATGGCTGGAGAGAACTACTATACCAAAAGGGGAGACCCAAGTCTTGACTATGGCAGCATGGCTAGGCTGGCTCACTGTAGCAATGTGGCAATAAATGGGGGTGTCTTGGGACCATCTCCTTCTCAGGGATGCTTCTTTCTGCAGCTGCTGAGAACAGCTCTAGGCTCTATACAGTCTGCTGAAATGGCAGCCAGCTGGCCATGCAAACTTCCAGAGGGGGTGTGCTGCACTCCCATTACCTCTGCCTCAGATGTGAAACAGAACTGCTCTCTGGATATGTCTGTGCATATAATGGGGGCACTTACAACCCCAGGGTGGAGTGGGGAGACAGTCATGCCTACATGCTATTTGTATAGCTGAGACTTGTGCAAATTCTACCCTTTTTTGCATCCAGGTGGGGTAATGGGATTATGAAAGTCACTGAGCATTATGGCCAAATCTAGCAATTATGCAGCACTGCTCAGGTGCTTTTATTTTAAGCATGTTTAAGTGCTTTGCTGGATTTGTCAGTGTCACTCTACAGAAAAGACCTAATAGACTTTTGTTCCCAAATGTAAGACATCTTTTTTTATATGGCAGAGCTGTGGCTCACAGCCACTTTCATACTGAAGAAATGTAGGTTTAGATCTTTTCAGATCTTTCACCTATACCCATACAGAGCTAGCAGGAAACAAATTATACCACCTCTTTAGCTTTAATAGGATGACCACATGTCCCGCTTTAGTTGGGACAGTCCTGGATTTCAGAAGCGGGTCCCATCCTGCTATTGGGAATTATAATGGGCATCCTGGAAGCACAGGGGCATGGGGAGCCAGAGCTGCATGGAGAGCACCTTGCAAGCAGGTAGACAGGCACTGCTCCCACCAACTTGCAAGTGTCCTGAATTTCCCAGAAAATGTCCCAGATTTCTAGAATTTCCATATGGATCACTCTGGCAGGATGACCAGCAAATCAAACGAACCAAAGTACTAATAAATTTAATGACAATCATTCTAGCCCATGATATGAAACCAAAATATGAGAAATGAGGGAAGGTCACCTATATATACACAGTGCTTATTTTGGCAGGTTGGGGAGGGGGTCAAGTGGGTGACAACATGTGCTTAAAGGCAGATCATTTTCAGAAGGAGTAATTTGAACAACATACTTGGTTATGGACAATATTAAAATGGACATGTCCACCCACCCTTCACTGCCAGTTCCGCAAGTGTGTAATTCTTCAGGAGGCTGCAGTTATTGTGGGGGGGGTGGGGGGAAGGAACAACACTGGAACTTGATAATGGTAGAAAACTAATTTTTAAAGGTTAACAGGCCCTACAAATAAGAGGCCAGCCTCTCAGAAAGAGGTGGATTATTTCTCCTCTAGTCATCACTGATCTACAACATTGAAACCCACATTTTATATCATAATTTTTATATAAATTCCTGGGTTTTTTTCTCGTCAGGGGTTGGTTTCCTTAGGCTGCTGACAACGAGTGACAGAACAAGATTCTAACAAAGAAGGAGTCTACTGCTCTTCTGGTCTGTGTGCCTCATTACAGACCAGAAACCGCTAAAAGCCTCAAATCCTCCCTCTCTATCATAGCCACAGTATTTTCATTTTGAAAAGTATATTCTACCTATGTTGTGAAAAATGTTCTCAGGGAAAGGCAGTGTACCCAGTCAGAAATGAATTCTGACTAATTAAATATCCTGTCTACAAAGATAGATTTCTAAGTCCATAGACAAGCCATCTTTCCCCTCACAATGTGACACATATTAATAGTACCATGCTGAATCAAAGATGGTGAATGTCTGCTTTCCAAATAGAGTCTTACCTTCCTTTGGGACTTCATTAAAGCTTGAGGAATAGCACAAGACAAAAGAACCCTTCTGGTTTGTGTCAGTCAGCCCAGAGCCAGTGCTTGGCTTTTAGCAGGTGAATTTAGCATCCACACTGTGGGTGTATTCAGGGACAGAGTGGACGTAGTCAGTAAAAACAGGGAGACTAAGTTGCCATTATGCTTTCTCTCAATGCCATGACGGTACTTTGCATATCTCCATCTTCTTTAAGTAAAAGTTTGTTACAGGGCTATTACAAGTTATGAATCTCTTTTTACTCATAAAAAGTACAGGTAGTCAGTGAAAATGTAGATTGAGAAGTCAATGGGTGAGAGATTGACTTGCTCAATCTACATTTTCACTGACTGCCTGTCTCATATGCATACCAGCCCAGCCTCTGGCTTCTTTACTTTTCATTCCATCCAGGAAGAGCACACACCAACTACTGAAACTTCCTTAGCCTGATGAAGGGTTTTTGAACCTGAAAGCTTGCTTAATAATTGTTTTCCAACTATTTAAGTTGGTCTAATAAAAGATATCAGATTCACCCAAAGAACCATATCTACCTATGTCCTTAGACCAACACGGCTACAACCTACATGCTTCTATACACTTAAAAACACTAATTTCCCTTTTACTTGCAAGTAGCTAAAAAATTGTTTCTAACAAAAAAAAGGCAGAGAGGCAGAATATATACAACACTGATAAAGGCATTTTTTTCCAGTTAAAATCTCTGGGTTTTTGTTCAAAAACACATAAAAAGGAAACAGAAAACAGCTAGTGCAAGCATATGGATAGGCTTGGATAACATTGCAAACCATTGAACATTTCTGTTTCAAGTGGTATAATCAGGATCCCTTGAGGCTTTTATCTTCTACTGTCCAGCCTTCTCCATTTCTATATCTGTTACAGGCTGAAATAGTTTCATTTTTTTTTATTTCTTGTTCTCAAGCATTCTTTTAAATGATCTTCTAGGATTGTTCTCAACTCTTTGAAAACAACATGGCTACAGTTACTACTTTATTGTTGGAAAACCCTATTACTAGTACGTACCCCTAACAAGTTATCCTTCAAGCAACTTCTTCTTCAGCTTGCTGTAGAGCCCAGTGGGTGGTGACAGATGTGCAGCTTCCTGGCCTAACCCATGGTGCTTCACAAAGTGCCATGAGTTAGAGTGACCCTCCAGACCCAACAGATGTTCACTGTTGGGTAGGGAGGGTGGGGGATTGAGCTCCAATTTGGAGCTGAGGAGTTGCAGAGATGCAGCTTCTCCTCCCTAGGCCTGCCCCCTCCCTCCCAGCTCTAGTGCTGTCTGCACAATGGGAAGGGGGAGAAGTTAAGGGAGGGAGCTTAGGATGGACTTTGCCTCACCTGCACTGGAGTGAGGGGTGGGTGGGCTGTGAGGTGAGGGGCTCCAACCCACCCAACCCCTCTCTAGCACAGGCTAGGAAAAGCCCAGCCCAAGCACCCTTCTCTCCTCTCCCATTGTGCAGACAACACTGGGAGTGGGGCTGGGCTGCATCAGCCCAGCTGCCTAATCAGACACAAGTTAATGAAGGTGCTTAACTTTGGAACACCTTCATTTGAACCTTCAGATAATGAGGGTTAATTTGCCATGCAGTCAGGGACTTTTAATTTGCAGCCAGTTCTGTTAGGGTATGACTGTAGAGTGCTTTCAAAGGGCCAGTCGTGCAACAAATATTACCTTCTGTCTGTGCATTATGGTGAAATCTAGTAATTATGCAGCACTGCCCACTGTCTCACTGAAGGTCTTTTTTCAGTCCCATTCCACCTGGCTTTCTGCCAGAGACTAAAGGAGTGTGCATATCTTTACAAGTTTGATTTCTCAAGTGGCCATACTGATTAAGATATAAGGAAAAGTGAATTTGGTCATCTAAGAGATTTAGTGAATTTTGTATAAAGAACAGTTTATTACCTGAATGACACATCCATTGTGGGTAAAAAGTGAGGTTCACTGGCTCACAGCCTGCTTGGCATTAGTTTTACCAATCTATTTTCAATAGCATCACTGCATCACGTTGATAGTCAATTTGCATGAATATCAATTTTTATTAGTTTAAACCACACAGAGAGAAACTGCTAGAGAGAACAGTATCTAAATTAAGAATGGGGAACCCCCACAAAATGAAGACTTCCTATAAAGTTCTGGAAGTATCTTTACATGGTAAATCTCTGTGTAAAAAAGCAGCATAGATTCATACAAAACAGAAAATCTCTTTTTTTCCTCCACAGAAGAGAGATCTTCATGTTCCTACAATACTGTGCATTTCATCTTTAGAAGCATTATGCTTCCAAGAGCACTGTGACATATGGAATACTAATTTTTAAAGGTTGGGACACCCTTCCTCTAACCACTGCTCTTTGAAAACTCCTTCCAAGTGCCATCAAGGGGTCACAGAACCCAGAAGTATCACAAATGAATTTCTTTCCTCAGCTGTGTGCTGAGCTGAAGCACAGGATGATGGCTGGGGAGAACAATTTATGTACTGCCCTCTCTTAAAACCATAATGGATAATTTGCACATAATTTTACAGGGGATTAAAATTTACATGTATGTAGTGCATATGGCAATTCGTAGATATGAAAGCATAAAAAAATAGAATCAAGTATTATTGATATGGGAAATGTGTGAACTTATACAAGAAAGAAGAAAGAAATGGTCCCCAACTTCAGTGCTAGCTGTGGAAGCAAACCCAGTTCCTGTTTTAGATTCAGTCTTCATTCCCAACTCTCAGCAGACCTGTTGGCTAAACTTTGCTAAGCCTTTCCTAGTGTTCGCAGCAGAAGTTTGGCAACATAAACTCATTCACATGCTTATTTTAATGTTTACTGAATTCTGGGACTTCCCAGAAGTCAAGGAGATAGGGAAACACAATGCATTTTAAAGGCAAACAGGATCTAAGCAACCCCTAGATAATAAAGTATAGAGAAAAGTCAACCTAGATATAGCACTGATAAGCCTGAAACTGGCCCAATGTTCCTACATGCACTGGGAAAGCTTTGCACTGTTCTGCTGGCATTACATTGCCCTAAGAGAAGCTTTGCTGCCCATAGGCAATTGCACTATAGAAGAATGTTCCACAATGACTTTCTGAACAGAATCACAGGGGGATCCAAGATGTTGTAAGGGAGGTATGAAAGCAGTGACTAGCACTGCAGGGCTATCTGCACCCCCACTCCCAATTCCCCCCCATACTGAGATAGGTAGACCATGCTTCAAGAGCAGGTCTGGGGATGGGGGAGTTCCAAAGCCACTCCTGCCCCATTTCAGCTGGGCTGTGCTGGGAACTGGGCTCAGCAGAAGACAGCAGCAGTGGCAGATGGGTTCCTGTTCTTGGACTGGTAGGGAGGAGAAACCGGTATGCTGATCCCTTTGCTGCTGACCCGGAAGGGAGAGCAGCTCTGGAGCATTCCTTGCCCCTGGACCAACCAGGGACAGTGGCAACGGTGGGCAGGGGAAGGGGGGAACGGGAGGGGAGTGTTACTGAGTATGGAAGGGAAGGGACGGGACATGAAGAGGCGCTAAGGGATGGGGGCTCTTACCTGCTTCAGGACTTTAAAAACAAAACTTTGGGTGAGGAGTGGGAGCTAGGAGCCCAGACACTTGGGTTCTCTCCAGCTCAGAGGGGGGTGCAGGCTGCAAGATTGGAACAGGAGGAGCTCTGGCAAAGGGCTCTGTCTGGACAGACTGTCCTTCACTGTTTTATCCAGTCTATCCAGACTGTCCTTCTCTAGTGGACTGTATCATTGTTATTTGCACTAAGATGAACACCTTTCCTTACCCAGCAGTCTTCATATACTTAGAGGGATAATCACAAAAGGTGAGTTTGCCTACTAACTTTCAGTATTACAGTGTCAGTATAATTGAAATTATGTATAAAACTATAAAGCATTAAAGTCAATCCATTTTGAGGTCCTTCAGCAATCTTATTTAGAGCTTCTCTTTTGCAAGTAAAAGTTTTACAATGTACTGATTTTCTGCAGTCACATGCTTATGAGGCCCTTGGTTAAACAAGAGCGTACATTTTAGTTACAATGCATTAAATACAGTTGTTCTTAAACATAGGTCATTTCAAGCAATCATAGCAGCAAATATTTTTAAATGTAAAAGAGAGAATTTAGTAAGTTACAAAGTGAAAGATCACTAACCTGGCATTTCAGGTTCAAAGCAAGTTGTAGTTTGAGATACCTTTTGATACATATGTTGTGTGAATATAAGCAAAAAAAGGACAAAATCACAAAAGAAATCATTCATAAATATATTCTGATGGAACAGTTAGACATGGATATCTTGTCAGGAGTAGCCAAGAAATCATTAATATATGAATTATTGTGTCAAACTTAAAATGCAGTAATTTTAAAATGCAGAATATAGCCTTACATCACTGTGCTAAACTAGGGTCAACACCACTTGTACATGAAAAATATTTAAAGCTAAAGGAACCTGCAGGTATCTTTAAACACACTTACATCACTTTCATGTCCTTCTCGCAGATTGTATGTGAGATCATGCTGAATACCTTCTACAAATTTGGGAGCATATTCTGGATAAAAGTCAAGCACTTCGAAGAGTCCTTTAAGGATAATGCATTGGAGGTCACAGTAGGTTAGAGCTTTAACATCTGCATTCGTTTTAATGACTTGGTCCTTGATTGAAAGGTTTGCTCCAATTAAATCTCCTTTACCTAAAAAAGAAAAGGCAAGTTATCTCAAAAGCATAAATATTTGACTCTTCTGCTGGAACATAACAGAACAAATCTGTTTGACTTAATTGCTAAACCTTCAGACCTGCTGCTATTATGGCATAATTTGATTACTGACATTTTAAAGATCTGGTACTTAAAAGCTTTCTCAATTTTTGCAGGTGCAATGTTGTATCGACAATTAACTGCACCCACAATTAGTTGCAGGTACGAATGCTAATTGCCAGATGTGCAACTACCTGATTTAAGGAGCTATCAGATAATTAAATGTATAAATATTAGCTTTTTGCACTAACAGTCAATGGCAGGTACACTTTTATGTCTGTAAAAAAAAATGGACATCTTATACCCAGCTTTCTGGGTCAGAAAAGGTAGAAAGTTAACAGAAGTATTTATAGTATAAAAGATGTATATAAGGCAGGACACTTCAATTAAAGGGGATAGACGTGTGAATTTTTTTTTCTTAGATTTTGTGTAGCCAACCACTTGGAACATGTGGTGTCATTGTGTATGTTACAAGTAAAGTGTTATAAGGGAAAGTAATGTTTAAGTTATTATCTGACTTCAGAGCTTGGCATATTTGTCATTGAATGCACATATTGCATGCTATGACTGATTCTGAGAGGATGGAAAAGTTATGGTGAAATGCTCAAATATTTGCACATACAAATAATAAAGGCAGATTTTTTGGTTTAAATTGTAGGTGGGGGCAGTCATTTCAAATGTATACAACAGTAAAAAGCTTGAATTTGAAAAAAGGGGAGAAGGCGTAAGGTAGAATAATACAAAATTAAAAGTTATTTAAATAAGGTCAGATTTACTCTCTGCTTGCTGCTTTAAAATTAAATAATACCATTTTGGGGAAGGGGAAATTATCCTACAACCTTACCGTATATTTATTTTCAGAAAATACCTTAGTATGATGAAGACACAACTATTGCAAAAATAAAAAGAGTGTCTGCAAGGTACCCTAATATCTGCCATGTAAACAGATGCCACTGTATAAGCTAGTCTAAGCACTCTCCTCTTTTCTCATTGGAGAATAGACTTTCATGTGTGGATTTCATGTGTGGATTTATCTGGAAACATCTGTTTGATAATATCTCTATGTTACTACAGCCTTACTCATGATTTCATTTTGTTGATGGATCCTTTCTGGCTAATATTTTAAATCTTAAATCTAGAATGCACAATTAAATAGCACACATCATTTCTGAATTAAATTACATTTCTATACTAGAAATACAGTCTATTTGTGAGTATGTCTCAAAATGCCAAAACAAATAATCCTATTATAATATGTTGTATTAATTGTATTGTGTTTATTAATATAAATCCTTGTACTGTTAATGAAAAAATAACAGTCTCAAAGATCACTGTATTAGAATTTAAATAAAGATAAAGTAATGCCCCATAATTTATAAACTAGAACACAGAGTAAGCCCTTGTTTTCAGAAAAAAAAAGGAATTTCTCTGTGGATTATATTACATCAACCGAGTATATTGTAATTATGTTAATATAGGTCTGGTGTATATATCCGTCATTGGGGTTAATCGGGAAGTTCCCATTCATCATAAGGAGACTGTATTCCATTGCAATTTTTTTTTTTATAAGTTATTGTCATGAATTTTCAGTAGGATCCTCTAATCCTTTTGTTGCCATTGTTGTCACTGTCACCGTTGTGCAATGATGCTTTGGTTAACATTTTCAGAAATTCCTAAACACGGAACCATTAGTGAAACATTAATTTTGCTATGTGCTGCTCTTCCCCTTTTTATTACCTTTATGCTTATCATTTCTCCAAGTCATATTTTACAGCTATGATTTAGCTGATCCAATAAATAGTAGGCATATTAAAACTTCCTAATTACAAGTAGCTCAGAGTGGCATGGTCTGTCAACAGCCTTGAAATAAAGGGTTATAAAACAAACAAGAAGAAAGGTTGTATCCTTGTTGTCAATACTGTATAAAGTCTATATTATATATGTGTACATATTTAAAAAAGACTAGCCCAAGTGCACAATAATAAAAAAGGAGAATTCAGTCATTAAAGTTAGGAGGACAGTAATGTCAAGGGTCTAATGTAATTCCACAAAAATAGGGAGGAAAAGTGGAAAGAACAGGTTTATTTCTGTATTGAATAATTATCCCAAGTTGTAACAATTCAGAAAAACCAGGATATTTCCTAAAGCTACAAAACAAAGATTTTAAGAATTTACATTAAATATTACTGTGCACTTATGGAAACTTCTGCTAAAGAATACGAAGGATGAAGGCAGTGTACACATACTTCACAAGACTTGTCTAATGAGACTTATCCAATGCCCACTGAGGTCAACAGGAAATCTTTTAAATTGATTTCAGTGGGTATTGAGATGTAGTCCATGTAACTGTAGATTACTGATAAGTCTAGACACAGAGGCTAAGTACAGACAGTGAAAAAGCCCAAGGTGGAATTGACCCAGTCTTCACTGGTCTCTCTAAGTTGCATAGATTGAACCAATAATGAAGTGAACTCACGTTCAGTTTTTGGTTGGGAAAAGCAGGCAAATGCCTGCATTGACCCAGGCCAGAAGGCAGAGGGCACTTGAACATACTTCCCAGTCTGCTGGCCATTGCCAAAACCAGCTGAGCAGGGCCACCCGCAGTTGGCTGTCTGGCACACACCTCTAACCCCCTGCTGTTCTGCCACAGGGAGGGGAAGGAGCTCCCTGTTCTGATGCTGAGCTGGGGTCTGTCCATGTGGGGGGCACGCCATGCCTCCAGGGGTTTCTCCCAAACTGGGGTCTGGCCAACTGCAGGGAGCCCTGCACCTAAGCTGCTTCCCTTGCCCATGCAATGGGCTGGCTAGTGACTCGCAGAGGTAGGGGGAAGGAACCCTGTCTTGGTGCTGAGTTGGGGTTTGCGCCCTTCCCTGGTGGCCTGGATCAGGTCCACTCCCCCGCCCCCCCACTCCCTACCCAGCACCGCAGACATCTGATCACTTTCCCCTTGCCTCCTGATTACCTGTGTTTGCCTACACTGTCCGTCCCAGGGAGCAGGCAGGGAAGGGTTAAACTGTCAGCCCAGCCCCCAGCTGCTGCAGCAGTTGCTGCCATTTTGACCAGAAGAGCAGACCCTAGCAGTTTAACCCCAGGGGAGGAGTCAGACCCTGATTTGGCACTGGGATGGGGGCTCCTTCACTCCCACCCTGCAGGTCAGCGACTGGCAAGGGGTGGGGCTCAGCAGCCTGCCTGATCACGTCGGGGGTGGGAGGAAGAATCCAGACCAGTTTCTGATCACTTATACCAGTTTATGTGTAATTCCTCTTCCTAGCCAGAGAGTTTAACTTTTTTGGCTACAGACTTGTGGTAGGTCTCTGGCCATATAACAAATTAACATCTGATCTTAGAAGAGAAAACATTCCCATCCTCTGTTCCATCTATTTGGATACACTCACTTGAATGCTGATAGCAACAATAAACTTTTAAAAAAACCCAATGTTTTACTTTTTATCCTATGTATAGACAGCCATTAACATGGCTACATAACTCTCCTCAGTATAGAGAAGTTAGGGTACCCAGTGTTCTTACACTGCTGACGTTTTATGCTAAGCCTTGGTTATGGAGTAAGATTACATGTGATGGCACAGACATTTGAAGAACTGTTTTTATTGAGGCTTCATATTGTGAATTGCTTCAATACCAGAAGTGGACCTTAAAGAAACAGGTCTTTAGAATTGAAATTTTAAGGACTGTACACCCTTAAAATTTATGGCAGATCTAAAGAACTGGTTTTGGCTCATCTCTTTTCTATGCTGCTAGGACACACTCTACTATCAAGTAATGGTGTACATAATCCTTTGGATATATTTTTCTTCTTTGTTAACAGTTTTCCTTACACTATCTTGTATGTTAGAGTACCATTCATTTTCTCTGAGTCTGTTAAGCTTTCACATACCGAGAATTGCCAGCACCGTGCTGTCTTTGAGTACTTCCATGGAACCTGAGCACACAAAATAGATAGCTTGCAAGGCATCTCCCTGCCGGAGGAGGTACTCCCCAGGAGCACAAAAGGAGGTTTTGATATGCAGAGACAGAGACCTAAGGCAACCGCGGCTGGCACACTCAAAAAGGGACAGTTGCAAAATCTCCTTGTTCAAGTGCATGGTGATGTCTGAGCGTAGCTCGTCTGGGAAGTCTTTTAAAAGCTGGCCAAAAAGGGAAAACAAATCCAATGTTAACTGAAAAATAATTGTTTAAGCTATGATATTCTCTTTCTCATTAAATTTTATTTGTTGAAGTAAAACATACATATATATATATAATAATAAGATAAATATACAGTATATAGTATTATATAATCTATATATATTATAGAAAGCCAAAATGTGTAGTTTGAACTTAGTTCTTATTGACTCTTTACATAAGAAAATTCTTATAGATCTTGGGGATACTTTACAACATTTAAATAAATGATGTTACTGAAATTTTTAAAATATTCCTCTTTATAGTATTGCAACCCCTCTCATAATTCTTGCAAGTGACAGAATAGACTGTTTTGTATATCACCTAGAATATGCAAAGTGCCCTCTGTAGTGTACCATTGGTTTTTGAAGGGAAACAGAATGAGGTGCATGCCTTGCAGAAGGCAAAGTTTAGAGATGGAGAATACAAAGAGGACGATCTCCTAGTTTTTCCTTGGTCCTAATTAAGACATACTCCTACTATAGTTGTTGAGCCTAGTTCTGATCTCACTTATATTAGACTGAAAGTAGATCTGTTGCAACAGGGCAAAATTACCACTAATTAGCACCTGCTTCTGTTCATGGATAATCTATTATACAGGGATAGTTTTAAATAGGTAATTTGTTATTCTTTCTTCTTCCATCAAGTCATCACAGAAAATTTTGGTTGCAATTCTGGAAAGCACGTGAGTGATTTCAGGCAACAAGCATGACTGTACTGAGCAGGTTTTCAAAGACATAACAGACAGCTGGGGCTATACTCTCCACTGAAAAGCCAGTGGGATCCGGACATTTACTAGGCTGTTTGGGGCTTTGAAAGTCTCCCATTATGCTTCCACATCACTTAGGCACTACTGAAAGCAACACCCTTTCTGCTGTGTCATACACCAGACATGAACCTCCTAAAGATCCTCAAAGAGAAGCCTCATTTATTTCTATGGTATCCACATCTATTTCTGTATTATCTTCATTGAGTACTATGTTTAAGGGAATGTGCTATAACAATAAAGCAGTATCTAATGGGAAACAAGCTTGCCCAAATAAGCTTATCCAAACAATTAACATAGCTGCCAGAAGTTGTTATTTTTCCTGGGGTATAATAATATATAAAGGACAAATAAAGACATCTCCAGAACACTCTCCTATTTACATTCATGCTACTCAGAAAGTAATTAATACCCAAAGATATATGAGAGGTAGCATTTACACAGCTGCCAAAAGATCCATTACTGCTTTAAAAATCCATGCAGTATCACTCAGTGAAATGCAGTCACCTATACATACTGGGTTGCAAACTCAAAGAAAGGGAGAGAGGAAGGAAGATAATTTTGGTCAACAACAGTGAGGCAATACCAGTTCTTATGAAAAGCACTGTGGGACCTTTAATAAGAGTCAGCCTTAGGGAAAATGGCGCCCTGGGTGAACATATATTTTGGCACCCACTCCTCCCCCCAGCACAGGGGTCTCTTCCCTCCTCTGTGGGATGCCTGCCTCTGCAGGTCCTGGACTCATGTGGGAACTTCCCTCCTTGCCCTGGAGCTGCATGTGGCAGCGTAGCACATTTCCCCAGCAGCCATGCCTGCTGCACTCCCTGATGGAGAGGATCTCCCGGGGCCACTGGGGCAGCTTGGCAGCACTCATAGGACAGGTACCTGCATAGCACTGACCCATGCCATAACCCTGCTCACTGGCAATCTGAGTCTGCATCTGCATCTCCACAGACCTGGCTCTGCTTCTGCCCCTGCAACTGTGCCCAGAGGGACAGGTAGACAGTGCCCAGTACTGCACAGCTCCACTACCCATGGCTCCTGGCTCCACCCAGCTGGATGCTGCCTTCAGTGCCAGGCTCCCCCCAGACCAGTAGCACCTGTGTGGCTGTGGAGCTCTGTGAGCAGCAGGAAAGAGTCAGCTCCATATGCGTGGCACAGAGGCAGCAGCATCATGGGAAGCCAATGTCCCCTTCTCCTCCCCTCCCCTCAACAGCTGGCAGGAGGAGGAAGAGGGGCCATAGAATGATTTGTGCAGGGACAGCCCTCAGTGCTCCTGGCTCTTGTACATGTCCAGGGAGCCCTGAGCTGTGCGTACATGCATTGTGCCCCACTGGGCATTTACCCATGTGACCCACCTCTAAGGCTGCCTCTGTCTTTAATATCCAACGCAGGGCAGACATTTCTGCTTTTATGGTATCATCCAAAACACGCCGCAAGAATAATCCATTAGTTTTTTTTGAATGATAAAGAGCTGAACTGGCCCTGCTGATATTTGAATTGATAGTTTCAGGGAACCTAGCATTCCAAAACAGATACTTCAATGACTAACATAATCCCTCTGGACTAACACTTTCAGCTCTATTCTTTAGCTTTATTCTTTCATATGCTCATTTGTTCTAATGTGTTACTTCACATAAAATTACAAAAGAAAATATATTAGCCAGAAAACATTAATACAAATCTAAGAAGCCAACTGGGGAAAAGGCTTTGATTACCTCACTGGAATCTATCCCATTATTGACAGACCAGGTGGTTTGGAAATATTCAAGCATCCTCTGCTTTAGCTGCTGTGGCAGGTGATGGACCCGTATAAAGTCCTTTAGATCCTTGGTTCTTGTGTGATAAAGGGACCATCTGGAATACATCCTCTGAATTATGGCAGTCACATTGCCAAACACCATGGCATGCATCAAAGCTGGGAAGGACAGAAATTATATACAATTGGATGCAAGATTTTAGCAGATACTGTTAAAATACAATCTAGAAAACATAAAAGCCATATTCACAGATTCCTACATGTAAATAAATTGCCAAAGGAATATGCACTTCTGAAATATACAGCAATACCTTATTAATGAAATATTACCATCATCACCTTCATAAATTAATGTATATTTCCATAGTGCCCAAGGACCTTACTAATGGAATGGGATTCCACTGTGCTAAATGATGAACTCCAAATTAAAAGCAAAACAAAATAGCCAGTCCCTGTCTGAAAGAGTTTACAGAACCTAAATAGATGGCAGGGCAAAATTAGTACACATGGTGAAGCACAAGGAAACAATCAGAATAGCTGTCAGTATGATAGGAAGTCATCATATGGCCAGGTTGACAGCATGCTAAACAAACTGGGGGAAAAAAATAATTACATTTATTTCTTTTTGTACAAAAAAATATAAAATTAGGAGTTGTACACAAGTATATTTGACTCCAAGCTAAATGCAGGGGTCCTTTGAATTCTGGGAAATCAGAGACTAAAATGAAACTGAGGAGATAATTATAAAGCAGAAAATTGAGGTAAGTCTGATAAATTCTATTAAATTCAGAATAAAAACCAAATTCTCCCCACTGCTTAAGAATGAACAAATGTGCTATAAAACTGTTTATCTATATATTCTGACATATGCGAGTTTACCTGCAATTAGAGACAGATTTGGGAATAAAAAGACCTAAAGGAAAACTGAAAGGATGCCTACAAATAAATCTACCTGTCTTTAGGTATGCACTGTGCTTGCCTGTCATCAGTAGAAAATATTAGGGTTGGGTCATATGACAAGTAGTATTGATTTGGGGTATATAGCACATGTTTATAAATTGTTTATTGAAAAAATTATAAAGGACCTAATTACTTTTGTTAAAGGATATTGGCCTTTTAGCACTTGAAAGGAAGTGGAGAAAGACTCCCCAGAGTACTGACAGAGCTGGTTAAACAAGGGAAACAGGGCGCTGGCCTCTTATGGAAATTTCAATCGATTCAGACTGTGCAAAGACAGACAAGAATGGAAGAAAAAAAAGTCATGACTCTCGATGGTTAGTTTGTGAATATCAGTAGAGACAGGCAAAAAAGGTCCCTGGTTTAGGACGCTTTAAAAAATTATTGTTAGCTAAATGCAGCTAGACGAAGCTACTAGTAGCAGGATGGCTTGGAGAATTGGAATGAGAAAGAGACACAAAGTACATAGGATAGTAGAAATAACACATGGTTAAAAAAAAATAAACCAAACCTCTGCTAAAAATACACTGAAGTTGCAAAATTCAAGCAGACAAAAGTTAAGAAATGCCAGAATTGAGGTTGTCGGCATATGTTTTATTCTATACATTAATTATGAGAATCTTTAATAATATAATCATATAAGACTTTTTTCCATTGGAACCCTGGAGGAGGAAAGGTGCTCACTGACAACACGGTTCTGAAACAACATTTTTTATCCTCAAAATTCAATGGTTGGCCCCATGAATTTTTTACCACATACGACTAAACCTTTCTCTGAGTAGTGAATTATTAATTTTCTTCTGATTTTTCGGTGGTGTTCATCACTATGGTATCCAAATATTTCACAAGTCTGCATGAGTTTACTTTTACAACTTCTGAGTCAGGTGAGCAAGTGGTATTGTCCAGATTGACAGATGGGGAACAGAGGCACAAAGATTAAGGCCAATAATGCCACTAATTTTGAATGCCCAATTTGACATGCAGCCAGTTGGTTTCTAGAAGAATTCTCCTCATCAATATCCTTGAGATGAGTGAGATTTTAAACTTTTAAGGATCTGGGATTTCAAACAGTGACCTTGATTCTAATAGATATTCAGGGCTCTGCTTTCTACTTTAAAGAACAGCATTACACCTCTGATGCTGACAAGTCCTGAAGCTATAGGACTATTCAGTATCTCCTAAGGGCCTTGTTATATTTTACATTGTGAGCCATATAAATGGTGATCAGTGTTAGTGCTAGCTCAAGTCTGGAGCAGTTGCACTTCTGGCCAGCTGAGACCTAGAGGACTGAGAGGTCCCTGTTCCCCCTAATTCTGGGTTTCCCTGCTACCCAGATCCCTGCTCACTGCCACCCACCCCACCTCTACCTACTTGTCGCTGCCTGTTTGCCAAGGGAAGCCAGAGAGCAGCAGTGGTGGTGGATGACCGTTCCCTGCCTGCTCCCCTCTGGGACAGACAATGCAGACAGCCACAAGTATGTGAGGAGAAGGGGTGCCAGTGAGCATAGATCCAGGGTGCTAGGGAGATTGTGGCAAGGTGGGGGGTGGGGGTGGGGGGGCAGGCCCTGGGCAGTAGGCCCAATCCTAGCCAGCAGGGGGAGAGGGGGTGGGATGTTCACACTAAAGTGTGGCCTTGCTTCCCCTGCCTGAAGAAGGGTGTTTGTATCCCAAAACTTGCAACAAAGAATTTTTCCAACTATTTTAGTTGGTCTAATAAAAGATATCAGATTTACCCAAAGAACCTTGTTTTTTAATTTCCAATACACTTCTACTGTGTCCAAACTGAAATCTCAATGAATTCACCAGCCTGATCAACCCCAATTCACAGGGGATCCATTATACAACTGTGGCAAAAATATACCTCAAAATTAAAACAGAGTTTTGCTGCTTGAATCAATTAGCTACTTAACTTGGTATTATGTTATAGGGCTTAATAACCTGGTTGGTGGCTTGCCTCTTTTCTCTGCTGCACTGTGCATTATACAAATGATTCACTCTGATTTCAGTAGATGATAAACTGCAGTGAGAATTAGGTCTGAGGACACTTTTCGTGACTAACTAATACATTCTAATTATTGCAGTCCCTGCTGCTTAGACCATACCATATTGATATCTGAAATGGAGAGAAGTATTATTGATCAAATGTATATGTAATAAAGTACAATGTAGAGTCTCTTTATTTCTACCAAGCTACCAGGTTTTTGGAAGCTCTACAGCTCCAGAAGAATCAAACTCCAACGCTCCATTGCCACAATGTTCTATAGAGCAGCAGAACCATTTAGAAGTTAAATACTTGATATTTCCATTATAATCACATGTTAACATTATAATTACATGCATTTTAAATAATTAATTACAATTAACAATTGTATTTAAAGTAACATTACTGATGGTGCTTGAATTAATAAGGTGTAATTCCTTGACTTACTAGGGTTACAGCTATGTGTTTTCAGGCCAGGAAGAAAACCTGACAATTCACCAGACCTCCCTCTTTCTCTCTCTCTTTTTATTTTGATAACCTCAGGATGGTGTGAGCTCACAGCTTACAGGGAATCCAATATGTACCCCAGTCTCTGGGTGTCAAGTTGTCAATTTAGTTGTCAATTTTATACGTTTACAGTGCAGAACTGACAACCAGAGTAATGCAGACTAGGCCTGGAGCAAAGTTAGATGGTGAAAATACTTCCCACCAAATCCAGATAGCCAGAGAAACAATAAGGAGCACAGAGTTTTAATTATGACTTACTTGTCTCGCCTTCTCATCTGCAGAGTGTTGTCTTGGAGTTATAGGAAATATGTATTATGATTTAATGTCAGCATTTTTAGTGGGGAGAATGGAGAGGAAAGTAAATGTATGAAAAGCTGCAAAACAATCTCTCCAATAGCACCACTTACACTAGACCAGGTGTATCACACCCTGAAGGTGAAGCTGAATCATCTTTGTATGATGTATTAATTTCTTTGTTCTCCAAATAGTAATAATGAGCATTTTTCTTAAATTAATAATAAAATATTACCAGGAAAAATTAAAAGAAGAACAACTGGCAAAACCACCTTCTGATGTTGGTACTACTCTGAAACAGTAGTTGGGTAAAAAACAAACAAACAAAAAATCCACAAAACTACTTTCCCGCTTGCTGTGGAAAACTGAGATCTTAAGACAACTGTTAGTTGATTTACTATAAAACAAAAGAGTTGACATGGGATTTCTTCAGTTCACTATTTTGCTAACAAAGAACATAACTATAGAGTCTTAGAAATCTTGTTTTTTGTCCAAACTCTTGCATTTTAGGATTAGTGTTTTACTTTAGTTTTTAATTGTTGTTTAAAATGATCTTTAGACTGTGTTCTCAAACCCTCTATCAACTTATTGTATAACATCTATACTTACCCCCAATCAGCATTGTGCAAATGGAAAATATCTTTTCTACATCAGTATTGGCTGAAACATTTCCAAACCCAACACTGGTGAGGCTGCTGAGAGTGAAATACAGGGCAGCTATATAGGCACTTCTGATTGATGGGCCTCCTAATGTATTATTGCCATAGTAAGGAGACTCTAAACGCTTCCCCAGT
This sequence comes from Crocodylus porosus, assembly GCF_001723895.1. Lineage (NCBI taxonomy): Eukaryota > Metazoa > Chordata > Crocodylia > Crocodylidae > Crocodylus > Crocodylus porosus. The sequence goes on along the minus strand of NW_017728886.1, from coordinate 65,196,530 downwards.
TCATGAAGCCAACCTGAAAAACAAAGCAAAAGAAAAAGCCCATTGAGAAGCATCATAATGATGTTAACCACATACACTGTAAAATAGCCAAGACTGATGATGTTATATCCCATACACAATTAGAAGAATATAAAAAACAGAAGTAGACAAACTGGAGAGAATCCAGAGTAAAGCAACAAGAACAATAAGAGGTTCAGAAACCTTGACTTGCAAGACAAGATTGAAGGAATTAGGTTTGTTCAGTCTAGAAAGGAGAAGATGTGGGATGGGACTAAGTGGTTTTCTGGTGTCCCTTCTAGCCCTACATTTCTATCAAAATGGAAATTAAACTGAAAATACTAATGGAGTAGTTGGAAAACTATGCCTTTGGAGGATTTAATCGTATCCATATATGCTTATAGTGAAAGCTGGATTTCTGAACTGATATTAAGTGTTTATGAGTTTCATTCCAGAGGTCTATATTGGACAATTTACACAATTCATTTAGGCAGAAAAAAATAAGAGGAAGAAACCTCAAACAACTGTATAACATGGATATAACTTACATTGAATTCTATATATGAATCCTCCACTGCATACTTATTTAGCTACAGTTTGTAAAAAAATTCATATTCTGAGAGGCAAAGCATTACTCATATATTTCTTCTTCAAAGAAGAAATATACATATATATTTCTTTAAAGAAGATATAGGCTCACAGAACCAGACACATCATAGAAACCTGAATCCAGCAATTCTTTTTTCTAATCTTTATTTTCATTTTTCTGATGCATATAATTGAGAAACAGCTAAATAATTTTTGATCTAGCAAAGTAACACAAAGATTATGAAAAAATGACTTACGAGCAATGAATAGGAAAATGTGGAATGTAAAAGCAGAGATAAATATGTTAATTCCAGGTACTAACCTTTTGGTATATTTGCTTATGGTTATGTGGGAAATCTTGTTGATGATGCAGGCAGAAAAAAAGTAGCACAATTTACATGAAATGCCATCTTTTGTTTCAAAAGATCAGTGTGGAGTTTCCCGTTTGGGGCTGTATTGTATTTCTAGGAAGCTCAAGTAATTATATAAAATTTACGCGTGTGTTGACAAGTTGAAAGACAGAAACTTTTAGAAATTTGAAACATCATTCACTCCACTTACCTTCTACTCACTCCACATAGATCACAAAACTAAGGATATTTACAAACAGGGCAACAAACACTAAACATCAACTCCAGCGCTTGTGATGAGATATTCTGAATATTTCGTTCACCTGGTTGTCATACTACTATTACTATAACTATTACTATTACTCCTGCCACAATTGCCTACTCTGTACTTCCCTGTGCTCCTCTTGAGTTGTGACGTTACCTACTCCAAAGGGAGTGAAAAAAAGGTAGAAGGAAAAGCTGTGGTCCTGTCACCTACTCCACATTGCTTAGAAACACTAATCAGATGGAAAGGTGAAAGCTTGCTACACTTTCTTACAGCAGCAGTGCAGAGTGAATTGGCTTTCCTTGACAAGAAAAAGTACCATAACATTTGTATAATTGACTCAAGACTAATGGTTGGTCCCCCTGGCTCTCCCTATGCCAATGGAGTATTAGTGTGGTTTGAGGCTGATCGTAGAAGGTAAGTCCTCTCCCTATACATTGATATTTTCTAGAACTATAAGCATTAAACAGAGTACAAAGAAAAAACAAGAGACAATAATTTTATTAATTCCAATATTTCAACTATGAGATACGGTGTTTGCTCTTAAAATGTCAACACACAGGGGGCATATGAGTTTCTGCACAGGGGGTATATGAGAGTTCAGTTATATCCCAGTCTAAGAAATAGCAAATGCTGATGTCTCCTAGAGACATCTGCATAGTCAAAGGTCAGTGTTGATTTTCCAGTGGTAATGACTTGAAGTGTATGTAAAAACAGCAGGCAAATTCAACAGGGCTAGCATTGCAGAAACACATCAGAAAAATATTTCAAAATATCTTCTCTCAAAAATAATGATACTTTACACCCACTCACCCTGTTCCTTGCTGAATTTTCTGTAGTCTTTTTTTGTTCCTATTCATTCAGATAAAACAGGAAATTCCCAATGTTCAGGCTTTTCTCCCATGGTCAGAATCACAGAAATGTCAGATTAAAGTTTGAAACCTGTGAAGTGTAACTGCCTCCCTGCTGCTGAATGACCTTTGTTCCTAAATACTTCCATGGAAATTAAGGCTGTGCAACATCTTTAAGACTACACCCAGTATTTGCGGACATAGTCTGATAGAGCAGCTTCTGTCTGGGTCTAGAATTGACTTGGGTTTGTTAACAGGAATCGTAATCCAAGTTTTCTCAGTGAAAATGTAACAATGCAGTACCAGCTTGGTAGAAAGTAATTTATGAAACAAATCTAACTGAGATTCAGTAAATTAAGAGGAGAACACTTGCTGTTACAGAATGATCTGGTTCACCTAATTAAATGCTCACAGTCCAACAAAAAAATTTCAGAACATTTTCAAGGTTATAAATCTAGACATCAAATGCAAAGGTAACAACTATGTTCCCAAAGGATGAGAAATCCTGCTTTCTAAAACAGTAACCTAGAGAAAGGATTTAGGGCTCCGAACGGATAATCGCCTCAACGTGAGCACTCGGTGAAATGCTGTGGCAAAAAGTACCAATGCTGAGAGGAGAATATCAACTAGAAGTAGAGAGGCAATCATTTTTTTACATGTCGTACTGGTACAACTGCTACTGTGACTAGTTGCGGTGTCACCACTTCAAGAGGGATATGGAAATACTGGGGAGTGCTCAAAGAGCCACAAAAATGGGAGAGAGGGAGAGGGAGGCTAATAAACAAAACCTTAAGGGCCTCATCTTATTTAATTTATAAAAAGCCTAGCAAATGACTGACCACATGAGACCATAGAGTTTGTTACACATAACTAAGAGATTTGATGGTTAGGAGCTTTTCAATTTAGCTGACAATGGCATAACAAAATCAAATAGTAAAAACTGAAGTTTGACAAATCCAACATTGAAAGTAACACCCAATTTCCTTGGCTGTGAGAACATAATTAAACAGGAGGATGTGGTAAACTCACAGTCTCTCTTAGAGGCTTTGAAATTAAATTAGACCTCTTTGTAAAAGATATGCTTTAATTCAGGATGGGTGAGAAATTAGGACCTGTATGCACAGGGTTGTGTGGCATGAGAACCTCTTCTGGCCGTAGAATCTGTTAATTTAGGAGTTTAGATATCCCCTTCGTTCCTAGGATGTAATGATATGACTGCCTTCACTATTGCCTGGAGAAGTTGAGAAGGATTCCTCCTTCCTCCAATACATAATTGGTGAGGTGTATTCTTTTTTTTATCACCTTCCTTTGAAGCATCAGAAATTGGCTGCAGCAGCAGACAGGAAACTGAATGTGGTAGACCGGTGCTCTGAGGCGGTACATATCCTTTATCTCAGATGCTATCTGATGCTTATGGCTTACAGGTGAGGAAGGAATTTTTCTTCAGGTGAAATTGGTAGGGATCTGGAGACTTTCTTCTTCTGCAATATAACGTATTGACTGCTTGCATTTGGGCATATCAAACTCAATCAATTCCCTGCCATTGCAACAGCATTTGGCACTGGTGGCACTTCATTCTTTCTTGCTTTCTAGCAATGAAATGAAAGGTATGAAACAATTCTTAGAAAATCACATTCATTAAGGTGAAATGTGAAATCACAGTCAGGGCTTGATCCTGTGCCACTTATTTGCAGGAATGTGGGGGTCAGGATCATCATTTAATAACTGCATAAAGGAGATTTGGTGCATTACATTAATAAGGGATTATGTGGGTTTAAGATATATAAGCAAGGAAATGTTATGTTCAGAAAAAAGGAAATGTAAGTTTAATTGCTTTATTACATAAACGTTGTAAAATCAGTTCAATTATAAAAGATCTCTTCATTATCCTGTCCCAACAAATAACAGCATTAGTGATGTATATACAGAGTGCATTGGCCAATAGGGGTTTTATGCAACCCTAGTTCTTATTATCCATCCTGCAGTTTGCGGGAATGTACCAATATGCATTAGCTCAAGTTAACAATATATACAACAGTCATGGAATTAAACACAGACTTTGATAAGTCAGGACTTGCCTCCACTTAGAATAGCTTGCTTTATGTCTCAAGGCCAGGGTGTCAAACTCCTCTGTAGCCTTGACTTGGATCTGGACTGCAGGGCTCCTTGCAGGTTGGATCCCACCCAGGTCATAAGGGCTATTGCAGTGGCCACCACAGTGGTAGCAGCAGTGGTGGTGAAGGGTTCATTGGTGGTGGCAGCAGAAAGGGGTCAGAAGGAATGAGTCAAAGGGTGATGGCAAGCCAAACTTGCCACTGACAGCCATGCCAGCAGGGCTAATGGGTCCTGGATTCTGCAGCAGGCCCACAGGCAATGTTTGACACCCCTGCACTAGAGAAATATTTAAAAAAATAGTAACTTTATTTGGTCGTTTGTTTGTGTATGAAATACCATAAGTACAGAGAGGAAAAAAAAGTACAGAGAGGAAAAAAAAACACGCCCTGAATATATACGAGAAGAGATCTCCAAACGTATAGAATTCATCCTCACACACAACAACTTCACTTTTAATCAACACTTCCTTCAAATTAAGGGCACAGCTATGGGCACTAAAATGGCTCCACAATATGCTAATCTATTTATGGCCTCGCTGGAAGAAACCTTTCTTGGGAACTGTACCATCAAACCCTCACTCTACCTTCTATATATAAACAACATTTTTATGATATGGACAGTTAACTTTGATGCTCTGAGAGACTTCCACCAACAATTCAACAACCAACACCTCTCCATCCAACTATCTCTGGAGTACTCCAATACTAACATCTTTTTCTTAGATACAATGGTCACCATCCACAATGGTATAATACAAATCTCCATCTATAGACAACCTACAGACCAGAACACATATCTACACAGAAATAGCAACCATCCAAAACACACTAAAAAAGCTGTCATATACAGCCAAGCCTTCAAATACCACTGTATCTACTCTGAGAGAAACATATGAGATCTCCAACTTAGAAATCTCAAAAGAGCCCTCATACAACAGGGACAGTCCTCCAGAGAAATAGACCACACCTTTGAAAAAGCCATGTAGACTCCATGTTGGCAATTACTTCATTACAAGAACCTCCCCCCCCATGTCTCATACTCCACTAGCATTGACCTACCATCCTTCCGTTAAACCAGTAAGGAAAATCCTTAAACAATGTCAACCGATACTTGAAAAAGACCTGAAACTAAAAGAGATCTTTCCTGATCCACCTATGCTAGCCTTTAAACAGGCTACAAATCTGGCAAGACTCATCATCAGAAGTAAACTTCCCACAGCCCAAATCACCACCAATGAATCCAAACCACGCCTAGAAAAGAGATGCAAAATGTGTCAATACATCTCCACAACCCCCACAATATCTATACCAGAAAACAAAACCATCACCATCCCTGGACATCAAAGAACGTGATATACACCTGCACATCAAAAAACATGATATACTTCATCCAGTGCACAACCTCCTCAGATGGTAGGTACATGGGAGAGACAAGCCAGAACCTGCGGTCACAGATGAATGCATACAAGAAATCCAAAGACAGAAACCCACATTTTTCTGTAGAGGCACATTTTTCTGTGATGAAGTTGAGTTCATGGGCATGTCTTTTGAAGGTGCTTTGTAAATTTCCCTTAAGGATAAAGACTGAGAGATCTGACAGAGAGTAGTCATTTTGGGAAAAATTTGAAATTGTGATTTAAACCAGGCCCTACCCATTAGGTGTTCTGAGAACTGAAGGAAAAGAAATCTTGCTATTTAGCTAAGTTCTATGGAACAGACTGTAGAAATGATACCTGTGGGGGGGGGGGGAAATCAATGTCTTCTTCCCCCCGCCCCCCAAACACTAAATTTCCAGCTTTGTACATACTTTGAACCCTAAAACATATATGCAGAACAGCAGCAAGTGACTAGTTTTTGAGGTTCTGCTCTCAGATTCTTCCTATATTACATTTGCTGATTGCAGATGGTATTCAGGTATTTTATCATATTAGTATTAAAAACGTATACCCCTTCCCCCTATAAATGAACAAAAACTCCTGGTTGCATATGAACCAATATTGTTTTATAATACAGGTAGAGCAAGACTTAAGGATCTTGCCCAGAGAGTTAACACTGAAGGAGCTGTACAACTTCATGTCATGTTAGGAAACTCAGCATGGCAAGGACTCTGATTATTGCTATATAGAGGGTTTGAAGGCAGTGTCTGTAGGGAGTGGGGGAGAGGAGAAAGGGCAGGCTGGTAATCCTATAATTATGAAAAAGAATAATATTTATGAATATGAGCAAATATATCCTGTTAAATACATGCATGGTTTTTAAATTCACAGTAATAAGTTTAGAATGGATTCCTAAACTCACATCAATAAAAAAACTTATACCATACCATAGTACACATCATTACGTCATATATGTATACACTTAACCTGTGTAATGAAATAAATATTGTGCCTAAGAACATGTCAAATCTATTTAAAAAGTAGCAATTCCCTATTATTATCTCTATAAATATAAATATAATCAAAGACAACATTGCCGGAAAAAATCTCCTTTCTGAAAATTAGTGAACTCTACAGTCTCTCATCATTCCCAATTTCTAAATCCTCAGTTACCTGAATGAATTATACCTTCTCTGTTATTTGTGGATTACTGGGGTCATACTGTATCTACTTTTCAGTTCCTTCAGCTCAGTTTCCAGCAATCCAACCATAAAATGTTAATTGTCAGAGAGTAAATCAATACTGAACATTACAGGCATCACCTCCAGATAACTGCAGTGAAGGTAGATGAATCAGTTCTTTAACTGTTAAATATATGTGGATTTCTCTTTTCTATAATCCTGTTATGCCGTAGGTTATTAAGTAAAAATCTACTAAACTGCAATCATTCCTAACAGGTGTAATGCTGCTGAATGAGGTATGATACCTGAAATAAATGCCTGTACTGTATATTAAAATATAATTCCCAAACAGGTATTTCATTTTTCCTTTGCTGCATGGACAACATAAGAGTGAATCTGCAAATCTTGAAGGATCAAATAGAATACCTGTCCATTATGGGATTAAAGTACCAAAATATCTGTTAAAAAAAATCAAAACTTCACAGTTCCTATCACCTGATCTGGTAAAGGAAGAATCTTTCTATATAAGTATTGGAAAAATATTCTGCAGTTTATGTCTAGTTCAATGGCATATCTTTGAGGCCCCTCTAGACTTTAAAAAAATGGTGACATGCATGGCAGGAACTGGGATGTTTGGGATGTGGCATAAAATTCCTTTGATCCCAATGATGCCACTATATAGCTGCCCCCAGCCTGATCTGCAGCTTTTCCCCAGATCCAGGGATGAAAATCAGTTGATTCTTGCCCCAGCACTAGGCAGCCCTGGGTCCAGTTCAAGATCCAAGGCTGTCCTGCAGGCTGGTTTGAGATGCAGGGACATCCCAGATCTGATGCAAGATGTGGGGCTGTTTGGGGTAATTGTTGGCCTTAGCCCTGGGACAAACTTGGGTCTCACAGGGCTACATGTTCAATATATAACACTAACAAACCAGCCACAAAGATACTCCACATGTTTTGTACAATATTTTCATGGCTGGATTGCCATTTTATGGTGCCATAAATTGGTTGTGCATATAGAAACGTTACTATTTTTACATGATCAACATTTCAATTGCACCATAACTGCAATGTGTGCCAAGGGGTTTAAGATTATAATATTCTCAATTCTAAAATTGAGGTCACAGTTGATAATTGTTGTAAAATGCTAGCTTCGTAAGGAAAAGGTACCATATAATTTCCTTAGAGATGAACTATTAGATTTGGCACAGAAAATTCATATCTAAAATTAAGAACCTAGTAAATATTTCCCTTAGATCTGCAGGTATGCTGTTAGCTAATCATTTTTATTTTTGCTGCTTGAAGATCATTCTAATTAGGACTTTTAAAAGGAATTGTGTAGGAGTAGGTACCAAACCAAATGATGCAATTAAAAACATACCAAGGTCATTGGGATCCCAGCTGTGATTGAGTTTTTTTGTTGAAAGCCAATAAAAATGTTTTTGGGAAGAGAATTGATGGAGAGAAAAAAAGTTAGCTGTAAATATTTTTAGCGACTGTTAGTTAATGAAAAGCTAGTATAACTGACTAATGCCTACTTAAAAAAAATTAAAGTGGTGTATCTGGTAAACCTGGTAAAATGAAACTTCGTAATTAATTTATACTCCCAGGAAGAAAGAAAAACACACATGCATTGAAGTGGATAAGAGACTGAATGTCAATATAAATTTAAAGATCATGGTCTTTGAAAGCATGTTGAAATGGCAATTAATGTAATGAAGGGAAAGATTGTCAAAGAATCTAAGGGCAGTTAGGCCACAAACTCCCATTCAAATTCAAAGAGAAGTGGGCATCCAGGTCCTTCAGGATACTTTGAAAATCTCAGTCTAATTACATTGATGACAGACTCTGTACAGTACCTGGGAAGCATTCCAATATCAGTGGAAATACAAACAAGCTTTTAGGCACTTGCAGATACTAAAGTTAGCATTTTGAATTATGTGTAAAAGAACTTTACCCTACTTTACATGGTATTAAAACATGAGTGCTCCTTATTTTGATGGTTGCAGTTTGAACACCAGAACCTTGAGAATCTTTCCATACAAGTTTAGTGCAACATAATTCAATCAAAATCTATAGCCTGCTAACAATTCTAGTTGTTATATAATCTAAGGCCTTAAGTCAAACTGTGTGTTCGGGATTGATCACCTACACAATTTTAGCCTGGAGGACAGAGCTACATTTCAAGTGAAAATGAAACAAAAATGGCTAAAAAACCCATGGCAGAATTGATCCAATCTATGCAGGTTCCTCTAAGCTGCGTAGATTGGACTGTTAGCGAACTGAACTCATGTTCACTGCTCACTTTGCGGGGGCTGGCAGAAGCCTGCACTGGCTGAGGCCAGAAGACCGAAGGCACTCCCACATACCTCCCAGTGTGCCAGACATTACTGAAGGCAGCCAAATGCAGCTGAACAATTGTGCCATCCCTGTTTGGCTGTCAGGCACAAGCCTCCTTCTGCTGCCTTCTCATCTCTTAGGCAGCTGGCAGCCAGGTGAGGGAGGCACATGCTCACCCTGCTCAGTTGCATGGGTGTCCCTGGGCTTTGTCAGGGCTGAGAGTGTGGGGATCCACCTCAAGAAGGACAGCGGCAAGGGGGAGTGGGGCTCATGAGCTGCTAGGGGGAAGGGGTGCCAGTGGTTCACTCTATATTCGTAGTTTCATAGTTTCTAGGGTTGGAAGGGATCTGAGCAGATCATCGAGTCCGACCCCCTGCCGTGGCAGGAAAGAGTACTGGGGTCAAATGACCCCAGCAAGGTGTTCATCCCATCCCGCAGGGCAGAGTGTCTCTCTCCTGTCCCAAGGCCCAGGACACTGCACTGCAGTGGCTCCAGGAAGGGCTTGCAGCATGTTCCCCTCGGTAGCCAGTGCCAAATTCATGGCTAAAGCTGCTTCTCTGCAGCTGCAAGGGCATGGCTGCCCCTCCTGTCTCCCTGGGAAACAGAGCTCTGCATCTGCACAGAAGTGGCGTCAGCCAGGAATTCGGCACTGGCTACCGAGGGAGAGAAAGGGCAAAATCCTGTGAGCCCTTCCCAGAACCAGTGCAGTACCGAGTCCTGGGGCTCAGGACAGAGCAGGGACACTCTGTGCCCCTCTGGTCAGAAATGCAGAGTGTGCCACTGGCACTGCTCCCCTCCCAGCCCTTGAACTTCTGTTTTCTTACAGGCATAGATTGGTTTCTAACCATCTAGACTAGAAAAAGTGTTATGTCTGCACTTGGTCAAAGTAAAAAATGACTTAAAAAACCTGTTTTTGTTTATCATGGGCTACTACACTACAATGCAGCAGGAAATAAAAAAGACCCCTTCTCAGAGTCCCCAGTATGCCACTGACCTCCCACATCAAAGGGGCTGAGAGCTTAATAGATCATGATGCAAAGGAAACAGGGCCCACAACTTTGGAAGGTCATGGGGTTACAGTTATTCCTTGTCTATTTGTATCCCCATCCCCCATCCATGTCACAGGCTGCCTCAGAAAAATCTGACTCTAAATTAGAGCCAGACCATACTTGGTCTTCCCTTGATGGTGTGAAGAAAAGATGCATCAGGAGTCCTTGCAGGCCCTGGGCTTAGGCAAACATAGGGATGGCTCCCTCTCTGCTTCCTTTGGTATAATGGCACCACACAGAGGGCTAGGAGGAAGAAAACCTCATCACTCCTATTCATCAGCCTGCAGAGAGGTTAGGTACAGTAAAAGTAAGCCAAACAGAACCATGAAGTGGTGTAGTAGTTCTTACATGCTCCCCGGATATGAGGGAGCCAAGGGGGTGGGGAAGGCTGAGAAGGGGACTTTGCCTGTCTGAGATACTGAGCTCCACAGGAGCAGTAAAGGTTCACCCATGACACACACTACTGAGTTTGAGGTTGTTATTACGCCCAGTCTCATGGGAACCCTAATGCTTTAGGTTTGGAGGGCATTTTCATACCAAATCACTAACCTTTGAAAACAAGAGCTATTAAGGAAAACACTAACACCTCTGAAGTGCAATGCTGGGAAAGGCTCATTGTAATTTCTTTTGACGATGTCAGACTTTATAGGTTTCCTGCATCCAAGCAAAAGCAGGCCTCAGAGGTGGAAAAATGGAAACAATATGAATATGAAGTGAATAAACTTACAACCCTTACTACCTAGGATATGATAGAGCACTAAAGCAGAGCAAAGGAATGGGAGAACTGGCCTAACTTGTCCTAAAACAGTTTAAGTGCGTTTGATAATACAGGAAGCTAACTAGAGCCACAGACCTTAACACTTTACCTTACAAAATTCCAATATAAAAAGGTCTGGAAATGTTGGAGAACATAAAAACTCCCTCAAAACCAAAAGCAAACACTAGAAAAACAGAAGTCAAGTCTAATGATACCAAAATATTACAGTGGTGATACAGAAATCTGTATATGATATCTCTGATGTATGTAGAGCAGACAGGTTGAGATCATCATGGAAAAATAAAAACTAGCTATGAGAAATTGGATCCTGCATAACTGGAGTGCATTAATGAAAGTAATTACAAGCCCTGAGAGCAAAATGCTGGCTCCCATTGTCTGAGCCGTTGATAACAGCTGCTGGTTTAACTCCTACCTACTTTCAGATCTACAGCAAGCTCCTGATGAGCTTAAAGCACTCACTGAGGTTCAGGTTATCCTTCATAATAGGACTTCTCATATAGTGGTATAAAGGAAATCTCAATGTTCATTTTTTCAAAAGGGTGAAATCTATAGCAAACTCCCATTGACTTCAGTGGGGCCAGGATTTCACCCTTTATCTTCTGCTCCTTTCCTTATAAAGTCAACCTTGAAAAAATAAAAAGCAGAAGAAACCAGTTCCTAAAATTGAGAGGACCAGAGAACTGAGACCCTTACCTGTAATGCATGTCTCTTCTTATGCAAACAAACCTAATCATTTTAGCCTCATTTTATAAGAGTTTTAACATATCTCAATAATTCTCACTGACAATTCATTTCTGAATCAGCTTTATTTGTGTTATATTTGCTTTGACTCAGGGCCATCACAACTTGCCACTTGGTTCCAGGTGAGAACGTGGAGAACATGGCATGGGTTTATATTATTGCATTATAATATAATATTTTCCATATTCTTCTTCTTCTTCTCTATTTTATTCCTTAAGCAGCCAAAGATTTTGTTTGCTTTCTTGACAATTTTTACCGAGTTCTGTACAACGATTTCTAGATCTTGTTTCTGAGCTGATACATAAAATTTGAAACTCAGTCAGGTATGTAAGTACCAAAAAATATTCCCTCTAGTGTGCAGTACTTTGCATTTGTTAACACTAATTTTCCTCTGCCATAATGTTACTCATTTGCTTAGTTTATTCAGGTCTTTCCCAAATTCTTTATAATTTTCCTCATTCTGGTATAACCTAAATAATTGTGTCATCTGCAAATTTTCCCAGCTCATTACTCACTTTTCCCCCCCAATCATTAGTACATGCATATAGCAACAGCAGCCCAGCTATAGCATCTTCATTGTTAACATATGCAATAACAAAAATGTATAATTTGTGTTCTCTGAGTTTTTGATCTCTAACTACTGTGTCATGACTACTGTGTTCTCTTCTAGCGATTTTGAGGATTTTTTTTGCTGAAAGACTGAACTTCAGAGTTTATTGTAAATTTTTTGTCAAATATATTTTTAATGGAAAGAATACAACAGGAAATATTTATTGGAAATTTTCATATGAAATCTTCCTGATCAGCAGTTATTCAGTCTTCATTATTTTTGGCAACATTCTCAGTTATTCAGGACTGCCAATCTCAACTATCAGAAAATCACAAATCAAATCTCTCAGAAAGAACCCCCCCCACAAATAAATACCACTACAAAACAAATCATCCAATACGCTTAAAATTGTGACATTTCCAAAGCAGTGAACTGTAAGTCTATCTTTTCGACTGTTTGATTTCAGCATGCTTGAAAGAGGCTACACAACTATAAGGACTCAATTTTTTTTGGAGGGGAGCAGAGGAGGGGAAAGTTAAAGCAAAGGTTCTCACATAATTCCATAAGCTACTATTTCCTCTCGGATATAACAATTAAAATAAAATTACACAAGTAGGTAATATTATCACTGTCCACACAAGAGGAATTTTACTGGTTATGTGAATGTTGGTATACTATATCATTGCTCTTATTGATATAGCTAAACCAGTAGAAGTCTGTGGTGCATGCTTAGCCCATATCAATGCTGGGGTTGAACAATGAACATCCAAGTACCTAGGAATACATCTCTTGACCCCAAGTACCCCTCTCAAGCAACTCCTTTGGGTTGCAGAGATGGGCTACTACCTCTCCTGTTTGGGTAGGGTGGGCCTAACCCTTCTTCCCTCTCAGTTCTGAGGCAGCTTGAGGACTGTCTTGGAGGATTGAACTGAGATGAAATCAACCCTATGTGTGCTTCTACACCAGTCTAATAGAGCCCTGCACTCCAGGAAACAAAGGGGCACCATCTACTGATGCCACAAGGTAGGATGGGAGGATTCTCAGAACAGATGGTCTCAGGATTAAAAACTTGAACTTATTGAGCAGTTCACATCTCAGAACTACTGTTTCTGGCTGTCTGCAGACTCAGTCAGATGTCATTGCACCACCTAACACTAAAAACATGGCTTGGTGCCCTTTTGTAGCCATTGAGGCTAGAAATGAATTTTTTCTTTAAATACATGGAAGTTTTCACATTACTGCGGGAGTTAGGGTCCTGGATATGTGCCTATACTATCTCTTCCTTATCCCTGGACTTTTTTGCATATCTTGATCATCTTTAAGCATGTGAACTTTCACAGGATGCACAGGAAAGCTGTGATTTGGGGTCTGTACATGAAGCAGAGTCAGCTGGCATTAAATAACAAATAAAACCTATGTGGCAATTCTCTGTTCAGTCACTAGATGATGTAAGACTGATTTGTAAAGAAAGTTAAACTGGGAAAATGTTAGTGTCACTGCAGCAGACACATCTGTAATGGCTGCAGTTCAATAAAGTAGTCTTAGAATTAATTTACTCCCATCTGTCCTTATTCTGTTAACCTAATTTCCTAGATTCAATAGTGTGTTTAACCAGGGAAATAAGACAACCTCATACAGGGAAGATATTTGTTTTCTTCAACTATAAAACAACCACATTTTAAGTACAGAAACACCTGTGTTAACTGGCATTTTAGTAGCCAGCATTTCTATTAACCAGAATATCCAGCTGGACATGGGGGGAGCGGGGGGAGCTTGCATGCTGCCACCCCCCACCCCCACGCTCTGCATCCAGAGGAAAACCCCTGTATCAGGTAACCTGGATTTTTATAACTGGCATGCCGCATTCTAGGTGTGTGCAAAATGGGCAGTATTCAATTCAGATTCCGCCAGAATTGGAGACAGTTATTTAATTTTTTGATTTGGATCACTGTCTCGATTCAACTTGGCCAAATCCTAATCTGAAGATTCGATGCTGATTTGGAGAATCAGCGATTTGGCCATAGACACCGCTTTAGATGTTTTTTCTACAAACCTCGAGGTACCAGGTTTGGCTTGTTAATGCTGCAATGATGGGGTGGATGAAGCATCTCACAGGAGTGCAGGGGGTCCCCCCCGCATGCTCCGTGGCAAAACTGGAAGTGCACCAGTATAGCAAAACCCCTAGATTTTCCTTTCTTTTTTTAAAATTTATTTTAAAATGCATTCCCTCCCCTGCCCCAACCATTTCTGATCTCCCTCTCTATTACCTATATAAGTGAGTTCAGACTTAGGATAAGCGTTAAACATTTTTATTTTGGTAGCAAATTTTTGGTTTTTGATAGCCACTGTTTTATACTGTATAATTACTAGGTTTGCATTGATTTTTATTGTTTCATATGGATATTGTATGGTTTAGGCCTGTGTTTGTAAGTGAACCAAAGTCATGTAAAATTTCCATTTTATATGCCAAGCCTCCATCTTGTGTCCTTTGCCTGGGCATCCCACATTGCAACTGTATGAGTCACATACCCCCCCTCATGTAAATTGGTTCCCCGATGAATGAGAATGATTGGGAATGATTGAAGTACAATCATAGTAAGCCTCTACTAAATGGATTGTAATGACTGGGCCATCACCTCGCATTGATTCATCCAGGAACTATGGACCTCACCCAGGAACAGAGACAAGACCAGCATTTGACAGACAAAAGACCCCGCAGAACCAGCAACTCTCACCATTACAGGCATGCCTCCTGTCACTAGGGTCACACAAGGTCTGCACCTATAAAAAGGGACAGTGAAGAAAGACCCAGTGGGATGCCCTCTCCATCTGAACCAGCACCATACCATACCTATCCACCCAGAGTCCCTGCCAGTGATCCCCCCTCTGGACAACATTTATTGGACAAGGATCCCTTTCCAGCCTGGATAGGTAGATATTACCTGCACACCTCCTCCTCCAATTTGGACTCTCTCTCTCTCTCTCTCTCCCTGGACTTCAGTGGACTTCAGCCCCTGCACCAAGCCTCTCTAACCCCTGCTGCCAGTGAGTGAGTGTGTGTGTGTGTGTGGGTGTGTGTGGGTGCAAGGGAACCAATAAGACATTGTGTCACCATCTCCCCTGTTCGATAAAACCACTGTCATTTGCAACCCCGAGTTGGGCCATGTTTTACTAAATCCCAGTCCCTTCCTTATCTTAAATTCCAGCCTCATTCTCCCTATCTCTCTCTCTCAGCTCTAGCCCCCACCCCTCTCCACTAGTTTCCTGATTTCTTCTCAATTCCTACTGCCTTTTCCCTGTGACTTTCTGTTGCCTTTCTCTGTTTTCCCATTGCCCCTGCCACCTTTCAGTCTCTCCTGGCACTTTTCCTGTGATTTTCTGCTGTCCCCCTTGCTTCCCATGCTCCTACTGCCTTTTCCCTATGACTTTCTGTTGCCTTTCTCTGCTTTCCTGCTGCCCCGCCACCTTTCAGCCTCTCCTGCTGCTTTTCCTGTAGTTTTCCTCTGTCTGTCTCTCTGTTTTTAGGCTTCCCCCGCACCTTCTGCAGTCATCCCCTGCCCTGCAGCTTCCCAGCTCCTTGTGGCTGTCCTGCAGTTTTCTCCAGCAGCTGGAGCCTTTCTCCAGCTCCAAGCACTTACTGCCACTCCCTGAAACTTCTCTAGCTGCCCCAGAGCCATTCTTTGGCTCCGCACATCCAGAGCCCCTCTTTAACACCCACACTTTCCCTTGGTGCCATTTTCCCTCTCCCCATCTACCTTTTCAGCTCCCCTGTAGCTCTGGCTCCAGTCCCAGCCTCTGTGCCAGCATTGCTTCCCTGTTCTGCAGGCTTTGGGCATTGTCTTTTAATAAATTAAGATCAATTAAACTGAAGTTACCCCCGAGCCTCAGTTCTTCAGGCCAGGCCCTTGTAGTCTATTGGTTCTAATCCCAGTCCTGGTAACTTTAACTCCCTACACTTCTACTTTCTTACCTTAACCTTTCCCCAGGTATCCCA
>NW_017728886.1:65172885-65179784 GCF_001723895.1 Crocodylus porosus | reverse complement strand
CTGGTTCACTTCTAGGACTTCCCCATGCTCCTGTGGGATGTTCCATCTGCCCCACCATCTCAGCATTCACAAGCCACCTGGTACCTTGAGGTATGTAGAAAAAACATTTAAAGCTGTGTCTATGTCTGAATCATCAAATCTTTCCAAATCTCTCCTTTTACTGAGCTTTTACTGTATATTAAATCCATTCCCAATACAGCATATTCTACAGCATATCACTACTCCAAGTTTTGTACATTTTAGAGAGACATAAATAACTTAAACTGTATACTCAAAACACTACAAAAATTGGCAGTCAATGACTCAAGTGACTGGTTATAACTTTTACATTAGGAAACTGATATGAATCCTATGTTATCAATTGGCTTGCTGTCAAAGAAAACATGCAACTGTATTAAAATCATGGATGTCTACAATAAAATGATAATGAAACACTGTTTTTATTATTATTATTATTATTGTTAGTCTCCGTGCTGTTAAACCTTTTAGGATTTAGTGTTTTCAAGATATTTTCTACCACCATGAAGGTGAAAGACATTTTTTAAAACTAAAATAAAAGTAGTTCACACATAGGTTATGGCTACCCTAATAATCAAGGTCAATTTTAAATAGTTATCCTGAATCCCATACCTACTGGCCAGTTATTTACTTACTATAAATCTTTAAGCTCATGTCCAGCAACCATACTACCTGACCAGGAAGCTTTGATGAACTTCTTGGTATGAACCAGAGCTCCCTCTTAGCCAAACTTTTTTGTAATGTGCTTAGAACATGTCAAGATATGTAAGCCTCATGCACAGGAAACTGAACAGTAGCACACCCACGGTTTCCAATTTACAATTTCTGGCCCTTCTGTATTCTGCTTCTTTCTTTTTGCTGTCTTTAGGCAGGAAGAAAGAAAAAAGATTGCAAATGGATTCCTAAAAACACTCTACTTTGTAAATATGCAGCATAATGTTGACAGGTTTGGAGCAACTTACATGATACGATATAGGTAAGGAAAAGAGACTGACAGAGAATGAACTGGTTGAGGATGCTCTCAAGGTCAACTCTGAATATCAATGTAGACATATCAACAATTACAAAGAAAAACATGGAGCATCACAAGAATAAACTATTCTTGCTTTCAATAATGTTTCAAACATTCATGCTTTCTTTTGTTTCCACACTTACTATTTATTAATAATTAAATATGGCATTTTATTTTCATGATAAACATTTATTTGTTTTCTTGAACGCCTTACAACCCTTCTCCTGCTTCTACTACAAACCACTGTGACATCTCCCATTGACTCCTCTGGAAATAAGATAAAAACCTTTACTAATTTAGTCTATGCCTGAAAGGAATAATAGATATAATTTTAAAAGTCCAAATGTACCTTTTCAAAATGTTTACAGAGACTATGTATTGAAATTTAAATAAATCAAGAGCTGTGTTCACCACTCTATTGTTTCAATAGGACAGCTCTATACCATTCCACTACCATTCAGGCTAAGATTTTGAAAGTGACTAGTGATATTTTATGCTTCAATTTTGGGTGTCCAACTTGGGACACCCTAAAGAGGGGGTCAGCAATGTTTTTGGCCAGAGTGCCAAAACACCCCAAGCCTGACCCATGTCTTGATTTCGCGTGCCAGGGGGAGACTACAGGGGAGCCATGAGGGGCCTGAAACACTGCTTCAATTTAGGGCTGATTAAACCCCCTGTGTTGTACATATATCCTGCTGACTTACCTGCCTCTCCAGCAGGGAGGGCAGGCTGCCAGCAGGTGGAGCAGTTCCTGGGCTGCAGGGGGTGGGGCTGCTGCTTCCCTCCTTGGCAGCTATGGGCCTCCTCCCAGGCAGCACCCGCCCACAGGTTCCCAGCTTGGGCAGTCCTGGGGGGCACCACAGCCATGGAGGGAAGCACTGGGCCCCTGTGCAGCTCAGGCAGGCAGGCAGACAGACAGACTTCAGGGGCAGGGAAAGATCAGGCTTGCCACTTTTCTTGGGCAGAGCTGCTTTCTCTGGGTTGTTGTCAGGCTGCCTGCAGGGCTTCCTGCAGAGCCATGGAGATGCACAGAGACCAATGCTTTGCTCCAAGGCTGTAGGAGCAGCAAGCTAAAACTCCTCGAAGTTTTACTTTGCTGCACCCCAAGTCATTCAAGGCACGTTATGTCACCAAATTTTGTACAGCAGCTGTAATTAATGCACAATATGCCTCCAAGGCATGCAAACACCGACACCATTAAAACGGTGCAAAAGCATTTAGCCCACTTTAAAGTGCTGTGCACACATGCCTTTTGTTTCATCTACACACGGCCTAAAAGTCCCCAAATCACTTGTCATTCTTTTAGAAATATGGGTCTTTAACCCTTTTACTTCCCTGAAAAAAAGCAAGATAGGAAAAATCTACACATCTGATTTCAACCATCACCTGCAAGATTCACTGCAGAATAGTGATTGATGTCGGAGGTGTCAAAGAATCAGTTGTACCACTGAACCTATGCTATAGTCAAGCCATTATAGTGAGTCCTTATAAAGGCAAATTTTTAATGTAAAAATAAATATTTCATGGTTTTATAGCAACTTTGTCTCTAAATGTTGCAATTAAAACTATACATTAAAATGAGACATTTCTTAGTCTCAAGTTTTAATTCAGATAAATATTAAATACCTTATATTATAAAAAAAAATCCTGATCCTAGAAAAACAAGTCATCTTCATCATCAGTCCCTCAATTTGAGGATAACAGTCTTCCAGTAAATTGGGAAGCCAGCAATGAGTCTGTAGATGACTGAGGAAGCTGGTCCAAGATGCACATATTCAACTGCAGCTGTGGCAAATAGTTCTGGAAGGAAGGAGTAGATCATGGTGATGTATGGTCACAGCTCTTTCCCTTTGTCTCTCTCCTCTGTCTGTCTCTATAGTGAGACATGTTTGAGCAAAATGATCGCTGCCATGTCATGCATCACTGGAGACAATTCAAGCCTCCCAGGTTTTGATGTTAATATTGCATTTCTTCAGATTGGCCTTCAAGGTGTTATTGAGCCTTTTGTTTTTGCCCACCTCCAGATTGGTGACCATCAGTGATTTGGGAGTATAGCACCTGCTTTGGGAGCTAGCTGTCTGGCATGCTTACATTCTGTCCAACTCAGCTGGTACTATATGAGCCTGGCTACAGTGCTGGTGCTTGAGTCAGAATGGTGGTGTTCATTCTTCTATAATCCCAATCCTGCAGCTGTCAAGTAACAAAGATCATATCTTCTGTACGGCTGAGAAGTCTGAAACGACACTGGGACTCAGGTAGAATTTCCTCAGTGAGAAGAATGCGTCTATGAAGAAGAATGAAGATGAGGATCTTCCCAGCTATGGACAGGAGTACAATACTATGATCACTGTTTTAAACTGATCTATCTCCTTTTTTGAATATGGTAATGATTGTTGTATCTCTCAAGTCACTGAGAATCTGGCCATGTTTCCAGAAAAACATATAGTTAAAGGAACTTGTGCTAAACTCAATGAACTTTCAAATGCACACTGAAGTGCAGCATTTTAATATTAATGTGATAGAAGCTACAACAAGAAAACTAAAGATATATTTGATGGATGGGTATTTGTTTTGTAAGTAAAACCAATGCAAGAGCCTTAATGTGAAATGAAGAAGGGAATATCATTTTTATTCTGCATGTAACTGTTTTGTGCCTTTTACTATTAAGTAGTTAAAATTGTGGGGGAGGAGGGGAAAAAAACTTTATGCCAAAGAAGTTCTGACATTTCAGATTTAAGATGTGCATCTGTTTAAATGCCAGCACTTGCACTAAAATAAAACTTAAATTTATCTAACCTATGAAGTGCCATATGTCATTACCAACCCTATATGACACTACTAACAGCATGCTTCATGGAGCTACTAAAAGATGGCTGTGACAAGTTCCATAATGATGTTTTTTAAAACAAAAATAAAAAATGAAGGCTCCGTGATTATTGGTTCAGAACAAGCACCCTGTCAGAAACATTGTTTGATGAAATCCCATCTTCTTTTTACAATTCAAATGAGGATTTATCAGCAGAAATGCTAGAACTATTGTAATAGAAGTCTACCTTATGAAGGACTAGATTCAATAAAAGTACTATTTAGCTTCCACAGCCCAGAGATAGATAGAATTTTTATTGAATCTTTCCCAAATTAGCAACTGAAAATAGAAATGAGTCTGAGCCAAAATCCAAACTATGACACTGATCCTAATTTTGCACCTAGCTCCATTTTCTCTGACAGTCCAAATTCAATTTTGGTATTTGAACACTTTCAGGGTGATACTCTGGGCCTATTCAGTTGAGTGCAAGTTTTGTTACTGACCAGAAAAGAGGCTGGGATTTCACCCATACATGAATTCCAGATGACTATTTATATCTGAAATTGAATAGCTTGCACATCAGATGTGTGCGTAAGATCCTGAAAATAAAGTGGAAGACAAAATACCAAAACACAGACATACTGCATTGTGCAGAACTGACACGCTTAGGGGGCCTATACATATGCTCCAATGTTTTCTAACTACAGCAGAAAGCCCTAGCATTATGGCAATATCACATGTATAAGCACCTGCAGGTTTAAAAATGGCTGCTGGGGTGCTTTAACTAAAGCTCGTTGAATAAGCTTCAGTTAAAGCATCCCACAGCCATTTTGAAATGCATGGGGGCTTAATACATGTGACACTTCAGCATTTTAATTAGAGCAGGTCTCTGGGAACTTCTCTAATTAAAATACCTCCCCCCCCACACATACACTACTCCTGTGGAGAAACCACAATCAAAAAGAATATTCAGCCATGTCAGAATAATGGGAAGAGACCGTATCCCTGAGAATATTTTGTACAGCAAGATTCGAGATGGCTTTAGAAAGTGAAGTTACCCATTATGGTGGTACCACAGTGTGTGTAAAAATTATATGAAGTCCTTCAACATCAACATAGAAAGCTGAAAGGAGCAGGCAAAATCCTGTATGATCTTGAGGGAACATCTGGCCCTGGGTACAGCCCAAGAAGCTGCTTTGATCCAGAGGATGGAAACATAGTGAGTAAGAAGAAAACAGCATGCTGTAAACTTGGACTCCAGCTCAGACAACACATGGATCTGTGAAAATTGTGAAACACTGTGTCGCTCTTGAATTGAGCTCGTCAGCCACAAGTAGATTCATCAGGCTGCATACCATGACTGAGGGGATCAACTGTTGCCTGCCTCTCTCTCTTTCTTTCTCTGAACTTTGGCACAAGACAGTCATAAAAAGGCCAATGATATTTTCTAAAACAAAGCAACACTTATTTTACTTTCAATGTTATTTCTCTCTGTTTTGAATCTGACTCAGCCCACTCCTGGGTCTACCACAAAGTCTTTCT
The DNA here is from genome assembly GCF_001723895.1 of Crocodylus porosus. NCBI lineage: Eukaryota > Metazoa > Chordata > Crocodylia > Crocodylidae > Crocodylus > Crocodylus porosus. The sequence goes on along the minus strand of NW_017728886.1, from coordinate 65,174,406 downwards.
CAAGCAAACGCACAATAGAATAAGAAAAAAAATAAAGAAAAACATCAGTCGTTTGCCTATGACAGCTTGGCCCCTCTATGGTGAGGGGCCTTCAGGTCTTTCGCCTGTGTACTGGAAGCAGGCTCCTTACACAATCCATAAACCCCAGCAAGATTGCCTATGGGCTAGTATTATCACTATTTCTCAATTAACTTTTCTCAGCAACCCCTGACCTCCATGACAGATTAACTGAAAAGTATGCTGAACCATACCTTACTGTCAATATTGATGTTAAGTGAATTTCACTGCAACCTGCCCATGGAATTTTGGTTTCAGAATCAAAAAAGAGAGCCTGCAATTTTCTGCAAGTACTTATCTGTACTCCAGTGACTAAGTAGTATCACCCTACTACCACATATTATACATGCTGACCTCTGTATCGAAGGGAAACCATCTAAACTATCAAAATAGACTGTAATGGTACAACAAATGTGTGTAGCATTTAGGAATCATTTGATTGGTTTGAAATAGAAATAAGTGCCATGCAAAGGTTGTAATCAATTCAAAACTTTGTCCTCAAAGAATGGTAGCTCTCATTGAAACTGCAGGCCATTTGTTTTCAAAAACTGAGGTTACTAGTTACACTTTCATCCAATAGGCAGGATCCTCATTCACAACAGTTAAGAGGTTGATAGCAGTATTTAAGTAAATATTCAGCTTATCTTTGTAAAGGCTAGTTGTGGTCATAGTGACAGAATAAAAAAAATAGCTGGCTGGAACACAGAGAATTCTTACAAAACAAGATTGTAATTTTATTCTCACAGGAGCATTATCTTGTATAATTTCCTTGTAAGTCTAACTATGTCCTTTGTAAGCCATTCAATAGTCATATCTGGAAATAAATATAGTCACAAAACTATCATAGACAATTTCTTGTACAGGAAGTCTTGAAGAAGCTCACATAACTGGACCAAATCATAACAATATTTTTGATCTATTAGGCTAACTGAAAACACAGTTTTCATGTCACACAATAAATATTTAATCACGATACTGGTTTCAAGAACAAGAAGTGCTGAAGGGAACTGAAAAACAACAAAAATTAGCTCTTATTTGTTAGTGATAATAGAGACAGCTGAGCATACAACATTGCTGAAAAAGTCAGATAAGAAGCCTGAGTGGACAAAACTCAACTCTAAACTAACTATGACAAAGTTGCAGACATTATTCACCATAAAAAATTAAGTGTCTAATTTCTCAGGGCAAAATCATGGCCCACCAGAGTTAGCTAGTGACCCACACCTGTCAGCGGTCAGTGGACTGGAAGGGGCAGCTCCTGATACTGGTGAGAGATGGAGCACCCTTGGGGTGGCTTGAATGATGTCGTTATAGCTGGGTGGCTTGAGTTTATGTTATAGCCCAGGGACTCGTGCTTTGTTTGCTGTTAATACCAGTGGATTGGGAGAGGCTATTAGGGGATGGAGGGGGCCTCATAGCGGACCCACAGCAGTGTGAGAACCCTGGCCCCGGGGGGGGGGGGCA
>NW_017728886.1:65163562-65172785 GCF_001723895.1 Crocodylus porosus | reverse complement strand
GGGGGGGGGCAATGAGAAGCCCCAGAGAGGGGGGCAGCAATTGCTGAGCGCCCAGTGAGGTGCAGTGCGAGACAGGACCGCGGAGAGCCCAAGTGCCAGGAAGGTGCAGAGTGAGACAGGGCTGTGGAGGGCCCAGGGAGGACAAGGAGGCCACATTACAACAGGGCCTAGACCAAACAATGTTGGTACCATCTGCGAGGCTTGGGGAGTGATAAAGGGGGGTTGGAGCCACGCATAGCCCATAAGGCTAGGGTGCCCTGAAACACCCATTGGGTCATCTACCTTGGAGCAGGACCCACCAGGGGTCTGGGAGTCCATGGGGTCAGAGTGTACAACAAACCATGACCAATAGGGTGTAAAGGCAGCCTCCCATATTTATATATATTCCATCAAAGATGTGGCGGGTGAGAATTGAGGGTGCCCAATGGGCCAACTTGGCACAGTAAGGGGGCCTTGGGGAGATCACGGCCATCCTGTAGGACCCCACACTGTGACAGGCTCATTTATGGGTCTTGAGATCATTTAAGAATCCAACCCTTGAACTGCAGATCCATTTACACAAGTTGCAGATCTTTCCACAGGGGGGAGTAGGCTGCAGGCTGGTATTCCTCTCCTTTTTCTTCCTCCACTCTCTCTCTTCTACTTGGAGGGTAACATGCTTTATCTCAAAATGGGCTGCCGCTTGGTTGAGGTTGTGGTGCTACTGGAGTTGGTCAGCAGCCAGCTCCTCCCAACTCTTGATGTCAGCTTCTGTTTTCTTGAGGTGTGCCTCCAATGAGTCCTAATAGTGTTTCCTCTGGCAACCACAAGATCTCAGGCCCCAACTACGCTTGGGGTAGAGCATGCATTTTGGGAGGCAAGAGGCAGGCATCCACCTACAATGTCCAGTCCAGTAAAGTTGGTGCTTGAAGATTACAAACTCAATGCTGGTAACATAGGCTTCAGCAAAGAAACTGGAGTTTGTGCAATGATCTTCTACTTTTGATATGGAGGATTTTCTAGACATATCATTGGTGATACCTCTCCAAGTACTTGATGTAACAATTGCTCACCCACGTTTTGCATCTAGAGAGATGAGCGGTGATGATGGCTGCTTCGTAGACCTGGATTTTAGAGTCTTTCCAGAGATCATGATGAATAAAGGCTCACTGAAGCAATTCCCAAATGAAACACTTCCACACTTTAACGTGTGCTGATCTCCTCTCAAATGTTCACTCTCTGGGAGAGCTGGCTACCAAAGTACGGGAAGTGCTACTACCTCAACTACCTCCAATGCTACCTCAGTGGTAAATTGGGGTGGAGGGGGTAACATTTATGGCTTCAAGCAGCCTGATAAAGCACTTTAGTCTTATCAATGTTGAGAGAAGTCCAGCGTTTGGTAGGCTTCCCTGAAAAGGTCCAGAATGGTCTGGAGGTTTTCCTCAGTATGCAGAAGGATGGCAGAGTCATCAACATATTGAAGTTCAAAGATAGCTGTTTTGAGTAATCTGATCTGTGACCAAAAATATCTCAGATTGAAAAGCCCTGCATCCTTTCAATGCTCCATGTCAATCCCAGAAGAAAGGTGGTCTTTAATGAGAGCCAAGATGACTGTCAGAAAAGTGGAGAACAGAGTTGAGGTGATGCATTTTTGCTTGACCCCAGTTCAGAGGGATCCATCTCTAATCTGCTACATAGAACAGCCACAGTCATCTGGTTATGGAGGAGCCTCAAGACCTTGAAGTACTTTTCAGGACATCCAAATCTGGCCAGTACTTTTCACAAGACTTCATGATTGATGGAATCAAAGGCCTTAGTAAGGCCAACAAAGGTCATATGCAGGTCCTGATGCTGTTGCCAACACTCTTGTTAGACCTGGTGGTCATGTCAATTGTGCCATGGGATGATCTGAAACCACACTGAGATTCCAGCAGGACTTCCTCAGCAAGATTTAGAAGACTGTTTAGGAGGATGATGAGGAGGGGTTTTGGTTCAGAGAGGGAGTCAGCATTACATCCTACATCTTTTTAATATGGTGGGGCTTAGTAAATAATTGATGTGTTCACTTTGGAAGATACACAATTTATCCATTGGCAGAGCTACTCTTTAGCTTGTAAGAGATTTATAATCCTCATTGATGAAAGCAATGGAGGTGTCTAAGATTATTCAGCCATTTACTAAGGCTTGTAATTCCTCTGGGGTAGATTCATTAGCAATACGCTCAGAGCTTCTAAGGAAAGTCGGAGCAAATGTGCTGGTCTAAAGTATTTATGTTAGAATGGGAACATTATTAGAAAAAGAATTACAGACAAGATTTACTCTTTTAAACATGTAATCACCAACCTAACCACTCAAAGAGATGAACTTTAGAGTGAATAAATCCAATGCCTATATTTAGTCCATGATTTTTTGTATCCACTATCTAGTAGATTGCTGAAGTGAAGTGTGTAGTCTCATCTGCAAAAGGTGTTTTGTAAAATCCCTTTGAGGATTAGAACTGAAAGATTGGAAAGACTGTTTATTTTGTGAGAAATGTCCATCTACAGGTAACTGGGTATTTCTGTCTTTGATAGATTTTTGGTATGTGTTCATTCTGGTTCTGAGTTGTTGTTTGGTTTCTCCTACATATTTTCCACCAGGTCATCTGGTGCACTGGATGAGCTGTATTACCTTTCTGGAGGTGCAGGTGTAAGATCCAGGGATGTTGATGGTTCTGTTGTGGGGCATAGCTATTAAAGGAGTGGTGGAGATACATTGGTAGGTTTTACATTTCTTGCCATGGCATAGTCTAAATCCATTAAAGTGTGTTTTTGAGCCTGTGACAGGTGTGCCTCTTCGGGGTCTGTCCACTGGTGACCCCGCCCACCTGTTACTGCCCATCTTCTCTCCTGCCAAGCCTTGTTGTTAATTGCTTAATTAGAAGATGTTAATTAAGTGGGAGGCTGCCCATTTTACTGTCCCGATGCAAGGGGGCGCTATCTGCAGCTCCTTTCCTCCCCTACATTGCAGCCCAAGCCTCACAGATGGTACTCGCATCGGTTAATCTGAGCCTTACTATACTCTGGCCCCCTTGTCCTCCCTGGGCACTCCATGGCCCTGCTTCACTGGGCGCCTCACTGGGCATTCATCAATCCTGCCCCCCCCCGGGCTTCTCACTGCCCCTCCCTGGGCTTCTCACTGTCCATGCTGCCCCCCCTTTCTGGGGCTGGGGTCTCCATGTGGCCATGGCTCCCCTATGAGGCCTCACCCAAACCTCCAGTTCTAAACAGCAAACACAAGCCCCTAGGCTATAACATAAAATCTACGCCGTCCGGCTAAACACCATTCCATGCCTACCAGGGAATTCTCCACCCCATAACAGCAATCAGGAGCTGCTCGTGCAGTTGGGCTTCTCCTCTCTGTTTGCTCCAGCAGAGCTCCTTCTCCCTTAGCTGCTGGTGGGGAACTGCCAGCCTGGCCCCAGCCATGGGGTTTAAATGTGAATCAGGTCCTGCCCCTTCTGGTTAGCTGACCGCTGGCAGGTGTGGGTCACCAGCTAACTTTGGATGCCCTGGCAACCAGCAGCTGGGGCTCCTCACTCACTGCTAGGGCTCTTTCCTAGCAGTTTCCCCTCTCTAAAGGAGCAGGGCACCTAAGTGCTCTGAGACAGAGCCATAGGAAGTTTGCTTCTGATGATGAGGTTGGTGAAGTTCGGTGCTTATTTAAAGGCTAGAATGAGTGGTTCTGGGAAGGTCTCTTTAAGGTATTTTTATAAAGTATTTCAACCAATGAGTAATATACACCATTAACACAAATAAATTGTTTGCATGGACACAAATATCCTTCTGATAGGTGGATTTTTTTTTTAATGACCACTATGCATCCCCTGTACACATACTTCCTCAGTTGGGCTCCTTAGTTGGGAATTTGGTGGCAGGCTTCATCCTTCTCACCTTGCCAGCCTGGTTGGAATGGGTTCACAGGCTGCATGTTTGATGCCCTTGATTTAATTTATAACAAATATTCAACTACCCCGACACAATTTCTCCCGCATTTTATATGAAAGAAAATATGGTATGTACTCTATTGCATGTCTAAGGAGGATTTTATTTAAAACTAAAGGAGACACATACAAAAACAAATGAAATTAAGAGTCTTTTATAAGATTCGAGTATAAAATAGTCAATGTGTCTTCCGTGTTCTTCAAGATTTCAAAAGATAAAGGGATAACTATTTTAAGTAGCACATATTTCAGCAAAACATTATGATCTACCAATGAATAATGGATTTCGAATAGCCAGGTATCATATCTGTCCAGCTGTACCTATGTAGGACTGCACCATTTCAGCTTCAAAAAAAAATCTTATTTGACAAGCTAATTAAGAGCCCAGTATAACTCATCCAACCAAAACCAAAGTAACAAAACCCTGAGTATCCCCAATGGCCTGTGAATAGATAGCTGAACAGAATGGTATGGCACCACTTGTTTTTTATTTTAATAAAGTTTAGAAAGATTCCCTGTGATGTTAATAGAAATGCTTCCTCTTGTGCCAAACACTTGCTATAAATAGACTAGAAAGAAAAAAAGGATGAATCAGAAATAAGGAAGTTGATAAAGCAATGATATTTCTAGTCTAAAAATTCATTTGGAAAAAGTAAGTGTGAATGGGGGAATCAAATTTGTACAATAAACACACTGCCTGCCTGTTGTGTGTCAGGAAAGAACTAACAAAAGGAGAGTAAGCTTGGAAAGAGGTCAGGAACAGGCACCCCACAGAAGGACATTCCAAATGCTATTTCAGAAGGCATGATTGTCAGCTGCGTATGAGTCAAGGCATCCTGCTATTGAAGAAGCATACCACGAAGTTACAAAATACAGAGAAAACATGGCACAGGCTTCTAGGTTTAAATTATATTTCAGACGTTTTAACTTGCAGGGGATAACAAAAGTTTAGAACAGACAAGCTACAATTGTTGGCACATTTCCATCTCAAAATCATACTATGAGGCATTCCACAAATCGTAGCCAGCTCTCTGAGTGACACCACCTGAGAGTTGAAGAATTTCTTATGCAATCTTTTACTCAGTGAGTGGCTTTTCTGTATTCACAACTCCAAATAAATCCCATTCTTCAGCAATTCTATTACAAAAGCTACAAGGAAACATCTCGGGCTTTATCTCACCTCTTTTTCCTCCTCCCTCCATTGGTGAAATACAGAACAATATTCTTCCCCTCCAGTTCATAGTGAGGCTCTCTATAATCTATCCAGTGCCTGTACCCAGCGTGACATAACCACTGATATCCTCTGAGGAATGACTGGATATCATGAAAGGTATCTGCACTGTACATCTCTCAGATTTTCTGACCATGGTACATGTCAACCCAGACAGGCTTTGCCCTCTCCCCTTAATATGATTGCTTGTGATTTCTTACGCACACAAAGTCTCTAAAGTGCCACTCCTCACTGCCTTCTAAACATAAACCTTGAAAATGCATTAATGACTATGCACACACTTCTGTAAGTTCTGTACAGCCTATCAGCCCTTCTGCACTAGCTTATAGTAGTATGTACTAATCTTTCTACCCTCCAGTAAATTTGAATGATTCATTGAGTTAATTAGCAGTTTTGGAGTTTTGTGGACAGATCATACTATATCTTATTAGAACAGGGCAAAACCTCACAACTTTGATTTTACAACATTTTGCCCAAAATAAAACACCTTTATAAAATTATGCATAGGAATTCTCCCTGTCCAGAATGAACAACACAAGTGCCTTGAGTTTGCATAAGCCTGCCTCTACAAAATAAATAAAAAGAAAACATAGTTCAGTTTAATTAGAATTAATTAATTCTGAGTCCTAACTTGCCTTGTATGCTCCAACTGTCTAATAAACCAGTGGAGTGTCACTCATTTCAGTGCCCTACATACTGATTATCTTTGGTCATAGAAGTGCGAAATGTGCCAAAACTTGCTTCTGAACCTGATGGGCTAGGGACAGACATTCAAAAAGCCTGAGCCTGAATTTATTCAACCTTTATAGGTTAGTTTAACCTGGCTAGGCTGAACTGGTTCAGTCATACAGACAATCCCTCTGGACTGAGGAAATTCAGGCACATGCCTGCAGTGACTTAGGCTGGAAGCTGGGGGGCGACAGAGCAGACTTCCATGCCCTTCCACAGAGCTAAACTGAGCAGGGCATGGCCAGACCCCAGCAGGGCTCTGATTAGGGAGGGGTGTGAACCTCTACCTTGCCTGCAGTCCCAGGATTTTCCCCACTTGCTGCTCAAGGGGTAGGGGTGTTACCAGCCGGCAGGCCTGGGATAGCACTCTGAAGCAAGGGTGGGGGGTGTGCAGTGCTTGCATCTGTTGATCATGTAGAGCTTTTCACTCCCTCTCCCTGCTTCTGTATACTGCCTGCAGCAAACTCCAGGCAAGCACCCTAGGGGTGGGGGTGGGGGGAGAGGGGATCTGATAACAGTGTTTATCACCCTTATCTCATTGTTTATTGCCCCATTTAGAAAACAACAGAGACATCACCAGCTATCTGTTGATTCAGCACAGACACAGCATGTCCTCTGCTGACTAATACACAAATACCTCAGCAAAGACGGAGGGTGGAGAGGGGGGAATTTCTGCTTAGCAGAGAGTGGTAAGGGGGAGGGAGGGGAGCAAACAGCTCTTCTCAAATGTTTCTAAGGAAGGACATTAAGCTACTTGTTGATTAGTTCCAAAAAGCCTGTCTGCCTTTGTCTTTCCCACAGCAGGGACTGTAGCCAGCATGTGGCCTGCTAGCTAATCCGGAGAGGTCTGCTAAAGCAGAGGGGCTGGAGGAAGGGGATAATTCCTGTTGAGCACAGAGAAGCCAGGCAGATGCAGAGGGGAGGAGCCAGCCCTGATGTGGAGCAGAGAGCCCCACCCAGCCCAGAGAGCATGCTGGGATGCTGGGGGTGTCTGGTTTATCTTAAAACCAGCAAGGGGTCTGGGACAGACATTTCATAAACTGGTTTCAGCCAAATCCATTAACTCTAATACAACATTCAACCAGGTTTATCTCAAGCTGGTTTCAGCCATTTTCAGACTGGTTTATGTGCACTGAATATCTGTTTTGTTACACAGTTAAACCTGTTTCTGATCACTTGAACAGATTTTATGTGTAATGTCTGTCCCTAGCCATGATGAGCTTTAAACAATTTTTTTCTAAAGAAGGCTTACATTAAACATAATTTTGACCTGGGCTAAGAAAATCTAAGAAGAATATCCCAGGTTTTGCCTGCGCTACAAAAAAGTGGTTTTATTAGACTAAAATCTCTTGATTTTTCCCACAAAAGAACAAGTGGAGTATGAAATAGGCTAGCTTCCAGCTTTACTTTGAGGATATGTATTTTCATATAGTGCTATATTTGGAGACATATATTTGCTGTAAAGCATACAGAGTTGTATTCCATAATTGGAATTTATGTTGGACTGGCAATTTTGATGTTATAACAATCGAGCTTGTCCTCATCTGGGGTAAGTGGAAGTGGGAAAACAAATTCCCATTGGAAAGGAAAATTCCTAAAAATGTCAATATGATATGAAATGTTTCATTTTGATTCAGCCTGAAATCTGCCTACTTGGGTGGTTCTGGTGTTTCATAGGTACTGTAAAATTCTGGTGCTCTATGCCTCCATTCTCCTCTATGGATTGGGCTTCATAGCTGGATTATGACTTCAGAGATATCTCTCAATCCCCATGACTCTGTGCATCAACATGATTCTATCAGAGGCGGTTGCAGTACAGAAAGGGACAGGGAGTCCAGCCAGAGAACCTAGCCCACAGAAGACAATAGAAGAGGGAAGCATCCATAGAGCAACCTCCATGAGGTACTTAAAAAGCTCAGACCCAAATCAATATTAAACTGACCCCAACCTAAATAGTTCTATTCAGTTTAATGAAGTCAAATATTTTGACTCAGAATGGCCACATCAAAAGCAAATTATTTCACTGCAATTCTTCAAGTGCAGAACAAAATAAGACAGAACAGAACAAAAAAAGTCAGCAAAAATCTAAATTTCCCAGAGGAAACATTTGATCTTGTGGAAGCTGCATTTCTGCTAAACAAAAATCTGGGACTAAAAATTGACTCTACTACATAACATTCTGTTAAAAGTTGTGAATGGATAATCTATAAAATATTTCATATAGTTTTGTGTAGGCAAACACTTGTATAAACACTATCTGCACATAGAGAAATAGATACACAGGCTACAAATAAGTAGTGCTTTTGTATCTGAATTCTAGCAGTTGGGTACTGAAGTGATACATTCTATATTTACAGTTTAACTCAAAATGTGTGTACACGTGTTTATATATAAAGTAGAGGCTAGATTTTGGTTAAGAATCAGAGGAACTTTCCCTGACTAGCAATGCTTACTCAAGCATGTAAGTCCTGTCAGCTTCAGTGGGACTGTTCACATGAGTAAACACTTTCAGTGAGACCAAGTTTGGCAGAATCAGGTCTGATCATTTCAGATAATGTTTTTCCCCCAAGAAATTAATAGGAATTAACCTAGAATTTTTACAATTCAAGTTTTCCCATGGCTTTCTTAGAACACTTCTTAGCAAAAACGCTTTCACCCAGATTCGTAATTTAGAAACAGGAATACAGATCAAGGTTACAGGCTTGAACTGATGGATTTTCCCCAAGTTCATGACACTGTGTTTTCAGTCAAAATATATGTTACACAACAGTAGCGATTAGAACATATTGTATTATTAAGGAGGGATAACATTCAAAAGGTTGGGAATCCTGTTTTAAATGATTCTTGCCCAGACTTTCTTTGTTAGATAACTATACTTAAAAATAATATTTTCTATACTGAAAAAAAATTCCAGAACAGACATTTTCACAAAATTGTGTATAATTCCTGTTTTGGACCAGCTGAAAACAGCTTTATGATAATTTTTAACTTTTTTCTTTTCCTTAATATAGATATCAAATTAATACAATTTACAAACATCACTGAGAGAAGTATTGCCAACAGTTTACAAAAATTACTGAATGATCTAAGATTTATTTGGGAATGGGTTTTATTTCAACCATTTCATCTCAACTATTTCTTTGCCTCCGTCTTCCTAAGTAGGGACCAGAACAGCCACCTCCCTGCTGGGCCCCCCTCGGGCCCCGGGGGAGGCACACCTGGGCCACGGGTTAGCAAGGATTTAGTTAGGGAGCTTCTGGAGAGGTTGGATGTATTCAAGTCAGCTGGCCTGGATGATCTCC
>NW_017728886.1:65094828-65161672 GCF_001723895.1 Crocodylus porosus | reverse complement strand
CCCAGTATTCTTTCCTGCCATGGCAGGGGGTCGGACTAGATGATCTGCTCAGGTCCCTTCCGACCCTAGAAACTATGAAACTATCTCTCCCAAATCACCATCCATATATCTCAATCTCTGGGATAATTATTTTGTTCTGAGAGGTTGTCTAAATTTGTTGGTTAAAATCTCTAAGAAACTGGAGTCTAAAAATGCTTTGTGACAGTTTTAACTGGCAACCATTTTTTTCAAACATGAATTAAAAGCAAACGAATTCTGAGACAAATTAATCCATTTCCCCCCAGACATCAGAAATAGAGAAACAAGAAGATGCATGCACATCCCACACAACAAAGGACCAAAATTACTAGAACCATACCGTGCATCTTGTTCAATTGAAGAGCTCAATGTTTAAGTGAGATATAATTATATTTGTTTCTTCTTAAAGTAGCTTCACAAAACTTAGAAAGGGTTGTAGCTTCAGAGTAATGGGTATCATACTCACCAATATGATGGCAAATTTAAAATACCAATAATCTAAAAACATAATGAATATGCCAAAACAGAAATTTAATATGAAATGCTATGGGGCAGAGATCATACACTGAACAAAAATGCTGACCTTGACTAGAGAATTACATAATTCAGTCAAAGATGTAATTTGTTGCCTGCAAGGATTTATAAGCCTGAATTTATCAGCTCTAAGTTAGTGTCTCGATGGAGTGGTCAGGTTATCTCTAATTCTGACTTGCTGAACCTGACCATTTAAATGAGCCTTTTGCAGCACAGCAGCTTCTGAAGACACCCCATCTTTTTAAAAGCTTGAAATAATTGATAACTTTATTTTAGTTTGATAATTTTTACTCCCTTATATAAATTATTCAGTTCATAGTCACATTGGGATGAAAATAAATATAACTCATTCATAACCTGTCCAAGCCAGTGATCACTACAGCACCGGTTTTGGCTCCAAATCTTGACTGAGTCTTGGGGCAGCAAAACAACCCATTTACTAAGTTTAATTTATGTCAGTCTTATATACTGAGGTACTTTACACAGGGAGCCAAAATAGATAGATGGGCAGCTATTCCAGATAACTGCTTGAAGTAGGAGCTATTATAAATATTCCCAGTAGGTGGCAGGTAGCAAACAGTGATCTTGGACTGGAAATAGACACATGACAAATGACACTAATAGCAGTGTAACTTATACCAGTAGAGTTTTACCCATTTTTTTTCCTTGTTGACTAACTCTATATGGGTAGGGACAGAAATAGCACATAAACTGGTATAAGTGATTGGGAACAGGTTCAAATCTGTAACACAACAGAAGTTCAGTGCACATAAACTGCTTTCAAAATGGCCAAAGCCAGTTTAAGATAAACCTGGATAGAAAAGTACCAGATTAAACTGATTTAGATTAAATCAGTTTATTGAACTTCTGCCCCACATCCCCTTCAGATTAAAGTTAATTCACAGTCCCTCCCCAGCATCCCAGGAAGTTTAGCACCTCCCCTTCAAATCACTCTTTGCACAGTAGGTGGGCTAGGCTTAGTTAGCCAACTAAGTTAACCAACTGAGCAGGGAGGCATGCTCTAGTGCCCCCTGGCTTCTGACCTGAGCCACTGCAGGCATGTGGATACATTTCTGGAAACAAAAGTGAATGTCTGTTCACTTGCTTATTGGTTCAATATACATAGCTTTAACTAACCTGAGAAGATTGAATTGATTCACCCTCAGGCTTTTTGAGCATCTTTACTTAGCTTACAAGACTCAAATAAATTACACCAGTTCAGGGATTTACCATATTTACTCAAATATAAGATGACCATGATTATAAGATGACTCCCCCAATAATTAAATTCTAAATATGAAAGGCTTATAAATGTTACATTTTCCAGGTATACAATCTAATTCCTGGACATTTGTCTTGAATTTGTCTCCCTCCCACTGCTACCTCAGAGAAAATAAATCCCTGGGGGAGGGTCAGGTAACCCCTCTGTACCCTCAACTTCTCTCCTTCTCCCTCTTCTTACTGTCATACCAAACTTTCCCTGAGCACATGGAAGTGAGAAAAAATTGAAAAAAAAAGACTTTGAAATAAACATAGCTGGAGTAGTTTGTATATAGCATTCATAAACTTAGTTCATTCAGAATTGATGCATTTTACCTTTTTTTGGACACTACTGCAATTTTTAGTACAGGTACTCCATAAACACAAATGTAAGCAGCACTTAGCACCTATTTATGTGTAATACAAACTAGGCATGATATTAGTGCAAAACCAAAAAGATCAAGAATTACTATATAGTTTAGTGGGATGGGCCCCCACCAGAGTCAAAAGTGTTTCAGGCCATGGATACTCCAGGGCTCATCACAGCTCAATATCTATGTATACTCCTGATACAACCCCCCCACCCCCAAAGGATCCATGTGCTAATTAGCCCCTCACTCATGACTGGAGCTGGGTGTTCTTGTCATGACTCCTATGCAGATAAAGTATAGGACTACTTGGTCCAGCTTTACCTTTTGGACAGCAGCATGCTAATCATGTGCAACAGGCTAAGAGATGGGGCTACAAAGGGATTCTGGGTGAACTGTTTGGATGATGTTTGACAGACATTTAAGGCTAGTGAAGAAACAGAAATAATTGGAAATGGGAAAGAAAGTTCAGCTGCAGGAGTGAGGAGGAAGTAAAAATGTATGCATTTTAGTGGCTCACCATGCCTTTGAAGAGAGTTGGTGCTAAGTGGGTACTACCATATATCTTATTCAGATGGGTTACACTAATCTATCCTTGTGAGGAAATACCACAACCACTAAGGTGGTTTTCCTACTGGCAGGGGAAAACCACTTTTTTTGGCAGGGGTAGTACCCTGATGAGGTAATGCATAGTTAGCCTCCAACTTTCACGTCCAGTGGGAAGATCTTGGTTTATACGCTGACTTTATGGAAATCAGAGATGTCTCCCTAGCTTTCTTCTGTGGCCATACGGCTAAAGGCAAGCGAAACTCAGGGGCATCTGAACCCCAAGCCTCCAGGCTTGGGCCTGCATGTTGGATGCCTGCCAAAAGATTTGGTAGCATCTGAAGCCCCAAGCGGGAATGGAAGATGCTTGCTGGTAGTATGGCCACATATGGTTCTTGAATGACTCATAGATTTGGAATTAATTTGACTGACTCGACATGGGACATGAAAAATTTACCTTAAAAAAGGAGTTTCCCATCAGCATTTGCAAAAAACAGGCCATGTACTTTATAGTCATGATCAGTGCTGGCTGCAATTTGTTCACGTCACAGTTTGTTTCCATTATTGAGAATATTTTGCTTTTAGCAGAAGTTCAAAAATAGACCATGTATTTAATCAGGTGTCCTTGTGTGCAAATGTAAGATAAGGGGCCTTTTTGTTTTGCTGATTAAGGGGGGGAAAAAACCTCATCTTGTATTTTAGTAAATATGTATGCCAGCTCTTTATTTACACATGTATAAATGTTTCTTGTGTCCAAGTCCTTGGAATTCATATGTACTCTTATACTGGACAGAATCCATTTTGTTCTATAAATGCCATCAAAATATCCTGAGAATTATATATGTAAAACAAAGCCAGTAACAGTAAAACAACAGGCAAGCAACATGTGTAATGTTTCATATCATGAGACTCAGTTTGTTGTGTATTCCTTTTCTATAAGGAAAAGAGGAAAACAAGACCATCATTTACCATTATGTGGTCAGGGTAGAATGGGGAGTAAAGCTCTCACATTGTGCTGTGAGGCTTGCTTGGATTATAATAAGGCACAGGCTGTGGGAGAACAAGATTGACAAAGATGCTATTCCCACTCTGTGTAAATAAGGGGTGCCAAAGATACGACCCACGGGAGAGATCCTACAAAGTCACATTATCCAGCCGTCACTGCTGGCCCTGCATGGGACTAGTCCAGTGCCCACAGAACCCACTCAAACCAGTCTGGGATACAATCCACACATGTGCCTGCTCAGGTCAGTCCAGAGTGGGTGCTGTGGGTACTGGATCTGGCACATAGGGGTAGAGGAGAGAGGAAGAAAGGGCAAATGTTAAATACAGAACCAATTATAGTTAAATAACCAGCTGGAGGAGGAGGGGCTAAGTTTGTAGAAAAACATAGCTAGATAGTCGGTGTGAATGTCAATCAATAAAAAAAAATGATAAGCACATTACATTAAGACTAGTATGGAAACCAACAAGACCTGAGTTCCAATCGTAGAGAATACCAACTCCCTGTGTAGTCTCAAACAAGTTTTTAACCTGTATCAGTTGTCTGATACATAAATTAAGTAAAATATTAAATTAATTATACAATATGCTACAATTAGGATTTGCACATCATATTGAAGGCGTAAAGAATGGTGTGAGACGTGTTTATTATTTATACTCTAGATAGGACATGATTTTAGTTATGTATCAACTATCTTGATCCTGATCCTGCATCATATTCCAGACTACCAAAAATCTTTAATTAGTGAACTAAAGTGCAGTTTCAAACCAAAGGACTACACCTAGCTTGGGACAGATCTTAAAACAATCATAAAAAAGACAAAACAAAGAGACTACCTTTTCTTTGAAGCAAGCATAACTTGAATTTTAATCTAAATAGATATACAAGTGATGCAATTGACTAGCCTCAAGGAAACATTCAAAACACAACCTCAGAGCTACTGACAAGATTGCTTATGACCACAAAAAACTAATGAATAGAATGATGAATGCCTCAAGTTTCTTGGCATCAGCCTGGGAAAATCTTCCAAGCATTAAAACCTTTCTAAGTCAGTAAGTATAAGATATAATATACAATAATGATCACGATAGAGATTTCTGCTTGATGGCTTTCTTCAGGGATACTGACAGAATCTAGATTAGTGTCTAGATTCTTCAAACTACTTAATTACCTAAAGTGGTACTTACCTAGAATCTATGGCTTGGACTGCCCATGCCCAATTTGAGCAACTACCTTTAACCCTTACCACATTGGCTCCTTCCCAGTATGGACCATGTCCTGGACATTGCCTCTGTGGGCAACCTAATACAACCTACAAGCTCAGGTAATTGCTCTGCAAGTCATGTCTCCATGCCCTACTGGGGTAGAATTCTGCTTTGCAGGTCCTTCTGATGCCACTGACTTGTAAATCAAAAATGCTGCTTTCAGATAAGTTCAGCAGTCAGCAAGGGAAGTTCTGGGATATCATAAATCAGTGGCATCTCTAGTTTATGTTGTGCTCCCAGACTTAATCAACTGATCACAAAGTCAAGACAGTGATTCCCACTGTTAATTGGAAGTACTCTTTCCTGCACTTCTTTTCTGAATTTTGATTAAGTTATGGTGGTCTTTTGTGATTAGGGTGACCACACATCCTGGGCAAATCAGAACAGCCCAAGTTCCATAGTCCATTCCTGGCCAGTTGGCCAGAAGCCCTGGAGCAGAGTCTGGTGGAGACACAGTGTGGCATGGTGCTCCAGGTAGACAGCTGGGCAGGTGCCACTGCTTCTGTGTGGGAGCAAGGCAGGTGGACTGGAGCAGGTACCACCCCACTCTAGTCCACCCAACTTGCTTCTATGCAGCAGCAGCAGTGCCTGCCCAGCCACCTGTCCAGTGCTCTGCATCTCTGCTGGACTCTGCTTTGGGACATTTAACCAACTGGCCAGGATAGCACTGTGGAAGCTGGAGCTGTCCCTGGTCACCCAGGATGTATGGTCACTCTATCTATGATCTTCATGAAACATGTTCAGCAGAGGTAGTCTTGCAAACTCTTAAACAAGACAAGTGAGAAGACACTAACTTTGCAGTCAGGTTGGTTGTGGTCATCCAATAGAACACAGAAGAGTAGCTCCACTACAGTCATTAGGGTCTAACTAAGAAATTAAATAATGAACTTGTGTAAATTGAGTCCCTCAGGTACACACCCCAAATACAGCTGCATTTCCCCATTAATATTAGGATTTTTTGTGTATTTGATTAAAAAGGCAGATGCTGCTTCTAAGGGTTTATGGTTGTCCTACTGATCAACCTCATGGGGTAGAAATCCCTTTCAAAGTGTATTTGTAACATCTCTGTGCTTATGTTGCACAGCCATAGAAAATACCTTCAAGTGAACTAATACAATATTTCTCCATCATCCAGCAAGAGCTTCAGTCTTTTTTTGTCCTCATGGATGTATCCTTATACTATATGTGGTCTTTTGCACCAAGTAATATTTACATGTGTACCCAATACCTCTTACTTCTAATGAATGAACTCTTTAAAACAACTTTGATTGGCCAAATTGTTCACTAAGATGGACCAGCATGGAAACAAACCAGAAATTCTCTGGCTTAGATCTCAGAAAGACATGAATAGAAAATAGTTATTCAAACCCTATCTGACCACTAGAAATACCTAGTAATGCTCTAGCCATGTTTTGACATTTTGTGGAGTGCAGCCCTGGCTCTGCCAACCTTCCGCTGCCAGACTGCGCTCCGTGGAGCCCCATGGAGCTCAGTCCAGTGGCAGGAGGTGGAGCGCAGCACTGGCTCTGTCCATCTCCTGCCACTGGGCTACACTCTGAGCAGCTCCACAGCCCCACAGATTGCAGCCCAGTGGCAGGAAGCAGGCAGAGCCAGGGCTGCGCTCTGCCTCTTGCTGCTGGGTGTAGTCAGTGGGGCTGCAGAGCCACTTGGAGTGCAGCCCAGCAGCAGGAAGCTGGTAGAGCCAGGGCTGTGCTCCACCTCCCACTGCTGGGCTGAGCTCCATGAAGCCCAGCATCGGTCCCAGGTAGCAGCGGCAGCCTCCTGTCATTCGGCACAGATCTGGGGCCCTGCACCCCTGGGAGGAGGTCCAGCACAGCTCAGCAGCCCTCCTGGGGGTGCGGGTCCCCAGATCTGTACCAGATGACAGGATGCTGCTGCCAGCAAGTGTCAGGAGCTTTGCTTTTTGCAGTTTGAGGTGCAATGTCCAAGAAACCTCTGTACCCAACTTAGCAGGCATCATGCCCTCAGAAGCGGCAACCATCCCTGCAATTTTCATATGAATCAGCCAAGAAATAATACAGTTTTAGGCATTTACATGATTCCCCATTATAGCCTATGAGCAAAACGTCGAAATGTGTCGAAACCGTTTCAATGAAACTGTTCAATGCTTCAAAACGAAATCAAACGATGAAACGAAACAATGTCCATTTGAAATGGTAAAATGGACGTCAAAATGAAACAATGGTGTTTTGCACAGTCCTAATAACCAAGTGCCTTTGAGAATCTATCCATAACATACTTGGTACTTGGCTCAGATGGTTTAGTCAGAAACGTTCTCCTTCAGGAGGGGAATAGACTAGATGATCTTGTGAAGTCCCTTCCAGCCCTACTTTCCAATGTTCCTATGTTACAGAGTTTATATTGTAACCTAGGAAAGCATGCACAAGGTAAAATGGTCCAAAGTGTACATATTTAGCTTTTCTTACTGAATCAACATACTGATACCCATAGAAGTAACAAATATTATTTACTATATATAAGTTTGAAAGGAGAATGAAGGTGACATCCTTAAATATGGATGCAATATATATAAAAGTGTAATTTACATGGACTTTAAAAAATCTTTCTTAAAGGAAGCAGATGGATTTTTATAGAAAATAATGTAAAACATAAGTATTTTAGTTTGGTGCTAATAGTAACTCTTCCATTGCTGGAGTATTATAAATGCTACCGAATGTAGAATAATAAAAAGTTGCTGCTGAAGTTCTTGAGGACAGGAAGGAGATTTGTTCAAGACTGTTACACAAATCATACCTGACAGATTTGAGTATCTAGTGGAAGCAGCATCCTGACATTTGGCCTCCTACTAATCTGCTCACTGTATATTGAAGGTGGTCCATTTTCAACCAATCACACAGCTTTCATAGAATGAAAGCATTTAGCAAGCAGGAACATTTCAAATAATATCTGTTCGTTGTACAACTAAAAGGTATGTCTTGTATTTTGTAAGACTAACTCAGCATGGACTAATTCACAGCAGTAGACAAACAATAAAGACTCCTTGTTTTGTTCTGTGCTCATTTAAACCCATGGAAATGACAAGCAATGCCATAAATTATGAAGGTGTAAGTGAGATAAGAATCAGGCCCTTAAACACAAGTTTATGTCTTCTATTTTGTGGCTAACTGAAAATTAATCTAACTTTTGCAAATCGTAGAAAGATCATACTATATCTCAAAGAGAAAATGTCTCATTGAAGGGAATGAAGACTGGGAACAATGGAGAAATAAAGACATGGGATTTAAAAAGTAAGGAATGAAAAGCAGGAAAAAAAACCCACTTTACTTCCTCAAGTACTATCTGGATTGCAACAATTAGTCCAGTAGCTATGCTTTATTAGTTAGTGGAGTCAAACAACTTTTTAGGCCAGCAAAGGTTACAAAACTTGCTCAAGTGAGAATCTCGAGCTCTAGAAGAAAATGCTCAGACTTCAGAGTGTTTTCGTCTGCTATGGAAATCAATAACAGTATCAAATACTACAGCAGTGCAAGTAACTCACAGACGTAGACTGCACAAATTTCACTCACATTGGTAAACTTCAAATAGGATCCCAGTCGGATCCATCATGAATGATTTACTCAAATAACACTTCCCTTTCTGTGACCAACTTGCCAAATCCTTGAGGTCTTGGGCAGACCTTTAACTCTGAGATCTTGATAAAATATACTGTCAGGTTTTAATTTTTTTTCTACAAGGTATTATGATACAGTACTATCAACTGTAACCAGAACGATAAAATATTATGTCATTTTCATATAGTAAAAGCACTCTTACCTATGTCCCAAGTGAGGGGATTATTCTTTTCCATCTCCCTTTTCCCAATGACGTACCAAAGGCAGGCCATCCAATGAGCAAGCAGAGCAAACATGGACATAAGAAGTGTGAGAACAATTGTGCTGTGCTGAGAATAACGATCCAGTCTCTGAAGGAGACGTAAAAGACGCAGTAACCGGACTGTCTTCAGGAGGTGAACAAGGGAGACCTGGGGGAATAAACACAGCAAGAAGAATTTTCAGCAGCTGACATGTAACAGACAACTATATAGATTAATGAAAGGAAAGAACTCCTCCCTCCTTTCAACTTCTTTGAAATTTCTCCCCTTCTGTTTGATTCTCTCATGCACCGAGTTACAATTTTGACTTTAGTGTTCAGACGCTGGCTAAGCCACCACATTATTTTTAGCTCAGCATGCATCTATTAAGTACATTTGACTGAGACCAAATGGACTCCAAAATGCAGGGCTCTAACTGTGTATTTAATGAAGTTGTACTCCTTGGGTTTCACTTTCAGTTCTGTATTTTTCAGTTCACTCCTTCCAAAATAAATTGAAAAAATCCAAACAGACTATTATAACTGTGGCCCCTGGCAGATGTTCAAACAATGGCATGACTAGAATTGTAGGAACTTTATGCCACATCTCAAACACTGCACCTCTGCCATGTTAGATTTGCACTGCAGGAGGTGCAATGGTTGGGATAGGGCATAAAATTCCTCCGATCCAAATAACATCACTGCTGAGCTGCTTCTAGCCTGCTCCTGCAGACTGGGCAGGGAGGCCCCTGTTGCAGACCCAGGGCTGCTCCTATCCCTCTGCAGGTTCCAGACCAAGAACTGTTGGGGCCAGGTCCAACAATCAGCTGATAATCAGGACTGGCTGTGGCAATCCCAGATGGGTTCAAGACCATAGGCTGTTGGGGCAGGGTCTAACAATCAGATAATTGTTGGACTTGGACCTGGGTGGATTCCAGACTTGGGGCTGTTGGGGCAGGTCTGACAATCAGCCCCCCTGTGGGAGCTGCAGGGCAAGGCAAGAAAGACTTCTGGACTCAGGGGTTGCCAGATACCCAGCAGTCTGTGCCCCTCAGATCCCCCTGCCAGAGAACCTTGCACCACTCTTCCAAAAGCCATTTTTTGGCATTGGGACTAGGGTTGCCCTGGTCCCAATGCTGACACTGACAATCAAGTGACTGTCAGCATCAACATGGGGATACTACATGTTCAATTTATGGTGTCATACAAACAAGCCGCAAAGAAGTTCCATATTTTTTGTGGAATAACTTTATGGCTGGTTTGCCACTTTCGAGCGCCATAAAATCAGCTGAATGTGCAACACTGTTACTATTTATAATGTGATTAACACACGCACTGTAACTGTAATGTGTGCCAGGCACCTGATCTTCCCTAACAAAGACACCATGTATATTTAAAAAAGACATACCTATTTGTAATAGGTTTTGATTATGGATGACAAATAGTATGACTAATTAGCAAACACGGGACCTAAATCAATGGAGTTACATATCGGATGAAACTGGCTCAGGAATAAAGCCTTGGAAAAAAGAAAGAGTTGCTTCCATAGTGGAAATTAGATTTTTTTTTTAAATGGCAGGTACTCTGCTCATAGGAAGTGACAACATATTATAGCTATTCTGCAGGATATAAGACCAATGAAATCATTATGGGCTCACTTCTATGCTGAGTGTGGTAAATTACTGCTTCACAACAGTGGGAATCTCAGGACAAAAATGGTGTCTCAGGAAGGAAAAATGTTTTTAAAAACTCCTCAACAAGCAGAGGGAGCATCCTTCTTGCTGCATCTCTTCATGGAAACAGCCCACCCCACTCAGTGCTCTGCATCCTTCATATTCCCATTCAGCAGTAGCTGGAGTACAGGAACTGTCATTATGAGAAGCTCAGGAGTACTCTCCTCGAGGTACTGGCAGAAGAGCTTATGCAATCTGATCCTATATTTGTAAGGGACATGCTCAGTACATACATCCTTTTTATAGCTGCTTCACAGTTATCAAATAACACTTAGACAGCATTTCCAAATCCCTGCCACACAATTTTATTTTTTCCTGCACTAAGCATCATTCTCACTGGCTCATTCTGCACCAGCTAGCAAAGGGTCCTTGTGAGAAAAGCAAAAACAAACTACTTGACTCCCTCCAGAGCACCTAAACACTTAGCAATATGTATTATAAAAAACACCAGATGGACATCTGGATCAAAATCTTTTCACTTTATAGCCATTATTTATCTAGGCTAATTCAGTATAAACTGGAGTAGTTTGGATTCCATTCCCCAAAGTTATATTCTAAAAGGTTAAACAACTAGCATGGATTTATGAAAACCTAAGCCTGCAGTGGCTAATATACTTTGCAACCTGGGCCAGTTTAAAATTACTAATGAAATTACAAACTAGCTATTGGTTCTCTTGGGCTCCCGGACATACCTGTCTAAAACCATGGAGATTACTGAAACTACTCCAAATTCACACTGGCATTACTGAGTTCATTAAGTGCTTTTTACTAGTCATTTCACTGTTACTGTGTCCTCTTGCCCTGCTTCATGTGTTGTTTTGTTCATCTCTTATCCTGTACGCAGGTGTCAATGAGATTAGGTATATTTGAAAAGTTAAGCATGCATGACTGCACAACTGGGGCCTGAGGCTATAACACATCTCAGGGAGATCCTGCCTTTACCATACTGATATAATTATAATTATATATATTAATGCATATCATTCATATTAATTAACTGACTCCCATACACTCAATCCCCAACACCTCCATACACCCAATTCTGATGTGATTTGCTTCACAAACCCTTTCCTGTTCCTGCCTCAACTTCTTCCTCTGCACAAGATCTCACCAATTTTTTTTAAAGAGAAAACTGGCAATGTATGTTTGATAGTAGGTAGGGTCGGAAGGGACCTGAGCAGATCATCAAGTCCAACCCCCTGCCATGGGCAGGAAAGATTACTGGGGTCATACGACCCTGGCTAGGTGATTATCCGGCCTCCTTTTGAAGACCCCCAGGGTAGGAGCCATCATCACTTCCCTTGGAAGTTGGATCCAGATCCTAGTCACCCAAACTGTGAAGTAGTGCCTCCTGATATCTAGCCTGAATCTACTCTCAGTCAACTTATGGCTGTTATTCCTTGTTACTCCTGGTAACAGCGAATCTCCCATAACCTGCTGGTCTCCCTTGGCTAGTTTGTAGATGGCCACCAAATTCCCCCTCAGCCTTCTCTTGTGGAGGCTGAACAGGTTCAGGTCCTGTAGGCCATAGGGCCTGCCTTGCTGCCCCGAACATGTGAGTGGCCCTCCTCTGGACCCTCTCGATGCTGGCCACATCCCTCCTGAAGTGCGGTGCCCACAACTGGATGTAGTACTCCAACTGAGGCCTGACCAGTGTCTCATAGAGGGGGAGGATCACCTCCTTGGACCTGCTCATGATGCATCTGTGGATGCATGACAAGGTGCAGTTAGCCTTCCTGACCATGTCCCCATATTGGCGGCCCATGTTCATTTTGAAATCAATAGCGACTCCAGAATCCTTTTCTGCCTCTGTGCTGATGAGGAGGGAGTTCCCCAGCCTGTAGGTATGCTGCTAGTTCTTCCTCCCCAGGTGCAATACCTTGCACTTGTCTGTATTGTAACCCATCCTGTTCTCATCTGCCTACCCCTGTAACCTGTTCAGATCTACTTGTAGCCTGTCCCTCTTCTCCAGTGTGCCCACTTCTCCCCACATCTTAGTGTCATCTGCAAACTTGAACAAGGTGCTTTTCATCCCTTTGTCCAAATTGTTGAAGATGTTGAACAGTGTGGGCCTGAGGACTGAGCCCTAGGGGACCCCACTGCCCACATTCCTCCAGGATGAAAAAGACCCATCCACCACCACTCTCTGGGTGCGGCTCTCCAGCCAATTTGCGACCCATCTGACTGTGTAGGCATCAATGCCACAGTCACCTCATTTCTTAATGAGAACGGGGTGAGACAGTGTTGAAGACCTTCCTAAAGTACAGAAAGACTATGTCCACCGTGACACCCGCATCCAAGGATTTTGTGACCTGGTCGTAGAAGGCCACCAGGTTGGTCTGACAGGACCTGCCTCAAATGAACCCATCTTGTCGCCCCAAGCATGATCCCCCCTGCTGGTCCCTTGCAGATGTGCTCCTGAATAATTTTCTCAAAGGCCTTCCCCAGGACCGGGGTAAAACTAACGGGCCTGTAGTTTCCTGGGTCCTCCTTCCTCCCTTTTTTGAAAATGCAGCCCACATTGGCCCTTTTCCAGTTCTTCAGCACCTTGCTAGAGCAGCATGAGTGCTCGTAAACCTGTGCCAGGGGTCCTGCAATGACCTCTGCTAATTCCCTCAGTACTCTGGGGTGGAGATCATCAGGACCTGATGATTTGAACATATCTAGTCCCACCAGAAGTTCCCTGACTAGGTCCTCACTGACCCTGGGCCTGGCAGCGCCTCCCCTGGGTCCTTCGGGGATCCCGGTGTGAGGGATGCCCTGGTCCCTGCTCAAAAAAAATGGAGGCAAAGAAATTGTCAGGACCTTCCCCTTCTTACCTTGTCCTTGCTTTCCCCTTTAACTTTCTTCTTCTCCTCTCCTGAATGGAAAAGTTCCTACTTGCTCATCTCTTATGCCTCCATCTGCCCTGTAGTTTCATTGAATCCATGCTGTCCATTCTTACTGTCCCCTTTACCTCTCACTATTTTCTGTCTTTCCATTCAGAATGCAAACATCTTTCAGTCTCTTTTGTCTTAAAAAGCACCTTGACCCCCTTTGCTTCTTCAGCTAATGCCCTATGTATAAATTCACTGAACATGCTATCCACTCCTTTACCATTCTGTTAGGCATCTCTCACCTGGCTTCTACCACTTGTACTCCATTTAAATTTCTCTTGCCAAAATTTTTAAAATCCTCCTCTTACCCAAATCACAGAAGCATCCTCCTTCATCTTTCAGAGGCCTTCAACACAGTTGACCATGCCCTTTCCTAGTTTCTGTAACTTCATTGTCTTATGGGTTTCCTCATACATCTGTTATCATTCGTCCAGTCTGTTCTTCAAGACAAATTTCTCATTTGCTCTCTGTTTTCTTAGAGTTCAACAAACTCTATCTTTGGCCCTGTTTACTTCTCTCTATGTACCACATTTATTCGAATACAAGACAACCCCGGCTATAAAATGAGCCCCCAGTAATTAGATTTTATATATGAAAAAAATATAAATTTGTTATACTTGTCTAGGTATAGAATCTAATTATTGGAAGTCTGCCTTAAATTGTCCCCTCCTAGTGCTACAGCAGGGAAAATAAATCTGGGGGAGAGGGAGCAATCAGGTTTCCCCCCAAACTTTCCCCTTCTGCAGCCCCCACCCTTTACTGTCTGTCCCTGCTCTCTCTGAGCACATGGAAGCAAGGAGAAAACCCTGGGTGCACCTACACAAGATGGTTACTGCATAGTAGACTTATTAACTCTGCAGTAAATGTCTCAATGTCTACATATGTGACCCTATTAAGGCTCACAAAACTAATAAACCCCACAGCAGGGTTGTACTTATAAAATACAAGTATAACCCTGCTGCAGAGTATTTTCATGTGCAGTAGCACACATGTAGATGCTATCCCAGCTGGCTGGGACACAGGGTGCTTCAGTGTGGGGCTAGCTGGCAGGCAGCCTCCATGCTGAAGAGCCTCCACATCTCAGTCAGCCACTCTGTAGCACATGGACCTGGTCAGAGTAGCTTGGGCTGACAGGGGATCTGGGGGGTCAGTATGCCAGCCCAGGGCTGCCCCAATCAGGCTCCATGTGCTATGGGCTGGTTGAGGCACGAAGGTGCTGGAGTCTGGAGCTAGCCAGCAGATAGCCCCCACATTGAAGCACCCTCATGCTCTAGGGAGCCACTCCATAGCACATGGAGCCTAGATGGAGCATTCAGTGCAGGGGCTGGAATCCAGCTGGCTGCTGAGGTACAAGGGTGTTTCAGTGGGGGAGAGGGGTGGCCTGTTGGCTAGCCCCATGTGAAACACCCTTGTGCCTCAACTAGTCCCTCCGAAATACATGAAGCCCAGTCAGAGCAGCCCTGGACTGGCAGGCTTCCCCTTCTCCCACCCCCTGGGTCCCCTGCCAGCCTGGCTGCTCCAACCAGACTCCACATGCTGCGCACAAATAAACTCTGGAGCAATACTTTTTGGAGTTTTTTGCTTGATGTGAACAAATATGAATTTACCTCACTCTGGACCAGTAAGTTCCAGAGTTTATTCATGTGCAGTAAATTGCACATGTCAATGTACCCCCTGACCTTGAAATAACATGCCTGTAGTAATCTGCATATAGACAAAGTTGGAGGTAGAGGAATGGTTTAAAGACAGAGATGCTGAAAATATATTCCTAGTGAAAGTGACTTGGGTGGCAGAATGGGAAGAATGGAACTCATACTTTACTGCAAGAGTCAGGAAAGCAAAGGGAGAAGTAGAAAGAGTGAAAAAGGAGAATGGCCAGGAGGAGGTACTGAACACTGTGGCAGACTTCTATGAGGATTTGTACAGAAAGCAGAAAATTGATACAGAGCAGAAAAGGAGGGGTTTGGGAGACATCAAGGAGAAGGTGGAGGATGAAGGGAAGGATGAGTTAGGGGGGAACTAAGGATAAGAGGTAGAAAAGTGTTTGAGAACTTTTAAAGGAGACAAGTCATCAGGAAAGCGTAGACTCCCAGCCAAATTTTACATGAAATTCTGGCCGTGGGTGGGATAGGATTTGTTGAAAGTCTTCAGAGAGACAATGGAAGAAAGAAAGATTGGGGATGGTTTTGCAGACAGAGTAATGGTGCTAGTGTATAAGAAGGGAGACCAAGAATGCCTCAAGAACTGGAGGCTGATCACATTATTGAATACAGATGATAAAATCCAGGCAAAAGTCACAGGGGAGTGAAATGCTCACTGTATATGAATGATATGGGCATCCATTCACAGTGCTGCTGCAAAAATGTTTCTATCCTGCCATGCTGCCTATATCACCTGTCTATATGCATCCTGCAGCTGGTTCCCCTTCTATATCATATAAAACAAAGGCTAGTTGTCTTCATTCTCAAAGACTTTCACAGCCTGTGCCTACTCTAATTGCCTCTTCTTTCATATTAGCAGGTTGTCCTTTCTCTCTGATCATCCAACAGTTAAGGCCTCCATTACCCACTTGTTAGATTTTCAAATGTACAAATTCATTCTCATATACTGCCCACATGCAAAATTCTTTCCAGCCTCTTTCACATCCCTCATTAAAACTCACCTTTGCCATGATACCTACAAAAGCTTAACAATGGTTAGGCTGCTTTTGGTTTGGAACTACAAACTGTAATGCAAACCAATATGATTTCAGTGTTACCTTTTGCTTCCCTACATGCCTCTACTCATTTATGGTCTCTTGCTTTATACTTAAACTGTAAAATTTCTGGAGTTCTTCAGTTCCATTTCTAAAACACCCAGAAGAAAATGGCTCTGGTCCATGCCAAAGGTTCTGAGTCAATACATAGATTAATTAGAAAGATTAATAATAATTACATGTGTGCCTCCAACTGGGTCTCCATGCACTACTGTAATACAAATAAAGGTAATTCATTTGAGCTACAAGCACTTAAATTGAGGTGTAAACATACTATGGTATGGCAAAAGCAATATTTTAGAAAAATAATTAGAAATGATTAGAAAAAAATCTCTGGGCATGTTATACTTGTATAAAATATACTCATTTCCAGATTCTATAGGTCATTTATGTCAAAACTCCAAACTTTGATCCCTTTTTCCAGTGCCACTGGATATTAATAGCAGGTTAAACATTAATAAATTCCTTTTTAATAGGAATAATGGCTATTAGAATGGCTAGAAAAACATTTCATTTTTATTAGGACTAAAAATAACCCATATTTTGAAACCATGCCATCATAATTTGAACATGAGCATAATACATCATGTTTAATTACACTGAATTTTCTCATTAGCCAGTCCAAATGTTTTTCTTCTATTGTGTTCAATCTGTCATTGGAAAACCTCAGATGCAAGCAGGCAGCTTTATTTCCTCTATCATAAATTTAGAAAGACAAAATGAAGAATCAGCACTCAGACTTGTGCCTGGGTAAATCTGCTTTGCCTATAAATACAAGACTAGCTAAATTTCTCCATTTGGGTAATTGATTTAGACTAGCAGGATTAACCTTTTCTTCTGAAATGACAAAGACACAAACCCATGCAATCTGAAATCACAGTAGACTACTGAAGGGAGATAAGGGATCCAATTTGATGTAGCTAAATTTGATATACATTATTGAAGTTTTGCTTGCAGTGAAAGCAGAAGGAAATAACAGGGAATCGTACTAGTCATTTTTTAATGAAAAGATTATCTACAGGGATCTTCATTTGCCTATTCATTACGAAATTACTTTCTGGGTTTGCTTCTCCACTGTTTTGTACTATATGTTGTCATTCACACTAATGGAAATGGAGTACAAATTGATGGAGTACCTTAGTATTGATATAATATTCAAATTTCTAATTTGGCAACATTTTACACCACTTTTTAACAGATGTAAACATCTGTACAGGTGCAAAGCACTGTGGATGCAAAGATGTAACTATAGTTTGTTAAAAGGCATGGCAAGGAGGGCAGATGTATTTTAATCATATTAAAGAATCATAGAAAAGTAGGGCTGGAAAGGACCTCAGGAAGTCATGTCATCCAGTCCCCTGCTCAAAGCAGGATCATATCTATTTAAATGACCCCAGACAAGCATCTGTTTAACCTGCTTAGATTAATAATTTCCAAGGGTGGAGATTTCACAAGCTGTCTAGGTAGTCTGTACCAATGGTTAAACACCCTTATAGTGAGACAGTTCTTCCTAATATCCAATGTAAATTTACCCTAATACAGTTCAAGACTAGTGCTCCTTGTCCTGTCCCCTGCAGTCACAGAGAATAATTTATCTCAATCTTCTTTATAACCATCTTTCAGGTATTGGAAGATTATTATCAATGCCTTCTCTTCTCCCCACAAGTCTTCTCTTGTCCACACTAAATAATCCTAGTTTTTGCAGTCTTTCCTCATAAGGCACATTCCCAAGCCGCTAATTGTTTGTCACTCTTTACTAGACTCTTTTTAATTTGTACACCTTCTATAGGGCATAGATGAACTTTCACTTGGAGTGGTTTCAAAGGCGGGGGGGAAGGTGGGCGGAGAAGAGAGAGCTACTAAGTAATATGCAGCAGTTGTTATCCTCTAAGAGCTAGGTGCTCATGAATCTGTAGCTATTCAAGTGAGCTGTATTTCCCCAGCTTTGACCCAGCTGTATCCAGGGTTAAAGTAGGAGTGTTTTTTCTACATTTATATGGCAACAGGTTAGTGCACACTTAGCACTAGAAGGTAACAAGTGATATTTCAGCTGGGGCAGCAACACCCTTCCCCTTTTGAAATAGCTCCAATTACATTCTTTGTCCACAGACATTTTTATTACTGTGACAATGAGAAAATTTGTTCTTTGATAAAAGTTTTCTCTTTCAGAATCCATGATAAACATTCCCTTCTTCTCAGTGCCATCAGTATTGGTTTGGAAGGAAATAATTTATTCTAGCCATCGTAAGGACAAACAATTGTTTCTTTTTCTTAAAATCTTTGAAGAAAATGATCTGACATGTTTTATTTAAAAAGTTGCAAGGTAGATTTTTTACTGTAAATGGAATGCATTTCCATTTATGTTGGTTAATGCAGTTATAATGTTGGGGCTGGAGACACTAGTATTCCTATAACTGCAAGTGTGTGATGTGAGAACCTGTAAATTATTGACTAACTGGAATTAACAGTTAAAACTTGAGACACGAATAGTTAGATTTCAAATGTGCTAGACAAATGTTAGAGAGGTAACATAATAATAAAATAAATGTCATGAGGTTTGTTAGTTTTGCTCTCAAAATGAGAGGGGTATTTTTTGGTTTTTTTTAGCATTCATGTGAGCAACTTTCATTAATGGTAATGACAGATATGTTTGTCCATTATAGAAAGTACATTATCCCATGAATTGGGAAATGCACAAAATCAAGTCCTCCATTCTAGTTCTCCTCCTACCTGGAAAACCCATAGTAATGAGAAAAAAATCTCTTCCAAAATTGTTCCCAAGTTAGGCTTCCAAGTAGAAGACAAGGAGTGTATGAGCAGGAAGAAATGAAAGCAAATTCTATGGAAGCTCCACCCTCTGCTGAGGAAGTGGCTACATTCATTCAACTTTACCCCTTTCTTATAGGCCTCTCCATCTGGGCAGAACACTCACTGCTCTCAAAGAAATGGGAGATGGATACTGAACATAGAGATTGATGCTCTGAAGAGCATTAAAAGCCTATGGACTCCCGAGTCAATGGAAAATATAGGTTGCCATTGGCTACATATACATTTAAGATATTTTCAGCATGAGTACAGATTCATCCATTGCTGACAATGCTTGCCTGCAATGGATAATTCTGCCAGTGCAGATAACACTACTGAGGCTTTCTGCCAGGCAAGAGCTGAATTTCTAAATTTTAAAATAAACGGGAAGTAAAATTTTGCAAGAGGTGGAGGAGCAATATAGTTTCCTTTATAGATTATGAATACTGGGGGGGCGGGGGGGGTGCAGAGGGGAATAAGCAGAAAGCATCCCTCATTTAACTTCGTCTAACACCTTTAATAACACTTTTCAAGTTCTTCTTTGGCTTCCTAACATTTATTCACTCAGGAAGGAATCCAGTGCACACTTATATTGTCAGAAGACTCTCTGGTTTTGCTTAATAGTTCTCTGTATGGTCTTATCCCCCTTGCACTGAATTATTAGCATCTAATCCCACTACAGCACTACTTAAATCAGTAGGACTACCGTCGAAGTAAGCTGATTCTCAGGAGGATGAAAACTAATAGAAATCCTTGTCAATAGAAAACAAACACATTTAAGTTTTTTGGTTTTTTTAATAGAACAAAAATGTTTATTCACAAAAGTGACCAACTTGAGATAAGTAATATTAAAAATAAAGAAATGTAGTACTCACCACGGAGACATTAAACGCATAAAGGAGATCAAAAGGAAGTGCAGCTATTAAATCAATGATGAACCAGGTAGTTACATAGTGGATACAAATAGATCTCGCTTCGAATATAACTTGGCCAGACTTGCTGACATATGATGTTCGGAAATTTAAAATAATATCTGCTTGACAAAGAGAAGAAACAGAATTAGATACAGCAGTTCCTCTGACAATGGGACTATAATGCCAATCACAGCAGCAAGTATATTTTGTTTATTCCCTGACTGGACACAGAATGAAAATGAGCGAAACCAAAAAGCTACATTGCAGAGGCCTGCTCTGCACATTGCTTGTACCATGCAATTGCCAGATTAATTATGCAACTGATTTAGAGCAGCTAGACATGAAAATTAACAATCACACCATAAAAAGGTTCAACCAACTACAATGTTATTGCTTGAAAATATGTAATAACTTTATAGCTGGTTGCTATTTAGCTTTAATTTACACATATAGCAAGGTCTGGCCCTGCAGCTGGGAGCCCCATCAGCTGACTAGGTTCCCAGCTTCATGGGGGCATCATGTGCAGCCAGGGCTGGAAGCCCTGCAGCTGAGGGAACTCTCAACCCCAGCACTGCTGGGCAGCTGTGCCAGGGCTGTGGGTACAACTATGATCTTCCAGCCCTGGGGATGTGTGGAGCTCTTTCATGCCTGGGAGATGGCAACTGCTGCAGTCTTCCAGCTGTGGTTGTGTATGGAACACCAAGTGGCTTGGAGCCCCATCAGCTGAGTGGGTTCCTAACAGTGGCTCCCAATGCACTGGCAATAAAGTACCACAAGATCTAAAGTGCAATCTCATAATCACTCCTTCTGCCATGCACATGTGGCATGACAGGAGGCACAACTGTGTGGATTGCACATTTTGCCTTTACCTGCATGTGTTGAGGGGCCCTCGGTGTCCATATTTTAAAAAATCTTTACTAAGGTCCTGATCCTGCAAACACTTTGCCTACCTGCTTACTCTCATTGAAGCAGTTACATATGTAATGTTACTCTTACATGCAAGTCTTTAAAGGGAACCTAAATTATTATTTGCATTGATTATAAAGGGAGTT
Source organism: Crocodylus porosus (assembly GCF_001723895.1). Lineage (NCBI taxonomy): Eukaryota > Metazoa > Chordata > Crocodylia > Crocodylidae > Crocodylus > Crocodylus porosus. The sequence goes on along the minus strand of NW_017728886.1, from coordinate 65,140,712 downwards.
TTGCATGAATAAAAATTAAGAAAATCTTCAAGATCTGAACTTCACATTTGACAGGGGAGCCTCAATGCTTCTCATGTCCCACAAAATGAGGACAATATCCTATTCTTAAGCTATGCACACAGCTCATATTGATATAAGTAAGAACTGCTGCTCCAACCTCTACTGATGTCAAAGGAGCATGGCCATGGATCAAGGGAATTATTTTTAAACCACCAGGAAAGGGTGCAAAAGGGCAATAAAGTTGGATTTACTTCTGTTCATGAAAGCAAAGGGATGCACAATGATGGACACAATAGAGTGCGTAACCTGGCACCATGGAGTTCTGTGAGCTTTTAGAGATCTGAGGGTGAGGGTTATGAGGTTACCAACTAGAAGAGCAAGGATTTACTGTCTCCAGATAGTAAGAAATTCATATCAGAAGCTAGGTTAAGCCTGAACTTTAATGAGATGAGGAGAGCTGATCATGTTCTTTCTGAACACTTAAGAAAGAACTGAGAGCTTTTTCCAACCGGCAGAATTGGTTTTGCCTTTGAACTTTATAGTCTGGATGTATCAGAAAACTTCCTCAAACAAACCCAAGGAAACAAAAGATTGGGCCTGGAACCAACCAAAAATCTGACCCTACCTCCAGGATTCACTATACGCTAACAGTTAGGATATAAAGTTTGAAGTTCCTACCACATTCCTTCGCTGAGACTATCTGTGACTTCAGCCCATCCCATGTCCTCTGTCATTTACCTAGTTTGTGTCTACATACCTTAGTCAGCTTTGGAAGAAACTTCATATTGCTCTATTGTTTTATTGCTCTCATCAGAATAAGCAAAGCAAGCAGCCCAGCTTTGGTGTAAAGGAAAATAAAGCAAGGCTGCCCCTGATGTTTTATTTAGGGCATGATTAACTGGTTAATCATGTCTTAAATAGTAACCTGGTGACACATTCAAGTCAGTTTAAGATGTGATAATACAGTAAATGAGCCACCAAGCTATTCCACATATATTCCACGAAGAACAACCTTTGGTAGCTCATTTGTATCACACCTTAAATTGTACATATCACCTTCCACTGAGTGTCAGAATCCAGCAGGGGGCAGCCCCAGGATCCAGCTGTCTTGACAGCCCAATCCTAGGGTGCCTGGGTGCTGGGACCTGTAAAGACCCGAGCTGGGGTTTTGACAATCAGCTGACTGAGGCCAGGGACCTGACTGGGTCCAGTATCAGAACTTGGTTAGGTCCTCAGACCCAACTGGCAATCAGCTGGTTGTCTGCACTTGGGTTTTAACTTGCAGGTCCAGAGGGAGCCCAGTACCATGATCCCAGATTCCCCCTGCACTGGCAAAATAAGCCATGATAGGGATCAAATCCCTGTTGCCAACGTTGTGTGGCACAGCAGGAGGCACCGTTGTTGGTATTGTGGCTTAGATTCCACTTCACCTTGAATTAAAGGTCTCTTAGAGGCCATTGATAGATAGACACAATGTTGTCATCCCAAACCAGTGGAAAGAAGTAGTAAATACCATAATACTTCTACACTACAAAAATTAAAGCACCTTTATCTGTTCTTTCTCCCACTTACTTGTATATGCTGTGTTTTTCTATTAATTTTTTTATCAATGTCAAATGTTGACTGCTGATGAGTTCTCATTTATTTCCCCACAAGAAGATAGTTAATGCCTATAAGATACTAATAATATCTTCCTGAGAGTTTAAAATATTAACTAACAAAAGACAGTAAATTATCACACTGTAAAAGTACCTAGATTTTTGAATGTCAAGATTTATGGTGTGGCTTTTATAAGAAAGTCAGGCCAGTGCCCCTTTACACAAAAAACAAAAACTTCTGAGCCAAAATAATTATTTTACAGGTGCAAGAAGGACACTAGAAACCCTGAGAATCCAGTACCACCACATGCATACACTGATTACTATCATTATACCATAACCTTCTCTCTTGGGTGAGGGAGTGGGGGTAGGTTATCTGGCTAATGGGAAGTCACTCTTTTAAGGATGCTCCCCACTAAAGTGCCAAGGATTGGCATGGGGGATGGGGACAGGGGACAGAAGAGTCATTTTCTAACCCAATTAGCTGGTTAGTGGAAGTTCAGGGGAACCATTTTCCCTTGTGCATCTTTGGGCGGGTACATAAATCCTGTTCCTTCAACTGGGGCACTCTCCTGTATCCAAATTAGCAGCTCTGATCCTGAAGCATATGATCAAGATTTGGGTCTGTGGTGAGCATTATAGTAATAAACTGATAGACTGGGAAGGAATGTTTTGGCTCAGCTCCAGCGCAGGGTGTAGAAAGGGGTTGCCTTCCTCACAGCAGTGTAGGAAGTCAGGGGCATACATCAAATAAAGATTAAAATTATTACAGCTTAACAGAGAAGCAGGTATACAATGTAAGCAACCAGTAAGAAATCAGAACAGGAGCCCCCAAAGTCTGAAACAACAGGAAATATATATGAAGGGAAAGTAGGTATGTCCCAGGAAAGGGGGCATGCCTCAACAAATAGAGAAAGCCTTGGGGTGCCCATTTGCAGAGGCATGCCCCAAGTGTTGTTTCACAGGATCAGGTCCCTGAAGCCCCTAGAGTGACAGGGGCCTGGCCCTACAAGACAGTGGGTGATGTCTGTTTCACTTAATGAAGGGGATCAGCCGACCTGCTTCATTTAGCAAGATATGGTTACAGCCTGATACACTTATAGTTTCAATCTAAATAAGCATTGTATTTTTTGTCCTGTATGAGGAGGATAACAGATTATTACATCACCCTAGAAAGTATCAAGAGAAAAATTAACTCTTTGAAAGTAACATTGTAACTTCTATTATACCAAGGAGAAAAAGAATAATGAAAAAAATAGCCTGAGCTTGCTTGTTCCCCACTCATATGGGGTTTAGTCCCCCTAAATTGAAAGGGTGGGGGTTTTAACGTTGTGGGTTTTTAATTGTGACCCACCCTTTCAATTTAGGGGCTTCTGTCACAGTGATGGCCTGCTGTCAGCTCCCCCTCCTCCCCCCGCTGTGGACAGCCTCTGCCAGAAAAAAAAAAGGCCCCACTTTCTTTTTTTTTTTCCCGGTGGAGCCTACCTGCCTCTCCTGTGGCCAGGGAGCAAGCTGCCAGTGGGCCCTGAGATGCGGGGGGGGCGCAGTCCTTCCCTCTTCAGAGGTGGTACCCCCTGGGCAGCACCCGACCTTAAGCACTGCACCCAGGCAGTCCTGGAGGGCACCCCCACCATGAAGGGAAGAAATGGGCCCCCCTCCCACAGCTCTGGGCCTGCCGGCAGATTGTGCCCCAGCCACCGGAGAGCCAGGCAGGCTCCACCAGGAAAAAAAAGGGGGCCCCTTGCCACTGTTTCCTCCCTGCTCCCCTTGGCAGAGCCTGCCTGAACAGCCCCTCAGCTGCCGGGGGAGGCAGGGGGCAGTGCTTCCCTCTGTGGTGGTAGCACCATGGGGCTGCTCAGGCAGGGTGCTAGCTGGGCAGGTGCTGCCTCAGCTCACAGGCAGGCAGCTCTCAGCCCCATATAACAGTGCATGGGGTGCTGGAAGCCTCGGCATGTTTGGGAATCTCAACCTTAGTGGGCTTCCAGTGCCCTGTGCACCATTCCTGCCACCTTCTCTGACCATCCAGGAATGGAGTAGCTTGCCCCCAGGGTAGTGTGGGAAGATGGCAGGAGGGTGGCTCGGTATGCTGGCAGCCAGAGAAGGGGGTGGGGATGGTGCACAGGGTGCTGGAACGCCAGACATGTTGTATGCCAGACATGATGTACATGTGCATGTTTTTTTTTTAATCCAGAAAAGTACAATTTGTCCTGATCAAACTAAAATACATTGGAGGTGGTCTAAGTTGCCACACTCAGATACATTTTTACATGGAAAAAATCATGCATGTCATGCAAAAAGTCATGCTATTACATGAGACAAATGACAATTTCTTGTCACTTTGTCACATGTACATGGCCCCACCATCATGTGTACAAGCACCCATATTCTCTACAAAACATGTCTTAAGTAAATGCCAGTAGTTTCTTTTCTCAGCCCTTCCTTTGTTTTGTTTGTATATTTGTTAGTTTGAAGTTTAGCAACTTTCCTGTGCTAATCTCAACATATTACTTAACTCTCCTTTTTAAAGCTCCTTATATCAGCTTTCAATCCAACTTCATATGGTGTGAATGCCGCTTTGTTTGATAATGAAATGCAGGCACAAGAAAGTCAGTGTAAATATAATTTGGGGAAGGAAGTACAATTCTGGGAAAAGAGAAGCAGTTATTGAAACTAGGAAGAAAAACTGTGCAGGAAGAAAAATTTTATCATGTTAATGTGGATGCCTCCTTCAGCCTGAGGTACACTTAATGTATTTTATGCAGCTAGTAACAAAACTTCCTTACAGTTTCTAAATATAATAGATATTAACTTATCTATACCAAAGAGTTCTGCACCAAGTGTGGGACTTCCTTCTGAAGGACAAACACATGTTAATTGCTGACCTAATATTAGAGATTGATTTTGATTCTGTTAATTTTGTTACATGTATTTTTTCTGAGCAGATTTGAGGAACTGACAGTAATTTGTTTTAAAAAAGAAGACTCCCTGAGTGACCAGGGAGCAAGTGAACAGCAAAAAGGGCAGGTTGAACAAGCAGTTCACTGAGAGCAAGAGGATGAAGGGGAAAAAGAAGTGGAGCCAAGCACCAGGAACCAGATCCAGCCCTAGGAAGGTAAGTGAGCCAGGGTGGCCTGTGTGTTGGGCTTGCCAAGTGTTTGTTCGGTGGGCTGTGTGCTTGGGGTATGCTCTGAGCAACTGGGAGTGCTACTAGCTGAGTGATTGCTGCCTGTGTCTGATACCAGCACTACCCAGGGGGCAGAGCTGGGTCCAGCAGGGTATAAAAGGAGATTCCCCTCGAGACCAGGGAATAAGTGAACAGGGACAGGAAACAGGGCAGTTTGCAAGCAGTCACAGGTCAGTTCACTACCTCCCTCTCTGAGGGGGAGCTTTTAAGGTAATTTCTTTCTTAATATTTAGTTTACTTTTATATTTAGTGTAAGCAGCTAAAACTCAGGAGTTAGACCAAGACTTAATCCCCTTGCTTAACTAGAGTCCCGAGTGAGGGGCAGTTCTCTAGGGAGTTTGCCTGGAAACTCTTTCACTTTTCTTCACTGTAAGCTTAGTGAGAGGAAGCAGGGGAAAGGGAACCTTGCAGGACCAAGGAGCGGTGAACAGGACAGCTTACCGGTGAGTTTTCTAGGGAAAGTCTGCTTGGAAAGCAGGAAGAGAGAGGCAGTGAAATTAGAGACTCAAAGAAATGGCTGGAGAATGTTGCAACGTCAGAGCCACTGCCACTGCCAGCACTTCTGCTTGCACCTGTGAGGTGTTTGTCCAGTCAGGACTGATCACCACTGAAGCTTTCATCCAGGTCCTGGTTTGGTGCTGTGGAGACTGCAGCTTGCAGGTTCCTTCCAGTGACAGACAGGAAGGGGAGTGACTGTGATGTGAGTGGTACCTTCTGTTCATGTCCCTCAGGGAGCAGGCAAAAATCTCTGTAAGAGGAGGTGGCAAGGCTCCAAAGCATCCTCTGCTATGAGGACTACTTCAATTTGATGCTGAAAGAGACCTCTAGGACTGTGGAGGAAGAACTGCCAGAGGCAGTATGAGAGAAGGAAAAGGACACAGACTCCCAGGAAGGTGGAAACTGGAAGTTTATGACCTCTGGCAGCAAGCAGAAATCTTCATTTCTACCTGCCACCATTTTTCTGGGGAACATATATAGAGCCCTAGCAACAGAGGAGGAGAAGGGGCACATTTAATTAATGGAGGAGGCCAGGCCAGGCATCCCCAAGTTTGGGAGGATTGAGACCACTGCCACAAAAAGAAAGAGATAGGTGGTGGTGGTTGGAGACTCCCTTTTGAGGGGGATGGAGGCATCCATATGCCCAGATTCAAAATATCACAGGATTATTCAGACTCATCCCACCCTCTGATTACTATACCATGCTGCTTATCCATGTGAGCACCACTGATGTTGTCCGGGAGGACCCTGGGAAAATCAAAAGTGACTACAGGTCTCTGGGTGCAAGGGTGAAGGGAAGGCGGGGCTCAGGTGGCATTTTTCTTAATCCTTCTGGTCCAGGGAAAGGGCCCAGGCGGCAGAGGATGCATCCTTCAGATCAATGCATGGATGCACAGATGGGGTCACCGGCAGGGCTTTGGCTTCTTTGACCATGTGATGTTCTAAGAGTAATGTGGTAGGAAAAGGGAAAAGCTAACAAAGAGGGGAAAGCATCTTCACAGACAGGCTTGCAAATATAGTGAGGGTGGCTTTACGTTAGGTTCTGCAGGGTATGGAGACCAAAGTCCTGATGTAAGTGGGGAAGCAGATGACTTGGAGAAGCACAATCAGGAGGGGATAACAGGAACCTCCCATTCTTCCTCAAAGTACGGCAATCAGCTACCTCAGATGTCTGTACATGAATGCATGGAGCCTGGGAAACAAGCAGGAAGAACTGGAAGTCCTTGCACAGCCATGGAACTAAGACATTCTTGGAATAACAGAGACTTGGTAGGATAGCTTGTATGACTGGAGCACTGTCATGGATGGGTACAAACTGTTCAGGAAAGTCAGACAGTCTGCCACTTTCTCAGAAAAACAGAACAGGATAAATAAATAACAGCTATGACAAAAGTGACAACAGCCAAGATGAAAGTGGCAGCAGCAGGACAATAGGATTTTAAAGATTTAAACACATGCCCATTTGCCCTGCTCTGCAGAGATATCTAAAATGCCTACATCCTAAAATACTGCTTTGCTCTATGCCCATCTTCATTAGAAAGGAGATAGCTTCTGAACTAGAACTTGCTTCTTTCATATCCATGCTCACTAAACAATTACCCTCTTCTGTGAGGAAGTATGACTTCAGTGCAACTGGAAAAAAATGAAAGATGATGGCTACTTTTGTAGAAGGTAGCCTCATTTTCACATGCAAAAATTAAACTGACATTAATATTAACATTAGGTTATGATTCCATTCCCACTGGTTGTAGTGAAAGATGGCAGACATTTTCCTGGGAGGAAATGCATGAGATTATGGGCACCAGTAAGAAAAAACATGAGAATTTTTTCAGGGCTTGATATCACCCCAGACCACAAATTCACAGTATTTATAATGAAATCAAAAGAGATGGCAGCTCTAGGGGTGCAGACAGACTTAACACTTGAACTATTCCAAGAATAGTTGGGAACCAGTTCACAACTATCTCTGTTCACAACTATCTCTGGGCAGAAGTGTCTACATGTACACTACTAACGTTTCTGAGTAAAACAGTCATCTTTTAGGGATTGTGCTGCTGCCAAAATGCACCTGGGGAGCGGGGGCGGTGATAGAATACCCAGAGCATAATGCCTTCCAGGGGTCAGTGCCCAGTTTCCCCAGGATTCCCCTAGTTGTGGAAGAAGACTTGGATTGGAACAGGGGCAAAGTTAAGTGGTTGTCAGGTGCTGGCGGAGCTTCATGACCTCCTGCTTATGGTTCCCAGAGGACTGGGTGCTTCAAGTCCCCTACAAAAACTCCCAAGTTTTTCTAAACCCTGTACTGGGAAGCTACCTTGTAGGATCCAAGGCTGAACTGGGTGGCAGGAGGTGGTAGGAATTGGAGAAGTTGCCAGGGTTTTCTTGTCCCCTGCTTCTGGGCTGTCACTGCTTCCTTCCACCCAAACCAGACCCTATGCCTCTGTTGCTCTGAATGCCTCACCTGTACAGACCATGCCTGTAGTTGCTCTGCATCCCATCAACCTCTGAGTAGTGTTACCCAGACAGGGGGTGATTGGGTATGTGCATGTGCTGGGGCAAAGGAGAAGGTGGTTGGGGACTTTTGGCTCTTCATTCCACAGACTAGTTGCTTTATTACTTCTCAGAGTCTCTGCCTCATGCTGTGGCCTTAAAAGAACTTTCCTTAGAAAGCAGCTCAAGTATCCGCCAGCAATTGCATGGAGATGTGTGTGCAGGGTGGAACCTGCAGGGCAGGGCTGGCTGCAAGACTGCAGTACAGAGGGCAAGGAACAAGAATTAAAGGGCTCATTCACTTCACATTGAATGTGGAATGGACAATCATTCTGTTCTATTAACTGTTCATTGTGCAATGGCTCTATTTCACCACCACCGGCACCCAACAATTGGCAGATGTTTATTTATTACAGACATAAAACCCATCCACCACAATCAGGGGCCATACAACCCTCATAGCAACTGGCTACCTACCTGCACCGCAAACAAGCCTGATACCCCTGCCAAGGGTTCCTACTAGGGAAGTGAAATGGACTTGAAGGCTTTCTGCTTTTCCAACCCTGCAGACTGTGGTCTCTAAAGGCAATAGATCTTTGATCAGGAGAGTCTTGGCTGCATCTGAGAGCAGCCCCATTGTCCTGCATGGGTTTGGGTGGGTAAAGAGCAGTGTAGTTTGGGATGCCTGGAGGACTGACCAGATGCTAGGTTTGGAGTGCTCTGTACATAACATAGAGCTCTTTCTCAAAACACTGGCTCAAAACAGTACATGATTGTCCCGGTGTGCTTTTGAAATGTTCCAGGAAGTTTAAACTGGTCTTAAGCACCATGCGCATCTAGACTCTTGGGGTTTAAAGTATATGTAGAATGTTCTAAGTATTAAGTCTGTAAGTGTCCTAGGGGTAAAGTAAGATTTGAGAACTGGGAGCCACAAACAGATTTTCCTTTGGGCTTCCACCTATAACAGAGTCTTCCTCTTATTAAGATACCAGGCTTTCATTTCCTGGTCTTAAGTTTGCTAATTACTAGAAGATCTTAAGTGAATAAGACATATATAGAGGAAACTAGCAACACTTAATCTCACAAAACTAACTACTTTGGGACAAATCATATCTGGACCTGAAACCTCATTCTGATTTGTTTAAAATGGAACCTACACCTAAATTTATCAACTGATAAAACATGACTCCTGGGTGTACAACTTTTCATTACTCAGTCTTCTGGTTGTGTTTACCACACATTTGTCTAAAATTTACATGATGTTAAACCAAGAACCTAAGAAACTAAAAAATAGTGAGAAGACAACGTATTTCACCAAGGAAAAAAAAAAAATCTCCTTTGACTGATTTCACAAATAACAACATAAAAACAGGTTTAGTCATTTTCATTTTCCACTGCAATTTAGCATTTATACAGTGTCCAGCACAGCAGACATGAACCATAAGTGGCAACAGCTAAAATTATCTCAGTGTTCTCAAAACTGTACGTTTACATGGTTATACACTTCTATCGTGTCTGTATTTAAAGTTCCTCAAAATAGAGTGTGATTTAACCACAAGTGTCTTAGCCTTAGGTATTAGCTATTCTTATCCTAACAACCCAAATGGATTTCTGGTAACACATTCCTTAAGCATAATTATTCCACACTCCCAAGAAAGCAAAATAACCTCCTGAGATGTTTAGTTAATAGGAAATAGTCAGCCCCCACACACTTTTATAGACCTTTCAGTGAAAGCAGAGACCAAAAAAACCCCCCAAAAACAAAACCCAGAAAACGCCCCCAGTTCTCATGACATATCTGCATCTCTTTTTTTGTAACTATGGGCCTGTAAGTCATGGAACAGATCACACATATCTCTATATACAGTCAGAATAAAATAAAATTCTTCAATTCCTAAATAAGTCAAAGACCATAGTCTTTTTATTTATTTGTTTTTAAACGCTTTATGAAAGAGAACACAGTGGAATGGATAATGTTGATATAAAATAGAAGCAGTACAAAGCATTTTGTGGCATACAGAGAGTAGGACCATCACCTATTTCTAATTTTCTGATGTGATCCTTCTAAGAAATCATGATTTCAAGATCACGGAGTACAGACATGAACTAGCAAGAGCTTCATTAGATTCATCCTGGAAACAAACAGCATCCGTAACACTGCTGCTTACACTAAAATGTTATGATTCAGTCCATGCAGAGACCCTCTATCAGGTAGTCACTAGGGCTGTGCAAAACTTCGGTTCCTGATTTGATTTGGTGGCCGAATCTCCAAATCTAAATAGAATCAGGAGACCCTTTAATCTCTCCAGATCAAATCAGAACCCTCCTAAATGATTTGGACAGATTTGGAAAGAATCAATGATTCTGATATAGACAGAGCTATAATGTGTTTTCTACTTACCTCAAGGTACCAGGCAGCTTGTAAATGCTGAGATGCTGGGGCAGATGGAGCATCTCACAGAAGCGTGGGAGGCTCCTTGGTGCTCTTGGCAGTGGACCCTGGAAGCACTTTCAGATCCACTGGGAGCATTCAGGGGGCCCCCTTGTGCCCCTCCCCCCCCAGCTTGGCAACTGCTGCCTCCTGGGTTTGGAGGGGTACCCAGGTTTCCACCACGGCTGATCACCAAGCCAGAGGGGCATTGGGGGGGGTAGGGGGGCACATGCTTGGCGGTGGACCTGGAAGTGGCCTGGAAGTTCTTCCAGTCACTTTCCAGGTTCACCACAGAGCACGTGGGAGGGCCTCCCACGGTCCTGTGGCATGCTTCATCTGCCCCAGCATCACAGCATTCATAAGCTGCGCCTGGTACCTTGAGCTATGTAGAAAAAACATTTAAAGCTGTGTCTATGGATGAATGGCCGATTCTCTGAATCAGCATTGAATCTTCAGATTCAGATTTATCCAAATCAAATCAGGGACAGTGATCTGAATCAATTAATCGAATCACTGTCCCCAATTCAGGCCGAACCTGAATCCGAATTGAATATGGCCCATTTTGCACACCCTAGCAGTTACCCAGCTGTTATAATTGGATCTAGCCTTTGGATCATACAGGCAGCTGTCAAAGATGTCTGGGTTTGGATCAAAGCACAATCACTGTTTCCATTTCAAGCCTGCAAGGCACATTCCTATAGCACACATCTAGAATTCATTCTGGGCATCTGAGACCCTAGAGTTGACTATGTAACAGGTTATTCAAGAAGAACAACTTTTGCAAAAGACACTCTCAGACACCTACTACATTTTTAGACAGCATTACAGAGTTAGAAATCTAGATAAAAGACCTGAACTGCAATTCTTTCCCCTCAGAGCCCGAACGACTTATAAGAGATCTGAAAGATTTGATTAGGGCCCTTCTGGTCCCTTCTGCCTTCCTCCAGCAAAATCTTTCTGTTCTTGCAATAAAATGGCTTCTTGCATGCAGAATTCCCATTTTTATTAACACAATCTTCAGCCCAAGCATAAAAATCCAGCATAAAACCATGCTAGGTTTACGTGCACAATGTTTTTGCTTCAGTACAGGTGGTAAAACAGATGAGATTTAGCAGTTCAATCCTTGGCTGCTATGTGAAGGATTCTTTTTGTATTCCTACTTTTCTTAGCCTTGTTACGTATTCTATACATACAATAACATGTATCACTTCAAACTGTCTCTCAAAACAGAACACATATTGAGGAGAGATATAAAATAGAGGGACATAATGTACGTCACAATCTTAACTGAAGCTCACAAAACAAAATGAAATCCATAGACTGACAGAAGAAAGGAAGAAACTAAGAGCCTTGTTACATGTTGCACTTTGAGCTAAAAATCGTCTCTGTCCCCCACTTGCACAGCTATGACTTGTCACTGGACAGCAGGCAAGCAGGGGACAAACTAGGAGCTATAGTTGTGAGTTGCCAATAGAGGGCTCTTGAGTCAGGACATACTTCTATCCCTGCTTTAAGTGTGGGTGTGAGAGATGGGTTGGAGTGGGGGGAGCATGAAGCTGGGTAGCGGAGACAATAGGATGGGGGTGAGTAATGAAATGGGAGGTGGGAAGTAAATGGGGGTGAGGGAAGGATGGTGAAATGAAGGAAGTCAACCATGGAAGGAAACAATAAAAATAACTGAAAACAAAAATAAATTAAAAAGAAACAATGAACAAATAAATTAAAGAAAGTCTTACATTTTTTAAAAAATTGGGATTGTGGTGTGGGAGGTACTGGTTATGTGTCCTGTGGTGGCTTGGAGATGGAAGTGATGAAGGAAGTCACTTTACAGGAAGCTACTACCCCTGACCTTTGAAGGAAACCCTAGTTCATGGGCACACAGTCCTGCCCCCTACCTTATTTCCTCCACCTGGACCCATCTGTGCCATGTGACCTGGTTAGCTAGTGTGCACTCTGCAGGCTGCGAGTATGGGGTCGCTCATCTCCAGGTGGGAAGGTCAAACCCCCAGAGGTAGGACAGGGAGCTGGCTTGGTGGGCAATAAAGCTCAGGGAATGGAAAGTTTGTCCACATAGAACAGGGGAAAGGGACACTGCATCCTGGAACACTGGAGGACTGCAACTTGGGTGGCTTCTCACTGGGGCATGGTCACACATTAATGGAACACAAGCTGGGTAACACAGATCAGAGAGAAACCTGTGCTGGAGTGATATAACTTTAAGATGCCTAAAGTGTGCTTAAAACTAGTTTCAGGTGTTGTGTAAACAATCCAGGGGTTAAGAGGGCCAGGAGCCACCAAAAATTAACATGCAACAAAGCCTTAAGGAATGTTTCATGCAGAAAGTTAACAGCGAAATTCTCAACAAAAGCCAGAGCCACCAAAACCCATCTCCCTCAGAGAGAAAAGCCATACAGTTCCTATGATTCAACAACATAACAGAAATCAAAACCAGCACACAAAGGAGGGGCTATTGTTATTTTTCACCATCAAGAACTATTGTTATTCTTAACCATCAAGTCTACATCAATGACCACTGCCAGACGAGCGAAGATGTATGGTATTTTGAAAAAAACCCAAGCCAAAAAAAAGCTTGGCTGGCCAGAGCAACATTCCTGCTGCCAGCCAAGTTCCCAGCTGAACGAGTGTCATGGTTGCAGCCCCCCAGAACCCCAGGTAAGGCTGCTGGGGCCAACACAGTTGCTGGCACCAGCCTCCCCTATCCCACTTAAGGTAACCTGCCACGCACCACAGCACATGTAGTATTGGCGTTCCCTAGGGACAAGCAGCAGTGGAACAAGGCATGACGCTGCTACTTGTCCCTGGGAAAACAAACATCTGCACTCATCTGGATGTGGCCGTTGAGGCTAACAGACAACCTCTGACACAAAACATGATAAAGAACTCAGGGGAGAACCCCACACCAATATTAGCTCAGGAAGTGGAAAATATTATCAAATCCTTTCTGTAGCAGCTTCAGGAAAAACTACTTCCACTAATCCCCTACTTTCCTACCCCAGGAATATTTTATATTCTCCCAAATATTCACAAAAAGGTAGCTCTAGCAGCCCTATTATATCTAACAACAGTACCTTCACTGAAGAGGTATTGGCATCCATAAAACTAGCATGAAGCCACTTGTCATGCAAAGAGTAAGTTTTCAGCAAGATTCTACAAGGTACAATGGACTTCTTCAACAAAGTCCACATTATCAACCACCTCCCTAAAAAGGCCATATATTCAACCATGGCTGTCACCAGCCTGTATACTACTATCCCACACCATGAAGGCACAACTTAAATACCTTAAATACCTACAAGAACATGGACTACATTCAGATTTGCAACCACAACGTATTTCACAAATCATCCATTTCATCCTCACCGACAACATTCTCACTTCCAATAATGGGCACTTTCTCCAACCAAGGTCATAGCTATGGGTAGAAAGGTGGCTCCCCAACGTGTTAGCCTCTTCATGAGCAACCCTACACTGTACCTGCATTACATAGCTGACATTTTTATCATCTGGGATGAACATGTGGGACTTGCTTATTGACTTCCATTACAGTTTAAACAACTACCACGCTCCAATCAAATTACCTCTAGAATACTCCTACAGTAACATTAACTTTCTAAATACTATGATCCACAGCCAGGACGGTACTTTACAATCTGCTATACAAAAAAAATAATGGATCAACATGGATCAACATGATGAATGCATGGATCAACACATTTATACCAACATAACCAGCAATCATCCCCAAAACACAAAAAAAGTTATGATCTACATTCAGGCCCCCAGAATACTAGTGACACCCATCTCACCAAATACAAGACCATCTTTACCCAGCAAGCACACTCCAGCAGGGATATAGACCATATCTTTGAAAGAATCATTCAAATATCTTAACAGCAATTAGCTGTACCACAGATGCACAAAAAAGGTAACCCTGACAGACCCATCATATTTAACAGTGTTACAAAAAGAATATACCCACTGACTGCACACCTTAGTTGCCACCTCCAATCTTATGCTCAGCCCAGAAAGAAGGATAATCAAACAATTACAGCCTATATACTCAAAAAAGACCAAACCATGTGAACAACATTCCTTGATCCTCTTCTCCTGGCCTTCACACAGCCCCTCTTCCCTGCCACCCCCCCCGGAACCTTGCCTACTCCATTTTTGGAAACAAACCATTGGCAAACAGGCATCTAATGGGTCCCAGCCTTGCCTCAACAATAAATACAAGACTTGTCAACTCATTTCTACAACCACAACAATCACCACTCCCCACAATAAAACCATCAGAATCCTTGGATCATGCACATCTCTCTCCCAGAATGTAGTATACCTCATCCAGTGCACCAAATACCCCTTTGGTAACTGCAAATGAAACCAGGCAACAAGTACACACCAGAATGAATGATCACCCCCCAAAAAAGATATAAACACTAGAAGACAGGGAATATATTCTGTTGAACATAAGAGGGCAGGCAGGAGGTGATTTATTCTGTACACACACACACACACACACACACACACACTTATTTATTTACAGAATAAATCGCCTCCTGCCTGACCTCTTATGTTCAATGGAATTTTACAACAAAACACCTTCAAAAGACAAGCCTGGGAATAAAAAAGCATTAGCCTGTTGGACATGAAGACCCAGGAATTTAAAATAACAATGAATTCATGGTCTATTACAAAAAGACATACAAAAAACTAGACCTCTTGGTTCCAAAATGATACCTTTTATTAGACCAACTGGTAAATGGCAAGAAAAAAGTGCCCTTTTCTGCAGGCTTTTGGGATCCGAGTCCCTTCATCAGGCTCTGGGAAAGTATAGATGGTAGAAGATGGTAAATTACAATCTACTTGGCACTCACTATAATCTCTGACCTTCACAAGTGATAAAAACCCTCCAGAACGACCCTGCTCTCCACTCATCAGGTGTTTATTGCATCTCTCCTGTCTGTTGACTACCTGATAATTTCTTGTATATCTTGTTTTTACTTACATATGCAGTTTTTTACAACCTTTGTTTCATCTGTTGCTTAGCTCTGCTATGCCTGCTTCTTTCTCAGGGACCATGAGAAGGGTACTGTGATACTCAAAAGCTTGTCTAAATCTAACCCAAGCATGCAATTGAACCAATAAAAGATATCACCGACAAAAAATGTACCTGCTTCCCATAGACTGACAGATATTATCCCCATCTATTCTTAACTTAATTCTTCTTAATTTATCACCATCTATTCTTAACTTTTAAAGCGCTTCCCAGAATCTCCTTGCTCTTTTGGCTTCAGAAACAACCTTCCCTTGTAAATATTTTTAGTATTCCCAACTTTTTAAAACCCATGAATATACAGTAATATTTGACACTAATGATAAATAGAAGACCTATCAACTTATCTCTATTGCTACACTCTAATGATAAAACTTAAACTGCAGACCAGGGCAGATAAGCTAAACCTCTTTATCTACTGAAACAGTAACTACACAATTGGCTAAACTTTTCTAGGCAGAGTTTTCTTCACTTTAGGGATAAATTTTTCATATGTACCTAAGGATTAGATCCTCAAAAGGATTTAAATACCTAACTCTTTTTCAGGTTAATCTGATGATGCTATTTTCACCATCTGTTCTTAACTTTTTAAGTGATTCCCAGAATCTCTTTCCTCTTTCAGCTTCAGAGAGCAAAGTTCCTTGAGATAGCAAGGTTGCTTCATGACACAGATGAACCATTATACTAAACTGATCCAGAGAAATAAATAATATATACAATAATGTTTTAAAGTTGGTATATACAAAGGGCTTTTTCCCCAAGGCTGAGGAAAAATGTGCACGAAAATGAGGAGGTTCTTTAAAAAGTTTATTAGCTAAAAACCCATGATTCACAGCCAAACAAAAATAACTTGGGTAAAAACTCATTTTGATTCAATGGCAAAATCAATGTCACAGTTGAAAATAAAAAAGTAATTTACAACAAATGGAAAAAAGGAAAACATGGCTATAAAATACATTAGAAGTTATTACGTGTAGAGGAGAGGGTGCTAAAATTCTGTTGAGGAAAATGTTAAGACCAATTATAGAAATAGCAGGTGTAATTCAGGTGTATATATAGTGATAGGGTATTGGGAAATTGGGAAGAGGCATAAACATTATATGAAGACTGGAGAAAATGGCTTAAGTGATGTAATAAGTATGATTTAATTAATTTTAAGAGATTTAAGGAATCCTATCTACTTAGCTTATCCAATAGAAGGTGACTTGATTCAAACGTGGCTAAAGGGCAGAGAAAGGCACAGCAAGAACTACGCAATTCTTGAAAACTTAAGGCAAGCAAACTCAAATCAGTAATAAAAAAACCTTCTGCCTTCAAAGGTGATTAATACTGAAAGAATCTACCCAGAGGAACAAGGGATTCTTCTTCTTTCAGTGTCTTCAGTTTAAGATGGATGCCCTGAAACAAAAACTCAGATACGCGGGATCAACAAAGGGGTACATGGATGAAATATAATGGCCTGTGATACACAAGTCAAAACAGATGATCTATTGGTCCTTCTGGCCTTAAACAGTGTCTTAAAGTGACTGATGCCATATACAAAAGTGCACCTACTGAAATATAGTTTATATAAACTTGAGCGCCAACAGCAAGAAGTAAGAACCTCCTACATTTCTGTACCCATACCAACTTAAGGACGTGTAAGATGGCCCAAATTGCAAAATATAAACCCTAATGACCTAATGATACATAAAATATATTTAAAAACTCTTTAGTGAATATTTTATATTCCAAAGCCCGGAATCTGGGTCATAAACATAATGGAGCACCAGTAAACAACAATGATAAGTGAACGCCTCTATTTCATTGGAGATGATTAACAGGAAAGACTATTAACAGGAGAATGCTGAGAGAGTCATGACATGCTCATGCATACTGTTGTCAGTAGGTCACTTAACTGATGAAAAACTGGGTTTTTTTCCAGCCACAACCCCACAACATGATAAGCACAGACAGATTAATGTACTAGCTTGGAACCCCACATACAACAGTAAATTCAGCAATTCATCCATGTTACACATGGTAGGCCAGGGCATTAACTATCTAAGGGTAGAAACAGACATCATTTTTCATTCCCTTTGTGCCACCATAAAAATATTTGTGGTGACACAGAGGCCAAGCTAACAGATGTCCATGCAATAAGCCTTGCTGTGCCATAATAGTGGCTGCAAGAAAGTTGGTATCAAGCTGTGCCCCTATTTAGCACCGCATGTCTGTTTACTTTACAGCGCAAAAGCATGGGCAACTCGGAGCTACCCGTGCTCCCCAGTTATGCCAGGCAGGTGCTCTAGGGGCTTGAGGGGCCCAATCCTATGTACACTAGGAATTCCCAGACGGGATCCTGGGGGCATGTCTCAGTAAGCGGGGAAAGTTGGGGTTTCCCTGCTTACTGAGATACATGTCAGAGATCCCAGGGGTGTATCTTTAAGTGGGGAAAGCTGGGCAGGTGCTTTCATGGTTTACAGGGCCTGATACTGCCTGGGTGCAAAGGACTGGGCCCCTCAAGCTCTGGGAGAACACATTGCCTATCATTCTGCAGCATCAATGCGGAAGGGAACAGGTGATGTGCATTTCACACAAAGAAACAGATCAACTGTGCTGGAATGCAGCCTGGCATATCTGATTCATTTCGTTTGGTAGCATCTATTTCTACCCTAAAACACTTTCTTAAGCTCCCAGGCTCTCCTATAGATTTAAGTCTAAGCTTCTAGCCCAATTTATAACCCAAGCTGCCTTGTCTTAACTGCTATTTTAAGCAGAATTAGTTAACCCTTGTTAACTAATCACAGATAAAATAATATCTACATCAGTGTGCATACTTTCTTCGTTGGAGGGAAGTCTATCAAGGAATCACAAGGGTAGTTGAATGAAAGGTAACTACATCTCAGTTTTGGGTCTGCCAATCTTGATACTAGGGTTGGAGTGTTCAGAACCATAGAAAAGTAGTGCTGGAAGTGACCTCCATCTAGATCATCTAGTCCAACCCCCTTAACCTGAGGTAGGATCATCCCTTTCCAAACCATCCCATACAAACTATAATCACAGCTCTACATAAGATTGCCATCCACCGTGACACAGCACAGACCTAACACCCTAACCTGCCACAGGTAAAGCAGGGAAACCATGACAGTCAATGTCCTGCTTCTATGAAATATTGTTAATACATGCTCAAGTTTTCTCAGGTAGAGGGCTACCATACCCCATCCCCCTGCTACAAAGGAAGGCAAAAAACTCCCATAGTTCATACCGATTTGACCATGGAGTAAAAATCCTTCCTGACTCCATATATGGCAATTGGTTTGACCCTGAGCAGAGGAACCGGCACACCCCAGTCAAAGTTCCCATGCTTGGCAGTAGTCAATACCCAGTAACTCTGAGGAAGGCATAAAAAAACTACGCTGACATGTAGCAAAAAAAAAAAGGGGCGGGGGGCAGGCGCAACCAACAAAGGCCATAGTACCCATAGTAGAACATGGACATAGCTATGCCTAGATCATCCCTGACCAGTGGCTAGCCAAACTGGTCTTGAACACCTCCAGTGATGGAGAGTCCACAGCTAGGTAGCCTATTCCACTGCCTCACTATTCTAACAGTGAAGAAGTTTTTCCAGATATGCAATCTAGACTTACTTTTTTGCAACTTCAAACTATTGGTCATTTTCCTCCTCTCTGCAGCAAGAAAAAAAAAGATGCTTTCCTACTTCTTTATGCCTTTCAAGTATTTGAAAACTGCTATTACGTCTCCTCTTTAAGCACCTTTTCTGCAAGTTGAACATGCCTAATTCCTTCAACCTCTTCTTATATGACTTGCTTTCCAAGCCCTTTATCATTTTTCTTGCTCATCTCTGGACTTTTTCTAGCTTCTCCATGTCCTTTTTAAATTCAGAGCCCAGAATTGCACACAATACTCCAGATGAGGCCTAAAAACTGCTGAATAGGGAGGCACTGTCACCTTCCGTGCTTTGCACCTAATGCTTCTATTGATGCATCCCAAAACTGCATTTGCCTTTTGTGCAGCTGCATCACACTGCAGATTCATATAAAGTCTGTGACTATTTTATAGTTGTGTTTTTGATTATTCCTCCTGAGATGCAGCACCTTGTAATTGTCTGCATTGAACTGCATCCTGCTAGTTCTAGTCTAACTTTCCAATATGTCAAGATCCTTCTGAATTGTGCTCACACCCTCCAGTGTATTCACAGCCCTTCCCAGTTTTGTTTCATTTGCAAACTTGCTCAAGAAGCTTTCTAGGCCAGCATCCAAATCATTAAATGAACACATTGAACATCACTGGGCCCAGGACAGACCCCTGCCATTCTGACATGGACCCATTAATAATGACCCTTTGCTTGAAGCTATGTAGTAGTTTTATCTAGCCCACATTTCTCCAGTTTATGAAAAGATCATGCAGGGCCTTGTCAAAAACTTTGCTGAAGTCCAGATATATTATACCCACAGCATTCCCTACATCCACTCATGTATTTACTTTGTCAAAGAAGGAGATCATACCCTGCTGCCTTGAATTAATTCAGATCCAACAAAAGCTCTCTGTCTCTTTTGTGATCTTTTCCCTCAGCTTTTCCCCTTCCTTATCCCTAAAATACCCATTAGGTATCTGGCTGCAGTGTAATGTTTTGTGAAAGCTGAGCAAGGAAGCTGTTGAGTAGATCCTCCTTCGTTGCATCTTTGGTTAGGACTTCCCCTCGGCTTTTTAGCAGAAAACCCACAGCTTCCTTGGTTCTTCTTTTTTGGCAAAAATACTTACAGAATCTCTTCTTGCCGTCTTTAAACTCCTTTGCCAGGTGCAGCTTGTTCTTTATTTTTGCATTCCTGATTTTTTCCCTGCAGGCTATTTCCTGGTACACATATAGTACGAATTTTTGCATATTAGTTATTATATTTAAATGATAATAGTAGTGAATTGATAAACAACCATGATTGTATTAGATTTATTTTGGTCTTTTATGAACAACTAAAACTCTCTGCTTGACGTAAGTAAATGAACTTAGTATGCCCTGTGTACATGAGTGTCTGTGTGAGAGGGTGAATGGTGAAAGACTGGTAACTATTTGCATGAAAACAGAAGAAGATTTAACTGATTGTGTAAGCAACAAGATGCTAATGTACAAGTTACCAGACAGTAAAATAATTAAGTTAATGAATAGTTAGCTGAAGAACTCATCTATGATCAAGTGCAAAGGAGATAGTGAAAAGAAGGAATTCTGCATATCTTTGCCATTTGAACTACAAAATGCTTCAAGGACACAATGCTTCAAGGTAGAGATATCAATGGAGCTACCAATGGAGATACCAACTTTACTGGAATGACCTCAAGTTCAGATAACCAGAAGAAACAACCTCTAATTAAAAACTGAGCATGTAAAAACCCCATTGCTGAACAAAGACGTGAAATCCCTGTAAAAGTGAGATGCAGACAAGGCAAGATGGGGAATCCACTCTTTGTGGAGTCCTGGAGCAAAGGCACATTTGTTTACCCCCCGCTCTCTGGACTGCCCATCCAGTGCTAACATTGAATAGCTTGTTCTGGTAATTATAACATCTTACTGGAGTGGTTTTGTCTGTATGTTTGTCTATATCTGTTTGTATGTATGCTTGTGCACGTCTGCTTGTATGATTGGTGTGTCCAAACTTATGTACGTTTCATGTAATCAATAAACATGGAATTTTGCTTTATCCCCCTGTATGAGGTCTTGCTCTTAATTTGAGTAATTGGCAATTTAAGTAACACATTTCCTTGGTGACCTGCCCCTTCTTCCATTGCTGTACACTTTCCTTTTGCACTTAAGATACTTTAGAAGCTTCTTGTACAGCCACATTGGTCTCTTGACATTCTTCTTGTGCTTCCATCATGTTGGGACAGTTCCTTGTTAGGCTCCCAATATTATGTCCACCCTCCCCCTTTCCCTCTTTGAAATCTAGCATCCTAATTTTGCTAACCTCATGTTTCCCTGTCTTAAGAGCTGGAAATCTATTGTATTGTGATTGCTTCCTCCCAAGTTGCCCATCACCTTCACATCCTCCACCAATTCTTCCCTGTTGGTCAGGACAAGATCCAAGACAGATCATTTTCTTTCTGGGACAGAAAGTTGTTCTCCACACACGTTAGGAACCAGCTTGACATTTTATGTTTGGCTGCATTGTTCTTCTAGCAGATGTCCAGAAACTTGAAGTTTCCTATCAGAACCATCCCAAAGCTTTTGGGTAGATCTATCACCTGTGTTATGAGTGACTCTTCCCCACTTTTCCTGATTAGGTGGCCTATAATAAATCCCCAACATTATATTAGTGCTGCATCTTTTACCTTGCATCTTCACCCAAATGCTTTCTATTTTGCTGTCTTCTTCCTCCTGAACCAGGGAGCATATGTATGTGTTTTTGACTGTGAGGGAGAAGGAAAGAGGGAGTTGGGAACAAGCTTACTGGAGTAACAGAGATCACAGATATGCTCAAACCAGTCTGCCTATTACCAGGAGGAATGTGCGGTGACACCCTGCCCCTGTTTTAGGAAGCAGCTGGCCTGCACACGGGCAGACAGAGAGGATAAAAAGAGAGAATGGCAGACTGAGTGGGGAGAGAAGGTGAACAGACAGCACAGAGATACCACAATTTCAGCAACTGTGGATAATACAGATGAATGGTATCGGACATCAGAAAAAGAGAAGACAGAGGCAACCGGCAGGAGGAGGAAAGCAGTGAGAATGCTCCAGGGAGGCAAGGGAGTGAGAAACTGCGAGCTGAACTGACTTTGAGTTTACAGGATGTCAGATGATTAAGGGCTCAATAGAGATAAGGAGCCTAGGTGGTATAAGGAACCTAGGTGGTATTGACTTTGAGTTTAGTCTAATGAACTGCTAGCACATGCACTTTCCTTTGCCTTAAGCACTTAACCCATTTCATATTGCCACTTTAGCTCCTAAAGCATGTTAGTGGTACTTGAATAAGTTATTGTAGTAAAGCACTTTAGGAATAGGTGGGAAATGCTATTATAACTGAGTGCTTAGCAAGTGGGTAGGAGGGCATAGTGTAGTCATTCAGTAGTAAGTGCATTTTAGAGGCTACAGGGATGTGTGCAATACTAGGCAGCTAGGACCGGGAGAAGACTTGGGGGTGGACCAAGTGTGTGATAACTAAAATAGTACTGGAAACCTCAAGGGTATGAATTGAAGAGTACTGGGAAAGGTGCAATAGCTGGGCACTTTAGATCCCATATAATATCAGCAAGATTTTGGATAAAAGCTGATCATTGGACTAGTGACAAGAACTACACCCTAAATGAGTTCATTTATTTTTTCATTTATTGCATTAGTGAATGATGGTGTACTCTCATTGCTGCCAGATTTGACATATTATTAACATTAAGGTGGAGTAAGGCTGGAGTATGAGGGGAGGTTGGAGCCCCAGAATCCTGTAAAATCATTAACAGTCTAGTAGAGCTGTGCAAAATTTCACCAAGTGTTTTGTTTTGATGTGTTTTGAGCTCAAAACAGCAAAATTGAAATGAAACAAAAGGCTTTGAAACAGCTTCAAAACAAAATGAGGGCACTCAAAACATTTAGAAAGTTTTGAAATGTTTTGAGTTTCAAAGCAGCCTGGTGGCGGGGGAGAGCCACGGCTGTGCTCCAAGCGGGGGGAGGCTGCTGCTGCTGCCTGGGGGCAGTGGCAGCACCAGCTTTCCCGATGCTGGGTGTGGGCTGTGCCCAGCACCGGTCCCAGGTGGCAGCAGCAGCCTCTTGTCATCTCAAGCACAGATCTGGGGTCCTGCACCTCTGGGAGGAGTCCAGCACAACACTACAGCCCTTCCAGGAGTGATGGCCCCCAGATCTGTGTGCAGGATGATAGGAGGCTGCTGCTGCTGGCAAGTGACATGAATTGTGCTTGTCAGCACCTTGGGGTGCAGTTTCCCAGAAATCTCCTTGAAGCTTGGCAGGCTTAATGTCCTCAGAAGGGGATACCATTCCTGCAATTTTCATCTGAATTGGGCAAGACATGACAATGTTATAAGCATTTTCATGATTCCCCATTATAACCTATGGCAAACCGTTGAAACGCGTCGAATCAGCAAAACAGTTTCTATGAAATGAAATGGAACGGTGCTTCAAAATGAAAGGAAACAATGAAACAAAAAACACTATCACTTCAAAATGGTGAAACAGAAGTTGAAACAAAACAGTGCTGTTTTGCACAGCCCTGGAGTCTAGCAATTTCCGGATGAAGGGCTTAAGGCTGTAACAAACAGGGCTGAACACCTCTCAGTTATAAGAACTAGAAATCGTAACAGGCAAGTTGCATGAAAAGACAGTCCTGAACTCCTAAGATAAGGAAACATGATGGCTCTTGTGTGAGAAGAGGCATTGGCAAGCTAGTAAGGTCGGTGATGGGTCCCAGAGCATACACTGACATACAAGGCAACACCACCGCCTTTTCTCTAAACCCTGTCCTTCCAAAAGAGAATGTAGCCCTCAATACTGGCATTCCAGTCATAACGGCTGTCCTACCAGGTCTCAGTGATACCAACCAGGTCATAGTTCTTTTCACAGGCTGCAGTTCCCAGCTCATTTCATTTATACCCCATACTTCTCACATTTGTATATATGTATACATGTACATATTTGTATACATGCATTTTGTAGTTTGACTTCCTCTCTTTCCTTTTGCATCACTATTTGCAGTCCAGTAGCTCTCTGACCCTTTCCCAAAGTTGAGTTGTCTCTTAAAGTCCTTTCCTATCTGGACTGTGTGCTCAGTTGCTGGAGGGTTTTGATCACTATCCTAGTGATCAAAACCTAGTTTAAAGCCCACCTTACTAGGTTGGCCAGATGATGCCCAAAGATGCTTTTCCCACTTCTTATTAGATGGATCCCATCTCTTAACAGCAGTCTTCCTCCCAAGAACATTGATTTATTGTCAAAGAAGTTGTAGCCTTCATGTTGACACCACTATTCAACTTCCAGGATACAATGGTTTCTGCCCAGACCCTTGTCTTCCATGGGAAGAATCAATGAGAACACCACTTGTGCTCCAGTCTCCTTTAACCTCTTGCTAAGAGCCTCATAATCACCTCTGATCTGCTTCGTGTCATGCCTGGTGGTATCGATGTGCCTACATGGACAAATAGGAAGGGGTAGTGGTCTGAAGGATTGATGAGCTTTGGCAGTCTCTCTGTGATGTCCTGAATTAAGGCTCCAGGCAAGCAGCACACCTCCTGGGGACCCCAAATCTAGATGACAAATTGTCCTCTGCACAGGGAAGTCACCAACCACTACCATTCTTTTTTTCCTTTTTGGTGCAGTGATCCTGGAACCCCTGTCCTTTGGGCCATGCACTTTCTGCTCTCTAGGATGCTGCCTCTTATGCCTCATGCTGGCAGATTTCCTCTCTTCTGCCTTTTCCTCATCAGTTCCAAAGCAGAGTCCTTGAAAGCAGCTGCTGACTTTAATCTGCTGCTTCTGGGGGGTGGGGCAGGGGCTCCTTCTTCAAACCATCTCATGCTGCCACTTCTCCTCATTGCCCTTTACCCCATGTAGTACCAGCCTCCCATAACCCTTGTCCAAGTAATATTCCTGGTCCCAGATGCAATGCAGCATCTACCTGTGCTTCTAATCTTTGCATCTTCTCCTCCAAAGTGGACACCAGCTCACGCTTAGTGCCAATGAAGTGCTATTGACCCTCTGGGAGGAAGACGAACACAGCATATCCCACAGGTCACAGCAGCTACCCCAGACTCCATTTGTGCCTCCTTTGCTCCTTGGAGAATACCTAAGCTTTAAGGAAAAAAGAAAAGGTGTGGGGGGGTGGGGAGGAAGAGGGAAAAAGACACATCACAAGAACCCACACACCAAACAATTCTGCCAGGGCCCTTGCCCACACTCAAAGACACCCATGCAGCGTCTCCTGCTCTCTGGCTCCCTCCTCAGGCCAATTCCTTAAGCAAACTTCCTCTCCATTTTTGTCCTCTGTTCTCTCCACCCCTCAATTATTTAAATTAGTCCCACCCAGAACAAGCTCTGTCATTCAGTCATCCCAGGATGAGGAAGGGCAGGGCACACCACAGGGAAAAAGAAAAAAAAACCCCAAACACACACAGCAGGCACTAGGCAAACACTCTAGCACCAATCAGACACCCCAAGTCACTAGCACAGAGAAAAGCTTCTTTAAGGCAGTCCCTCACCTGAGCTGCTTAGCCCAGACCCACTGCTCTCTGCTTACTGTTCAGCTTACTGTTATTGATGGGGGGGGGGGGTTATGCTTTTTTTTTTAAACTAAAACAGCTTAAAGTTAACATTGTACAGCTAAGATGATCAGCTGTTATTTGTCATATAGAAATTTAGAAATACGAACTACTTAAAAAATACTCCTACTTGGCTGCATAATTTTTTTTTAAAAGATTAACTTTCTAGGATTAGGCTAGAAGATTAGACTTGGCTCTTGTGCAAAGGTATTTTTTAGAAAGGGAGAGCATGAAAAGCAAGTTCCTTCTGAAAAGATCTTTTGCTTTTTATTTCCTCTTTAGCACAATCACAAACCATGTTTTCATGTTGGCATTAGCTTTGTAGAATATTCTGGAGAAATTCCAGCTTGGTTGGCAAGGCCTGCTACAAAGGTTAGGCTCTCAGTTTCAGAGACATATTACATACTAGGTCAACAGAGCTCATTTTAAGTGGTTTAGTGGAATTAGTTGAGCGATTAATGCTCAGATTAATAATGAAAAGCACCAGTTTAAAGCCATTTTCTGCTATAAATTCTTAAAACTCTCATGCCACAGTTCCTCAGGGGTGTTTGCTCAGGACCTTGGCTAGTCTCTGACAGTACCCCTCTAAAGGCAGCCTAGGCATAGCTTCTAAAGTGCAGGGGAGTAGGGAGGGGAGGAGGAGCCTTGGCTCCTTCCCACACAGAGACCCTGGCTTTTTGGTCCCCAAATCTCCCCACTTGTTCTGTGGCCATGACTCAAGGAGAGGAAGTTTCTCACTTGTTGGGGAGAACAAGTGCAATCTGAAGTGCTAAGAAGAAAAGCTGTTTCCGGCTGTAAAGTTGTTTCAGTGGGGCAAAGACCACATAGCCAGAGGTCCTCTGCCTCCTCCAAAGAATGAAGAGGTCCTTCTGTGCTCAGTCCAGCACTCCTAGCATCCCAGAGTTACTGAGCTGGTCTCTTTACAGCCTACCCAGATCCCCAGGCCCCCAAAACTCCTCTGCCAGTCTCTGTTTTCAAACTCCATCATCCAGGACATGACACCCTCCTTGTCCAGCCTATTCTCCTATTGTCATTTTTATCAAATTCAGCTTTCTTGGAGCCACCTGAGTGTGACTAGTAATCCCATCTCTCTTGACATGTCTGTCAACAAAAGTTGTTCAAGTCTGTTGATACTATAGGTCCATCTCAT
Source organism: Crocodylus porosus (assembly GCF_001723895.1). Lineage (NCBI taxonomy): Eukaryota > Metazoa > Chordata > Crocodylia > Crocodylidae > Crocodylus > Crocodylus porosus. The sequence goes on along the minus strand of NW_017728886.1, from coordinate 65,114,042 downwards.
TTCCTCCAGCATGTAGGTAACTGTGAGACTTATCCCTTCATTCCCCATGCACAGACTAGTGAGATAACCTGAGGCACACAAAATTACAACATGAATACATTTAAAACAGAAATATTACAGTAACTGTTTATATAGATTGGAGTTATCTGCCAAGCAGGCATTAAAGTCCACAGGTCCAGTTCTGCTCCCCTGAAACCTATGGCAAAACTCAAATTACTTCATAGGAATAAGTGATAGCCTTAAAACAGGGAGACCCTGGTGGAACACTCCAAAAAATAGTTCAGTGGCTAGCTCAAGGCCAGCATGAAAATGCAGTGGTTTTCTTTTTATCACTGACAGTGTAAATGGACACAGCATTTTTTCCAGAGAAAGCCTTGTGTCCTGGGATCCTACAGAGGTACCTTTCAATTATACTGCTTTAAGTACCTGTGAAGTATGTGAGATAAAATGTACTAATACATTTTCCCCTTTGTAAAAATTATACAGTGTTGCATATGTCTGTAAGGTAACCATGGATCATGCAAGTTAATTGGCAATCATTACCAGGGCTGTAAAGGGCTGTGCTGCTCTTTTGTCCTCTGTATTGACTTGAATCAATCAGGACCATCTCAAATGTCTCATTTTCTATTCTGAAGTTTAACAAGATGTTATAATAACACCCAGAAGTATATCATTTCACAATGATGTGGTAAGTTGAGTAATGGGTAAGTTGTTCTCTAAAATGCTATGAGCAAATATGGCATAGTGAAAAAAAGGTTAATGTTTGTTGGGACAGTGATTTGATCAGTATTAATTAAATTAAGTTACTCCAAGTATCTTGACAGGAAATGATCACTTAGAGATTTACTGGTTCAGAGGTTTGACCCCTCATAGACAATAACCTACTTCATCAGATGTTACTGGTGAAATAGGTTGTTGCCTGTGAAAGGTCATACCTCTGGACCAGTTCATCTCTAAGCAACCACTCTGCCCTACCGTCTGCCTGATTTCAAACTAACATGGAATACCAACTCTGTCTTCAGGAGAGATTAAGTGAATTAAAGACTAATAGGCCAGCTGCATTAAAAAAAAACAGATTCCACATTTACTCAAATACAAGATGAGGTAGAAAAGCTCCTCGTCTTATAATTGCATACAAGGACATCTCACCAAAACCACTGTCTATCATTAATATGCTGCTAAAAGCAGCATGTGCTCAGTAACAGAAACCAACTATAAAGCTGACTGAGTGCGGCCAACTCTAAGCATGACTACAAAATACATGGCCCACATTGGGCAAACCTGCCAATGGGAATCTACCTCAAAATAGGCTACTGCAGTCTATCTGAATAACACATATGCTTGTGTCCATTAAGAGCAGTACCCCTCATCACTGACTCTTTCTAAAGTCACAGAGAGCCACTACATTGCATACATTTTGACTTCTTCTTTACACCCACAGCTGAGCTGCACCTTTCTTTCCCATTTCTAATGAGCCCTGTTTCTTCACTAGCCATACATGCTTGTCAAACATGACAAAATGGGGCTTAAAAAAGATCAACCAGAATTTCTCTGTCAGCCCTTCTCTCAACCTGGAGCATATGATTAGCGTGGCCCTGCCCTCCCCCTGCGGGAGCTGGAGTAGGCTGATGTTTGCCTTATCTGCATATGAATTTTTGGAGTATCCCAGGACTCATGACAGGAACACCTAGATCCAGTCAGGAGCATGGGCTAATTAGCACATGGGTCCTTGGGGGAGAGGGGAATGTTTGGAGAACGTATGCATACTGAGCAGTGCTGAACTGTGGGGTCACTGCAGCTTGAAATGCTGTTGAATCTATTGGGGCCCAGCCGAATGAACTACATGATAAAGCATGAGCCTTTGGACTAATATCATGCTACCTCACTTGGAACCCAAAGACAAATCAGGCTGGCTGGACACAGAAGCAAAATCACAGGAAGACTCAAGTGTCCCCTAAAACCACCTGGAAAAAAAAGATCTGCACCTCCAGAGGTGCAAATGGGGGGGAGGGAGGGAGCTTGTACCTGAACAAAGACCCTAAACCCAAGAAGAAATTTTATATATATAAACTTATATAAACTTATAATATAAACTTTAAAAAAGTAAAGTTTTCACTCCCCATTCCCTCCCCTCACTGCTTTCATTATGGGAACACTAATCTTTCCACTAAATGTAAGAAGCCTACTAAAGAAAGAGAAAAGGGACACAATAGAACAGGGCCTGGAGCAACTACAAGAAAACATTATGTCTCCAGGAACGTGGTGTGCCTAGCTCTAAAAACTATGTTTTGTTCAAAAAAGACAGGAGGGGACACACACACACACACACACACACACACACTTTTCCAATTGTGGAATGGATCAAATGACAATAGAGCAGCTGGTGTCAGAATCCTCCTGAAAGGAAACAGAGTGTACCTCCTACAGCACAGAGAAATTGTTGCAGGCAAGCTTCTGCAAGTCACCCTTAAAATAGAAGGACATTTGACCTCCTAATGTTTATGTACCAGCTAATAGGGAAATGAGGTAACCCTTCTCAGATCACAGGAGACTTCAACTGCATCATTGATGAGGGAGACAGAATAAGTGGAGGGCAAACAACAGGCCTGGACAAATCTTCTAGGCTGCTGAAACAACTGATCTGTGACCATAGCCTGGTAGATGTGGGCAAAGGACCCCAAACACCCGGGCTAACTTCACCTGGGTGGACCCCACGTGGAAGACAAAGTTATACATAGATTTAGTCTTCCTTCCGAGTGGTCAGTAATGACAGCCAAATCCACATCTGTCTATTTGTCAGACCACTGTCTCCTGACAGTGAGGGCAGAGATGGAGAAGAAGCCCAAGAGAGGCAGGGACATGTTAAAGTTGAATGTGAGCCTCCTGGGCTACAAAAAGACTCAGAGGGAGTTTAGGCAGTGCTATGCAGGGTAGAGAACCCTCAGAGCTGGGTACCAGAACCACACAGAGTAGTGGACTGTTGTAAAAGAGAGAATGAGAGCTTTCTTCCAACAAGCTGGTAGGAGACAAGCCTGGATCCAGAGAAGGCAATACAAATGCCTAAACCACAAGTTGCACAGCCTGCACAAGCAGGCAGCTGGGGGTTGGGATGTGAGGGAAGCCATGACGGAGATGAAAGCTTGGATCAAGACCTGGTACAGGGAACAGGCCAGGAAAATATAGGCCCCCTGGTTGGAGGAGGGGGAGGAGTAGCCTGCTCACTTTTGCAGGTTGAAGACCAGGACGGAGATCATGACCAGCTTGGTGGACAGAGCCAGGATGAGCCACTGGCTGAATGAAGGGATGCTGGACACAACAGCAACCTTCTACTGAGAGCTGCAGAGGACCCAGGGGCCATGCAGGAGCTCACCTGGGACCTTGGGGAAAATGAGGGCTAGAAACTGGTGGAGGAGTGGATGCTGAAGGAAACCACCAAAACTCTCCAGAGCTTCAAGAACAGTATGACTCCTGGGGCAGACGGCTCCTCCAAGGAGTTCTATGTCAGTTTCTGGGATCAGGTGGGCCTCTACCTGCTGAAGGTGTAGAGGGAGCAGTTGCAAGAGGGCCACCTGGGGGTGGGATGGATTAGGGCCTCATAACCCTTCTGTACAAGAAGGGGGCAAGGGAGGAGTCAAAGAACTGGAGATGCATAACACTCCTTAATTTCAACTATAAGTTGATGGCCAAAGTTTTGGCTGAGTGCTTTAAGTCTGTTATGGGGTAGTAATCAAGAGGACCAGTCATGCATGGTGCTGAGGCAGCAGATCCATGGAGACCTGTCACAACTGTGAGACGTACTGTGGCACCAACAGGGGTGGATGTTGCTGTGCTAAACCTTGACCTGCAGAAAGCCTTTCGCCAAGTGTTCCACCCATTCCTGTTTGAGACGCTGAAGAATGTGGGGGAGGGGGTGACACTGTCTCCCAGATCTTTGTTGGATGGATAAAAACACTGTATACCAACATGAGCAGCAGGATGCTGCTGAACAGGTTCCTGACCACCCAATCTCAGTGGATTTGGACATCTAGCAGAGATGCTTGCTCTCTCCAATCCTCTTAATCTGTGTGATAGAACTGCTAGCCCAGTGGCTCAGGTAAAACCCAAGAATCCACAGAGTGGAGATCTCCAGGGGCAGCAGGGCAGGGACAAGATTCCCAGCCTACATGGATGACCTCAATGTCTTGTGCAGGGAGAAGTGGTAAGTGAAAAGAGTGCTGCAACATGCCCAGGTGTATGGAGTAGTGTCAGGGGCCAAGCTCAATGTGAGCGAGAGCCCCTGTCTAGCACTGGGCAAGCTCAGGGACCTGCCTTCCCTGAGGAACTCCACCCCTCCATGAGGGGGTAAGGATCTTCAGGGTGGTTTTTGACCCAGAGCTAACAGACCAGAAACTGTGGGAGAAAACCAAGGCCAAGGTCAAACAGAGACCAGGACTATAGAACTTGTGCCATCCTTTAATGAGGTGATGGGTCAGGCTGCTTACAAGGGCAGTGTTGCTGCTGGTGTTTCTGTATGATGCACTGGTCTTCCCCTGCCTCAAAACAAATCATCTGTCAAGTCCAGAGGGCAACATGCATCTTCTTCTGGGGCTCCAGATGGGAGAAGTTTGCAAGGACCAGCCTGTACAAGATTAAATGAACTGGGGGCCGAAGAACTTCTGAAAGAAATACAAATTAAATAATGAAAACCTAGAGACCCTAAAAAGCCACTGTAAAATGAAATAGGTCTTTAGACTGTAACCTGGGGATGTATTACCTGGTGACAGCTGCCAGGCTATTTGAGAATGTATTTTCCACAAAGACTTGTAGAAGGAACACAAGAACTTGCATTGGCAGGTAACCCACCAGCCACTCCCAGTGTAGGCCCTGAAACAGAAAGGGGCAGAGAGGCTCACCAGCCTGCCCCAGGGAAACATGCCAATGGAAGAAGGAAACAATTGACTACTTTCTTTGGGGCTCTCTCCCAGGGAGGCATGGAGGATAGTAGTTACTCTTCATGATGGTGACAGGGGTCAAGATCCTAACCAGGGAAGTGGTGCTGTTCAGATACCTAACCAAGCAGCAAGTGACCCCAACAGCCCACTTTAACCAGTTCATTTCCTGCTTCAGTAATGCCCTGTGGAAAGACCAATAACCTGCTCATGTACAGGCAGTTGAGGATAGCATCAGAATGGGAATGAGCTGCAGTAGTACTACATGAAGACAAGAGAAGACGATGGGGAGACTATAGCAGAGGATATGTGGAGGAAAGGAGACTGGCATGGACTGTCTGGGGATGGGACCCCTGGAGAGGATGAGGATGAGGACAAGGACAAGGACAATGAGGACAATGATGATAGTAATGAAGTGGGGGCGAGCAATGAGGATGACAGAGAAGAGAAAGACAATGAAGACTATGTAGATTAGGGACTGGGGAAAGAAAATGGAGGGGTACAAGGGTGCAGATGAGGAGGGGAAGGGAGATGGGGCAGAAAGAGTGAAGGTGGTTTTACATAGTTATAATGGTTAAAGGAGATAGTGACAGGCACACAGGAGCACAGTGCATGGATGCACAGTGTAATTATTGTAAAGGGGATGATAATGCTGTAACTGTAAATGTATGGGTTACTTGACAGTCCAAAACACACTTGTCATTATATAGGTCCACAGAGGTATAGAGGTGTATGTGTCTGTATTTGTATTTATTTATGTAGAAATATACATTTTCTGCAAAAATAGAGTTTGTACTACACATAAGTAGGTGCCAAAGTGCTGCTTAAAATGTATATATGGAGTACCTGTGCTAACACTTGCAGCGGTTTCACAAAAAGGTAACACGCATCAATTCTGGATGAATTGAGTGTATGGGTACTATATGCAAATTGCTACAGCCATGTTTAATTTCAAAGTTATTGTTTTCAGATGTGCTCCTTACTTCCATGCGCTCAGGGAGAGCAGGGTCTGACATTAACGAGCGGGGTAAGGGGCTGCCAGGGGAAAAAGTTGTGGGGAAGCAGAGAGCACAGGGGCTACCTGATTCCCAAAATTTATTTTCCTTGCTGTAGCAGTGGGAAGGGGACATATTCAAGGCAAACCTCCAATACTTAGATTCTGTACCTGGAAAATTATAACAAGTTTATAACTTCTGTCTATATAGAATCGATTTTTTTTTTGGCAGCCGGGGGGGGGGGGTGTGTCTTATCATCAGGGTCATCTTCTTTTCAAGTAAATATAGCACTTTTCTTGTGAGAGGAGTTTATGACTTGAATTACTGCAAACTCCAAACATTCTAATATATGAATTAGACCCCCAAATAATCATGTAGGTGACTAAAAATTAATTGTAAAAATAAGAAATCAGGGACTCTTATTTACCTTTTGTCTTATGAATCTTTAGGTTCGCATTTTCTTTGTAATCACAAGGCCAAGACATTTTTTTTTTCAAATGAAAGCTGAGATTCTCATGGAGTTTCATAATGCCAGCATCTGGGCCTTTTGGAACTCCACATCTATTTCAGAAGTGTAAAGTTTCAGCTCTATGCATCAGCTATTCACAAGCTCCCCACCTAAGAATAAAGTGCATCTGTAGCAATTTCACAAGCATAGTTCAAAAGTGCCATTAGCAGGAGCACGACCTAGATGGAGCAATGAATGGACCATAAGTATGAACAGAGGAATAGCCCAATCCTGAAAAATGCTGAATAAGGAGTTAAGTCAATATAAAACCACAGCATTGTTCTACCATCTCTGTTGTGCAATACTGATAATAATTCTAATTTAACACATTCTTCAAGTATGACAACAATTCAAGTTAATAATATATAAATTACAGATAGCCTTCAATTCTCATACATACTTGTAAAAAGAAACACAATGGAATGCAAATAGCTTAGGGAATGACAATGGCATTTCATGATATGCAAGCTGACTCTTGGTGACGTGAATGACACACTATACTCGGTTTTGTCACTAGCAAACCTCAAATCTAAGTAACAAAGTTGAAAAGCTAATTGTAATTTGCACTTAAATTCTCCAAGAGGCATCTTACGCTGCAACTCTGATCAGAAAATGGTGTTACTACACAGCACTCTATCTGCTTTATGCTAAACGTGTAAGGAATCTGTGACTGTAGGTGGTTGAGAGCATGAGACATACTGACCCCCAGAGCTTTTGTATTTGTTGCATGTTGCTTATTTCAGTTATGATGTTGTATGTTATCAAGAAGTGCCTAGAAAGACAACTGGAATTGGATAGACAGAAAGATGTATATAGGAGATAAAATCTGTATAAGCATGGATTCATATCCGACTGTTGATGAAAGTGTAGCACATTTGGAAGAAGCACAGATGTAGATAATCTGAACACTTGTAGTTTATTACACAGATCCAACCAAAACAATAAAGCTATATATGGCCTATGTTGTCCTGAACTTAGGTCCTTACAGCAAGATTCCCATAGATTTCTGAAGGGTTTTGGTGTGAGTTTATATATTGTATAGCATGCCAGCTTTGTCCTAAGCATTACTTTTTTCTTTTTTTCTTTTTCTTTTAACCTTTCTTAAAGTTCAAAATGGAGCCCTTGGTAAATCATTATGTCCTTATAAACAAACAAACCAATGTACAAAAATGCATAGAATTTTTTCTTATGTGCTGGGTTGATGTATAGTCTGAGCTAGAAATATAGCATCTTGCATCCAATTCCTTAGCCAGGGCTATTGTATTGCACTCATTAGGCTCTTTGTATGCGTCTCAATACTGTAACTGACTTTTTTTGTTATAGATCAGTGCACCATGGATCTTTAACAAGTCGCAACAGAATTGAAATGATTCAACTGAACATATATTAAAGGGATTTGTACTTACTATGTCTACAGAAACACATAAATAAGACAAACTTATAACTAACTACACCAACTACATCATGGGCTAAACATGATACGGCAACTTTGATGCAATGGGCATTTTTATAATGAAAGGTTTTATATTCTTGGACTGCTAAATAGCAGCAGCTCCAGGAAACCTAAAGAAACGGTGTTACTGGAAGTGTCATTATGACAAGTGGGAGGTTACTTTGTAATTATTTCCCATTGAAAATAAATCATGCTTACCAAAATTTATTTAAAATAATTCTGAAATTCAGACAAGAAAATTTTACCCTTTGTTCATACACGGGCAGATTTAGTTTTGATATCACCACTTTTCTCCACATGCTTGGGCATGGATGACCATTAACCGATAAATAAGTGCAGTGATATGGTTCTTGGATATAGGATTAGACTGTGACTCGAGGACAGATCCCCAGATTGTGTAAATTATCATAGTTCCGGTAAAGCTGAGGGAGCTAGTCTAATTTTGCAGGTAAGAAACCTAGTATTTATTAATAATGTATATTATTTTATACATTATTAGTAACATGTAAAATAACCTGCTTCAAGTATGCACGCTGTGCTATTCATATACACTCCTAATTTATCCATAATCTTTTCCCAATTAAATAAACTGGGACAGAAATCACATTATGTACCAAACACTGAACAATTCAATACTTGGCAACAAATTCAGCTATCCCATGACCACTACAGACCCCTTCTTAATTTTTTCAGTAAGCTTAGTAACTCAAAGTTTCAAACAACGCATTTTATATTTCATAATCCAGAGGAAACTTCTTTCTTTCCAGAATATACCAGTCTTCTGATCTACCTTAGCATTTGTTTTAGATGCATTGTATTTTACAAGTACTACATTTCTTTCTGAAAAAGAATGTATAAGGAAAGCAGTGCATTTTTAGCAAACAACAGAATTAACAAGTTATAATTCTTAATATTCTGCTGTCTTTCTATTGTAAATTTAAGCTCGTTTGTATGTGTATTCTGGTTAAGTTTGATATAATACTGTGTATACCTGAACTTCCTTATATGTGTAGCCAACAGTGATATAGGCTTGTTTTTAGCCACTGTGCTAAAAATTATTTGGCTATCCACATAAAAATTAAGACTAAAAGATTTCATATGGATTTATGACAACTGAAAATAGGAGCCTGTGGTCTCTTTCATTCATATGACATTTGGTTTGTAAAACATATATAACATAGCAACACAGGGATATAAGATGGGAAGGGGTCCCCTGGGCATCAAGCCAAGTCTCTTGTGTACACAGGCACTCATTAACAGAAAGCACTCCAAAATTGCTGCTTCTTGGTACCAGATTTGGCGATTGGTGTGATCCTGAGCACAAAAACAAGTATCTCTAACTAGGAGTCTCTGGGCTTCCTACTAATGGCAACAGCATCAGCACACCCCAGTCAATACGAACAATAATTAGAAGCCAGTAGTTTTCACGAGGGGAAAAAATATTCCTTCCCAGCCCCACAAGTTCTGGGTACAGACAGTCAAAACACCTTCCATACTGCAAGAGCTGCTGTCACACCCTAATCTGAGGACTGCAAATACATGACTCCACAACACATAGAGATTGGTATTCTAGATTTCCCTCTCCTGTCATACCGCTCCTTCCACAAACTTATCCAGTTCAGTTTTAACAAAAGGGAAGTTCCTAGCTACACCATTTGGCTGTGAAGGCCATTACAAAATTTCATTTCCCTGATGGTTTGAAACCATTTTTTTTTAATTTGAAATCTAAGTGTATCCATAAGGAGTTTCTAGCCATACGACCTCAAGTCTGTGCTATTTTCAGGATTACAGTTTTTTTCCCCTCTAATAATATGCAGCAAAAAACACTTCAGTTGAAATATTTTGTAAAAACATTTGTAATGTTTCAAATGAGATTGTACAGTGTATTTATGACTGGTCTGCTTATTTGAAACTCCAGAGAGAAGATTAACATAAGAGAGCTAACAGATGGTGTATCACATTTCATGGCAATATTCAGGGTACACTGGTTCCAGAGAAGTTAAGAGTAAGGTGGATTGTATTGACCTATATGGCTAGATGCAAGCATTCAAAAAGCCTGAGGCAGACTCAATCTAAGTTTTGCGGTGTAAGCGGCGTAGGTTTAGATTGTTAGTGAACAGAAAACACATTCACCCTTTGGGAGTGCAAATCTTAGGCTGGGTTTTTAAACCAGTCTGTATATGCTGAACTTCTGTTTTGTTATGGGTATAAACCAGTTTTGTCTGCTGAACTTCTGTTCTGTTGTGCTAATAGACCAATTTCTGATCAGTTATACTAGTAAAAGTGTAATATCTGTACCTGGCCTAAGTTTTCTTGCAGTTTACTGAAAATCAGGTTGCTTCAATGCATTATGCTGTGGTTAAACATGAACACGTCTCAGCTGCATTTGTTGAATTGTATTCAGTAAGACGAAGTTTTGCCAATGGTCTTCTATGCAATCTTAGTAGATGTGAATAGGGTTATATGAACAATAATAATTGTGTTGCTGAAACTTCAAAGACCCAACTAGTTGCAAAACAAGTGGTACATCTAGGGTGACACTGGAAAAAACATCAGCCACTGCAGGGGCTGCAGCCACACAGTCATGCCAGCAGCAGCAAACAGAAGTTACCACTGCCCCTGTAATTACCCCTCTGTGCAAAACATTACCTTGAATGGAAAGATAAGTATGTCACTCATTTTAAAAACATGGCATTGATTCTGATTTCTGTACAGGATAATCTATTCAAATGCTACAGTATAATACTGATTTTTTTTGAATGATACAACTTACATTTAGAAAAGATATCAATGCTATTTCAGATAAAGAAATGAAAAATAAGTGTTCTATGCCTAAAAGTCATAATAAGGCAGTTATAGAAACAAAAGCATCAGACCAGAAAATGCTATAAGGGTAAAAGTTTCAGGATAATAAAGGTGCAACTGATAAAGTAAAGAGAAAAAATTTCCCTAGCCAATCATCTGAGAGTAAAAGAGCATGCCAAATAAAAATCAAGATTCTTTTGTTTGCATAGAAAGATATAAAACTTTTACACTTAACTGGCATAGAATGCTTCAGGGAAAGGTTTGCTATTTATGGGTTACAATCTATTTTATGACAAAACCTACCAAATTAATGACAGTATATAAAAAATTGTTAGCTACAAATTAAATCCTTACTTTTTAAAACGATTTGCATGTGCACATGCTTGTGAGCATTCATGTAAGCTCAGTAGAGGTAAGTGTTTTTGTAGAGGTAAGTGTTTTAAGGTAAAATTAACTGTATAATTTTCAGGGTATTTTTTAAGGTAAACTTTTTATATCATTTCTGTAATTAATGGAAAATATTCTTCATCAGGTGTAAGAAACACAGATAAGTAAATAAATAAAGACTCATTTACAGAATTTAACAATCAATAAGGACTATATGTAAAAGCTGAAATGAGAATGTAAAAAGGCTTGAAATGACAGACCTCATAAAAACAAATTACTCAAAGGACAGTTTAGTATATACCAAAGTAACATTAGTAAAATAAAATTATGTGCCCATCAAAAAGAAAACAAAAACTAAATTATTTTATCCCCAACATCTGCTTCTAAGGATTTTAAAAGCCACGGGAGTTAACTGCACAACTTGAATCAGTACTTTGCTAGGGCCTAGGAATGGACTTAGTTTTGACAGTCTACCGAACTGGTAATTAAACATATATGTTAGTTCTCTGTTGGAGATATGTATTCACATTTGAGCTCAGATAAGCCTGGGACTTTTCTTCCATTCCAGGTAAAAAAAATATATATTAAAATGACTTTTATAGCTATTACTACTGTTGAGGCAGCCTGCAGCCCATCACATTAGCATCCTTGGTAACTGATGGATAGCAAGGACAATATTCTGCTGCTCTTGTCCACTAAACTTTTCAGATATGTCCAAAAAACACTTTAGAGCCATCTCCACTCTTACTGGGAGTACTTTGATCCTATCAATGATACAGCTGAAAAACTAGAGATCATACAGCAAAATAAATATGATAAAATGTATGGCAGTTATTCATGCAGAAAGAAAAAATACTTTCTTAAATTCTGGAGTGAAAATTGAACAGAGGGAATCATTTTAAGTATCTGCAAGTACAGTGATGTAGGATTCAGGTACAACACAAATCCCTGTTAGTCACATCTCTCACTTAAGTAATCAAAAGCACAGACTCGCATGGTGAATTTTTCTTAATGCTTTTGTATACTCTCTTCAGACTTCCTAAGTCCTTCATCAAATATGTATTTGTCAGGGCCACAATCCAAAAGAACCCTCAAACCTGCACTTAAATTTTAAACATATAATTAATCCTACAGTGTGGCTGCTTATGTTGTCTTCAGTATTTTGCTAGACTGGAGTCCAGGTGAACATTAAACCCATTATTTTCCACTCTAATAAAGAACCAGTCCTCATATGCAGTAAATAGAAACACACCCCAGTACTAGAAAAATTTAGAAGCTCAGCTTCTGTGCTAAGAATACGGGTCTTCAGGGAAATTAATAAGTAAAAAATTATGGAGAAAAAGACTGAAGAGCACCAGATATCCTCCCAATGTTATGACTGAGATTTGCATTCATATTAATTAGAAATGTGGCAGTTAGTCCTCCTGAGTGCACCCAAAATTTACTTGTAAAAGTTTACTTTACTTTGATGTCTTATAAAAAAGTCAAAAGTTTGCATAGGAGTAAAAAGAAAAAAAGTTCAAAGTCAGTAAAAAATAAAAGGAGTTTTTCTATATGCCATACACATATATACACAAATATACAGATAAATATTGGATATGTATGAACTACACATTTCTCCAAGAAATATGAAGAAAAAAGCAGTGTTGGTTAAATCCATTGTCTTGCCATGATTCTGTATGAATAATACAACATATGAATCATATAGGTTGAGTGTGTACTTTCTTGTATTTTGATTCCACAAAACTCAGTTCCTAAACCAGTTATCTGCATCCTGTTTGATAAAGGAAACCATTTTCAATAAGTAGGTTATTTTAACCTTGGATAGACAGATTTTTTTTAACCTTAGAGTCTACAGTATTTTATACATGTGTAAAGAAAGACTTCCAGTTGGACTGAATATGATTAATTTAGTTTTTCCCTTTTTATAGTGCAACGTGTAGGCACTTCAGAAAAGATGAGAGAAAACCTTACTTTTTTTTGCATAGGACAGAAATTTGTTGTTTGATCTGCATTGGAAAATGCATCTGTCTATTGCATATTCTGCCACAGTTGAGAATAATTTGAATAATTCATATGGAACAGATGCAGAATAGTCAGTAGGGGACTAGAGTATGCATGAGGGAGAAGAATTATGACTTTAATCTGCATTTGAACTCTACTTCCAAAAGGTGAAGAGGCAAACATTTATTCAGTGCTTCACCATCCAGACTCTTCCACCTGGAATCCTCCATGCTGTATTTAGCTAAACATACTTCAGCAAAAAAAGCAGCAGCAGCCTTTTTCCATGAAGCTCATAAAAAGCCAGCTTATTTTAAATCTAGAAAACTAGAAAAAACAGCACAATTGTTTGTTGTTTAGTTTGTAGGAAGTTTTATTTTTGTCTTATATTTATGAGGGTTTCTACTAATAATTTCATGCATGCATCTCATTTCAAATCTTATTTTTGTAGGAAAATATATTTTCTGTTTTCTCGTATAGGTAATTTTTAAAAAGATTCTTCTATTTTGCTAATGAATTTATTCATTCCTCCACTTTTCATTGTCCATCAAAGACAATTCCAAGTCTCTGCAAAACTTTCCTTACTGCTATAAAATAGACCTTGCATCTATACACTGGCATAGCTACTGTGCTACACCCATTTATGTAATTCACTAAAACTTTCTTACCAAGAGATATAGATCCATGATGTAACCACAAAAACTTTGTAAGATCCTGTCTATTATACTTAAACCCCAGGTGACCCACTTATGATCAGTTTTTCTGATCTTACAAAGACATTGCAATATTGTTTCAGGGAAGAAATCTCACTGAGGAACCAGCAGGAATAGTACAGTTTCTCAGCAGGTGTCATTATAATTTTAATCATTGGACATGAATTCTGGTGAGGTCATAAAAAAAAATATCAGTTAAAGAATAGGAGAAGATGACTAGTAAATCCCTACTTTCCCAAGTTACATCTTACTTATGAACATTCAAGTGGATTATAGGATATAACCAATATTACTGATACAGCCTCCGTCATGATGAAACAGGGAGATCATTTTCAATATGATAACCTTACTGCAAAACCTTCAGAACCATGACTGGAAGGCTAATTGAAAACTACATTATAATAGTGGGGAATGATAAGGAAGAACAAACCTACACAAATATCTGGAAAAAATCTTAAATATGCTCCTAAAAAACTTGAGTATTTTAAAAGCAGTGCAACTTTCTGATCATTATTCTCTCCTTTAAAATTGAACTTGGATACCTTGTAAAGCTAAAAAACAGTGAGAAAAAAGAAAAATGCATCTTACCTATAATAAAAAGAATTTCCACTGCAATGTCACTGACAGTTGTGCTTCGAGTTGTAGACAGGTCATCATTGCCAATAAAGCAAACGTTGTAAGGTACAGTCACAGCAACATAAAACGTTGCCAGTAAAATAAGCCAGTCCCAGCCAGCTTTAAAAGTGCTATAATGCAACAGTATGAATTTAGACCTTTTTGCATCTGAAACTTTGTATTCGGGAAATGCTGGTTTATCTACAAAAACATTCTGAAAGAGAATGAAAGAAAGAAAAGAAGTCAGGCAACGATATTTCACCATTTAGATTACCTTTTCATGAATTAAATCTAATATATGCTTTTAAAAGAAGATCAAATAAATGTCTACTACACTTGCAGTTGGGCAAATATTACACGGAATCTTGTGCAATTACAGAGCCTCAGAGCAGACGCAATCAACTGAGTCTGCTGGAGAATGCTAATTAGCGCACTCCAGCAGCCTCTGCATCTCATGTATTCAGTGTCCTCATGCTTCAGGATGGTGGCAGCAGTGCTCTAATGAAAGTTCATCAAATAAGAAGCTTCAGTTAAAGTGCCTCCACCATCATTTTGAAGCACGGGATGCTGAATACGTGAGATGCTACAGGCTCCTTCATTAGAGTGGATCTCAGAGTCGCTGTAATAGAACCCCCTCCCTCACCCCCAGATCATGTGTAAAGACGCCCTTAAAGTATATCTGTAAACCTTTTACTTTCACTTTGTGAACAGTCACTATGAATATTCTGGTGAAATGTTTCTTCCAGCAGCCATATTTCTCAAAATACTGAATGTTCAACAAATATTAAAGCATATTAAAGAAAACTGAATTTTCTACTCAGAATAAGCATCCCACGGATTGCTAGAATTACAAGCATCTATGAGTGACATGTGGTTCGAAAGCAAAGTCCAGCCTGTAGGCCAGACTGGACACATGATAGACTCCATTTCCCAGCAGCCCCTGCCTACATTGCTCCAACTGGTTTCCATGGAGACCATAGAAGCAGCAGGGTTGTAACAGCACAGGGCCAAGGACCTGCAGGCAGCGGATTGCAGCTCTGCTACAGCTCACACTGTCACCGCTGCAAAATCCTAGCCAGCCCTGAAGCAGTTTCCCACCCAGCCATGCATCTTGCCAGCACTGATTGGGCTGGAATCCACGGGGCCCCTGCAGTCAGGGCCTTGCTGTTCCTGGGGTCTCCACGGAAACCAACCAGAGTGACAGGCAGGGGCTCCTGGGCAATGGAGTCCATCTGCCCGCCAATCCACCATTTTGCCCACTCCTGTTTTAATGGTTACATGCACTTGTCATATAACCCCCCAAATCAAAACCACTTAAGTAAAAAAATGCCAATCATCATGAATGGTCTATAAACTATCTACAAATAATTCTTGGTTGAACTTCTTACCTGGAAAACCTTTAAAAAAATAGCAATATTCTGATATGTTCAGCTGATTCAAAATTAGAACAAGAAACAAAATTTGTTCAATAACTTAGTTGTTATGGAATTATCCTAAAATTTTGTTGTAGAAGACATTTAGTTTCAATTTAAATAGCTTGCATGTATAGATCTTCATCACTCCCTCCCCCTTTATTCTGCTGTAGCACAATGGGAAGTTAAATTTAATTGATCCAAGATTTAGTGTTGCCATTAACATATTTGCAGAGTTAAGGTGTGAAATAAATACCATCTTTGTAATAACCTGAACCAACAAACCTTAACTCAGATGAGTGGTCCTAGTGGTCTCACCGGTGGGTGGCTCTAAGGCAGTGCCCACATATCTGAAAGTGGGTCTTGGAGTCCCTCTAAGTGAACAGAGCATAGAGGACCCCTGTGTCAAGAACAAATCTATCTTGAATGCAATGGTGTAAATTATGCAATGTCATAAATGTTGCTCTGGATAGCCACATAGCTTATGCTACACTGTGATACTAATGAAATGGTCTGGACTCTGGCAGAATTTTTCCCTAATTACTGATTGTCGTTCCCCCTCAGAAGTCTCATAGCATAGTGTTATAGAGTCTGGGATTCAGTTTGACTGCTTCTTGAATGTATCGTTGTTCTTTTAGGACTCTCAAGACATGCAGGTAAAGATGCAACAGGCTCTAATGAGCAATCCTGCCACGTCACACATGTATATGGTAGAGAGGTACAACTGTGGGCTTGTGAACTGGATAGCATCATGCCTTACTGCCAATGTTGGGGGACTACAATCCCAGGCTCCC
Organism: Crocodylus porosus; assembly: GCF_001723895.1. NCBI lineage: Eukaryota > Metazoa > Chordata > Crocodylia > Crocodylidae > Crocodylus > Crocodylus porosus. Next base: position 65,097,431 of record NW_017728886.1, on the reverse strand, counting down.
CCTGCACCAGCAAGAAGCAAGCTCCTGAAGCTAAGTGGCTTCTCTGTTGACATGGCTCCCAGCTGCACAGGTGGCCCCGTGCACTCCAATGTCTGGGAGACCAGCTGCTGTGATCTTCCAGCTGCAGGGGTGCCTCTACAGCTTTGAGATTACAGCAGCTGTGGTTTCCCAGGAACAGGGGTATGTGGGGCCTCCTGAAGGTGGGAGCTCCTAAGCTCAAGGGTACACATGATCCCCTCCCCCCAGCTGGGAGCTCTGATCATAGTTTCATAGTTTCTAGGTTGGAAGGGACCTGAGTTGATCATCTAGTCTGACCCCCTGCCATGGCAGGAAAGAGTACTGGGGTCAAACGACCCCAGCAAGGTGTACATCTAGCCTCCTCTTAAAGACCCCCAGGGTAGGAGCCAGCACCACTTCTCTTGGAAGTAGGTTCCAGACCCTAGCTGCCCTGACCGTGAAGTAGTGCCTCCTGAAATCTAACCTAAACCTACCCTCTGCCAGCTTGTGACCGTTATTCCTGGTCACTCCTAGCAGTGCTCGGGGGTACAGGGACTTCCCCAGTGCCTGCTGGTCCCCTCTGACTAGTTTGTAACAGGCCACTAGATCCCCCTCAGCCTTCTCTTGTGATCAGCTAATGGTGGTCCCAGCCACAGGGGCCCCTGCCATATGTTTAATTAATGGAATGATAGGAAGAAGCTATAAAGTTATGACACATATTTTGTGCAGTATCTTTGTAGCTTATTCCACTTTTCATCACTCCATTATTTAACTGAATGTGTAGCTGGGTGTCCACTTAAGGCCACCAGTCAATCATGCCTTAAATGTAATATGAAGATTGGGACCTAAGGATCCCCTTCAGAAGTTTCATAGAACACGCTCAGTGGGTGCCTGAAGACATGCGGGGAGGCTTTTCCAATATGCTTAATTACAGTACGTCAGAGCAGACACAATTAATCGAGTCTTCTGGAGCTTACTAATTAGTGTGCTCCAGCAGCTTTTGTGTCTTGTGTATCAGTGTCCCTGGACTTCAAAATAGGAGCAGGGGTGCTTGAACTAAAGTTTGTTTGATAAGCTTTAGTTAAAGCACTCGCTCCACCATTGTGAAGCATGGGGACGCTGATACAGTAGAAGCTGCAGTGCTTTAGTTAAAGTGGCTCTTAGAGCCACTCTAATTAAAGTGCCCCACCCCCACCCATGGAGTATGTGTAAAAATGCCCACGGTGTCATGTTTTAAACCTTTCTAAGACCCCACAGAAATCCTGGCAGAGGCTAGATAGTGCTACTGGGGCCCAAGCCACATGGTTTGTCCATGTGGAGCCATATATACCACATGAAAACCTTTCTTGGGTTTAAAGGAGCCCATCATCTTATATCACGATGAGGAAGAAGAGAGTTCCCTACATGCACTTCTGAAAAGGTAATCTACCTCTGGACTGGGACCAAGACTGGAAAATAGGAGCCCATTTCACCATCGGAGAGATTGTTTCAAACAGACTCCCAATGCTGGTGGGTCCTGATGAACTTTTAACCTTGGATCAGACCCAGACCTGAGGGAATTTGTGCAGGACAATAAACTTTGGTACACGCTCTCTCTCTCTCTGTCCTTGCTTGTTGTCAGTTTAAATGACCAACAGATTGAGCATGCTTTCTGGAGATGGATCTCCCCATAGACAGAAAAGGCATCATATGTGGCCATTTGATACGAGTCTATCACATGATAGTCATGGATGAATCCCAGAGACCATGAGTTTATTTGGCTTAGGTCATCTAATGTAAACAACAACAAAAAGAAGAGGGTATGCTAACTCCACAAGGAATATGAATGAGTTTAATGCAGGAAAGAACAAGGTCAAGCCAAGTACTGGAGGTGAATCCACAAAATACTGTCATCTTGAGGCACTGGTGTATTTTTGCAAGGTGCAAAGAGTAGGTACCACTGAGCAGAAGCCTGAGAGCTGCAAGCTGTGCCTGAATACTGAACTCTCTAATGCATCTTTGTTGACTGGGGAAGGGTTTTATTAGTGTAGGTAGTTGAATGAATAACACATTGCAACATTTCCCGAGGCTTAAAGGAATTTGAGATAAGTGTAGTCAGACAATTGGCAAGAAGCATAGGATGCCCTTTATTCCCTTGGTACAGGAGATGGAGAAAGGCAGGAGCAGAGTGTAAGTGAGAGATGCTGTTAAAGTAAAAAATGCTCTCTGGTTGAAGCTCAAGGTGTGAGACATGCCCCCTAGTAAAAGCATATATTAGGATAATTACTCAGAAAAAAATAATGTTGCTCAAGTAATACAGGAGAGTCCATAGATGCTTCATGGTAGCATCACTTAAAACCAGATTTCTGTGCACATACTGCTTAGCCGCTAATCATAAGAAGTGGGCTTAATTCTTAAATAGCCACATGCTTTCAGTAGGACATCTCTAGGACAGAAAGCTCCTTTTTAAAAAAGGCACAATCCCTCTGACCCAGACAGAAATATAATAATTTAATTTTCCCAGCATTTTAGACATAACTATTAAAGAAAGACAAAACAAAACTTTTCTTTTCCTGATGTTATTGATAGGCAATCCTAAAATATATTGATAGGCAGTGATGTTAGCA
>NW_017728886.1:65073012-65094423 GCF_001723895.1 Crocodylus porosus | reverse complement strand
ATTCAGTAAGCCAAGGTTGCTTCAGTTTCCTGAAGTTATTCAATCTGGAAGTAAAAGGATAATTGCATGACTGCAGACTTAATCAAACTTGCTTTGTCTATTGCAACCTCTCCCAATTCAAGTTTTCTTGGAACACCAATATTCCTGTCTTTTCTAGGCCCCTTCATTTTTCAAGTTCAAGGGCAGCATTTCTATTGTTACATGAATTTGAGCTTTCTCTTTATTCTGGTTCGACAGCTTCGTCATGTTTTTCTGCATTCCAGCAAGTCCAGGCTGCTTCAAGTTCATTTAAGTCAAACAGAAGAAAATGTATTTCATCAGTTCCAGTTCTCTTTTGTGGAGAAATACCTTCTGTTGCAGTTCCTTTCATTTAGCAGTTACTTCTCCTGGCCTAAAATTCTCCATTTCTCTTAAAGTCCCACCCCCATTTTACTTTTGCAGTGGCAAGTTATCAGCACTACTTGTTTTGTTAAATTTTCTCTATGTTCTTCAACTTCTAAACCAAAGACTTTGTCACAGATGGCTCTGCCTGACAGTGCTTCAAACGCTACAATTTTTTTCACTTTTCCCACTCAAAGCCATACCCTAACCTATGCTTTCTATGCATTTTGCTCAGGTTTTCATTTTTGTTCATAGTATTTTTCAACTACTCACTCTTGCAATTGTAATAGTTTTGCCTTCCTCTTCCGTTTCAGTTCACTGCCCCAGTCTGGATCATGGACTTCCAGCAGTGTTGGCAGGGAATCCCAAGGCGGTGTTTCTTTTTAATTTCCACTATCACCTCACTGCTCTCTCACAGCATCTCTTCTAAGTCCCTTGCTATACAGAAGAAATCCAGTTGCCTCCATCTATGCTACAAAGCTTGGTTAGTAATTCAATACCAGGGCTGTCAAACTCAACTTGGCTCATGGGCCAGAAGAGTAGCATGGGGTTGGCTTGCAGGTCAACAGACCCCACCCCAAACCCTGGATTCATTGCGCCTGACTGGCCATGCATCTCAAGTGCAGTATGCTGCTCCAGTTAAAGACACACAGACAGCATTGTGGGCCAGATGATATGTCTCTGTGGGCCTGTACTATACCAATGTAAGTATAGTAGCAAACTCTCTTAGTGCAGATGAAACTTAATCAGCGTATTTACTACCTGTTTATTGAGATAAATGAACTATTTTGGCAACACACACTGTTATATAACTATTCACAGTCAAGCTTCTCCAAGAAAAGAAATGCTACCAAAAATCAGAAGACGTTATACACAAACTTGCCTAATTAGCAAGTATAGTAAAAAAATTCTTCTGTACATCTACCTATACCTTTGCATACTCAATGGAACTATATACTCTTCTCAGGCACAACACAGCATTATACCTTTAGTTTCTCAACTTTTCCCTATTTTTATCTGCTTTGTCACTTGCACAACAGTAGCTCCCTCAGGGACATCAGGGACTCGCTGGTAGAATACAAGGTATGCATACATAATAAAAAAAGATGGCTCCTGTCCCAGACAGCTTATAGTTGAAGTTACCAAAATACTTTTCCAGTTCTTTACAAACTGTTATTATGGCGAAGACCTGTGCTTGACTATCCTGTTGCTAACTCTTGAAAATTCCAGTATGTCATTCTTCCTTATATTTGTATGGTAGTGTGTCCAGGGAAGAGGATATTGGACAGGATATCAAGAGAGCTGACTTCTAGGGCCACTGACCTTTGATGTGACCTTAGATTGAGAGAAACTACTTGTCCAATCAAATTTCATTCCCATCTTTTGTCTTGCTCATCTAAAATAATCTCTGCAGCATGGACTGCCTCATAAAATGTATGCACAATACTAGGGTCCAAACACATTAGGGTCCCAACCTTACTTTTGACCTCTAGATACTAGTAAAATACAAATAGTACACCTGAATACAATCTGCTTTGTACTCCTAAAAAAAACTGTACATCTATATTCCCTTCTTTGGATTTTCACAGCTCTTCAAAGTTCCCTGTTTTTCCCTGTACAGGCTGACATACAACATCACCTTTTTGTTGCACTCCTCTGGGTCAGCTTTTACTAAAGCCTGATAATTTCAATAATCAGAGAGTTGTCTTTTAGTCCTGGTGTATTTCCTAATTTTTCCTATTGCTGTGGTCTTTTCAAAGATATCATTGCTTCTTGTTTTTCTTTCCATAGGCCTTTGTGAATTTTGTACCCATCATTAGACAACGGTTGATAATTATTTCTTTATGTTCTTGAGTGTAGGAACCATAGGCATCATCATAAAACATGAATTAAGCTTTGTAAAAAGATTATGTTCCTGAATTATTTATTTCTGAGGTAGTTAAAAAAAACCATGAGAAGAGCAAGGGCTAGTGAAACCTGTCTGAGGCTAATAGTTCCTTAAACCACTGCTGTTTTCTCACAACTAACATAAAGGTTATTGTAATAATAATAAAAGAGTCTGACTGCACATTAACTTTAACTGGAAGCATAGAAAATTTAAACCATTCTATCTTTGTATGTATGTTGTCTCAAATCAGCATTATGGTGAGCCTTTGTATCACCACCCTGGATTTGTAATAGTGCAGATTACAAGATTTCTGCTGCAAACAGAGACTCTATGCAAACAGACCATGGAAATACAGCCTACACGAGATTTGTTCTGAAAACTGAATGGGTAGCCATTGTTCAAAACCTTTCCCCAGACTAAAATTGTGCATAACCCCTGTCCCACACAGATCAAACGATTTCTACAATCACTCAAGCCCAGGAACAATTTATGATTTATACTTGCATAAACATCAGGCCCACTCTGACTGATCATTTCTGTGCACAATGCAACATTTCTCACATGTTTTTGATTCTATTAGCATACAAATGCAGCTACATATTTATTAGAATTTTTTAAAGCTATATTCGAAGCATGCTGCAATTTTTTTTCATTAAAAACAGTTTATCAGGTTAAAGTTGTCACCATTTTTAACCTAGCACTCTTTTATTAATGAAAAATACAGTATGCTTGGATTACACACGCACCCAAAAATAACTTAGTATTTTACTAACAGTATCTCTGACTACAGAAATTGGAAAAATATTAAAAATCTAATTTACTTCTCACAATTTGTGATACCTGTTACTTTCTGCATTTTTTCCTAGGTTCGGAAACTAAAAATATAACCAACTTCATTTTCATGTAGTTTATTTTACCCAGTTTCACTCCAAGGTTCTCATGATCTGGAACAAAATTTTGGCTTGAGTTGCAAATGCTGCAGGAAGATGTTTAATTCCTTAAAATAAATGGTCTTTATTAGACTTTAATGAAGTAAGGTAAGTAGTTCTATTGGTCTTCAATTCTGTAAAAACTTCTCTTTACAAAACCTAAAGTCTGGGCAATGTCAACCTCAAATTATCCTTAATCCCTCTTTTGTGAAGCAGTAATCATACTTTACATTAAAATTCTACTGTAACCTATTTTGTCATCAATGGTCCAAAAATTGTGTGTGGGGATGAGGAGTGGAGAAGTACTGCTTGTGCCAAAAAGTGAAAAAACTCTGCTGCTTTACTGACTAGAATGCCAGTGTGCAAGAGAATGGCTGTTGTATCATAAATTCAGATTGAGGACATACTGCTATTTCTCAAATCTACTGTCATCCACATAAAATGGGATTTTCAGTTTAGCTACATACTCCTCTGATGTTTTCATTGCATTCTTGATCCCTGACTGGTTACTTTGTAGTTAGCAAGGTAGCTGTCCTTTCCCATTTAAAAATAAAACTATACTCCGGAGTGTCAAGATCTAACACAAGAAGCTCCTTTTCTCATTTTCTAACCTCAGTCATAATATCTGGGCTCATATTTACAGGAGATTGGGGGATGGTGAGCTAAATTTTGCAGCTAAAAATGCTAGTATAGCCCTTAAGCATAAATAAAGGCACATCTAGTAAGTGGAAGAAGCTTATACTTGAAACTGAAAGTTGCTTTTTTAAATGTAAAGCGTTAAAAAAAACACAGACAGAAAATGCTAATTGAAACAAAACCTTCTGGTAGAAACATCTAAGTTATGATGAACTCATTAGGAATGACCTCTCTTTTCTAGGACTGATCACATGACAGAAAGACTTCTCACCCCAAGCATAGATTCAAGTTATATTCTGCCTGATTCAGACCAGATACTTCGACCTTTATTTCCCACATCCCAGAAAAGTGCCCTAATCATCCAACTACTACATAGTTTATGGCAGGTTCCTCTTTTTCTCCCTCCTTTCCCTGCTGCACCCTCCTCCCCACACCTGAACTTTTCCAGGAAAAGCTCCAAAAGGTTTGGGCATGAACCTGATGCACAGTACAAAAAACAATCTTAATAGAGAAAACTGTTCCCTGACCAGTTCTGGTTACATTACCTCTGTAGCTCATATTAGTACCATTATTATTGGCAGACAGTTTCTAATCAGACAATACTGACCATCACTCCCAGCCCTGGGAGCATATCAGAGTGAAAGGTTCTGATGTACTCCTGTTGCTGGAAGTACCAATCAGCTGACTGACACTGAGCCACAGGCACATTAGGCACCCTGCTTGCTACTTGCCAGTGCAGGAAAAGCCTGGGTTTCCCCTGCATCAGCAGTTAGGCATAACTGTGATCTGATCACCAATACCACAATCATACTCCTGCCACACGTGTGGCATGACAGGAAGCACAACAGATCAGATCCCTTTCCACCTTTAATTGAATGTCTGTCAGCAACCTAACAGTTTAGGTAATGGCTCAATCATCATAGCACAGTATGCTTGAGGGAGCCCCTGCCCCGGATGGTAATTTCTGCATAAACATGGCCTATAAGAGTACTGACAGAGTAGACATCTGTTAATAGAGAAATTTTAAGCCTCATAGTGAGGCTTGGGCTGCGGTGTAGGGGAGGAATGAAGCCACAGATAGCGCCCCCTGGCATCGGGGCAGGAAATGGGCAGCCTCCCACTTAATTGACATCTATTAATTAATTACCAACAAGGCATGGTGGGTGAGAAGGTTGAGGTTTCACTATGAGGCTTAAAAGTGAACCTAAACATATTCAGATTAGAGATAAAGCTTTAGCTATATATCTATAGATCTCCATCTCTCTATCTTTCTAGATAGATAGATAGATAACATTATTAAGTAACTAGTGGAACTGCTTACTAAGGTTTGAGGCAACATTTCTATTACTGGCCAAAACACATTCTAGAATAAACTGTAATTAATTTAAGGAAATTCTGTGGCCCCCTCATATAGGATGCCAGATGAAATGATTGCAATGATCACATCAAGACTTTTAATCTAAAAAACTAAAATTTGCTGTACTTTTGAAGACCACATTCTAACAGTGAAAGAAATTCTGAATTATATAGACATATATGTGATGTTACGTTGACTTCAGGTTCTTCTGGATGTCTTTTGTTTGTGTTAATTGTTTAAAAAAATAACTATAGAACATCTTTGGGGTTTTTTTCCCCTCTAATTATAACATTAAGCTATAGCCTGACTATGCATTATTAAAACTACAGGAATTTTACAACTACTTACTCATGGGAACTATATTTTCCTTTTTACAATAGTCTGTTGATGAACTGTTTTTTAGATCCAAAGCATAATAGGAACTTTCTGTGGTTGCAAAATTAAGACCGAACAAATTCATTATCTGTTTCATTAAGAGCAGTAGTTTTTTTTTTGCTTACAAATTCACTTTAAATGCTTCACTTGGTTCAAGTTAAATATAAATTCTAACCCAAAAATCTATTTTTAAGAGAAAGTTATTAAGGTTGCAGAGTCAAGTAATGAAAAGTTAGGATAAAGCTATCCAATTTCTAAGCGGCTGGGGGCCACATCACCATGGGCTAGAGACTCCCCATGGGCCACATGCCATGTAGGTGAACCCCACTGCACCATGCCATACAGGCATCACAGCCCTCACCCCCAACTCTACAGCTTCAGGCTCCTCTGCTGCACTGCAGCTCCCTGGGCTCTATGCTGCCCCACCGTGCCCCCCTGTGGCAAGTGTCCCAAGGAAAAAAATAACACGTGATCATATAATTAAAAACAGTATCATATCACATATGCAGAAGAGAGCTGAATTAAGAGTCCATGGGCAACATTAATTCCACCATCTAGTAAATTCCAGAAGCCTGACTTTGCAACTTTAATAACATTCATTTAATATATTTTTCTGTGTGTTTAAGTAGCAAACTAAAATAAAAGGAATTCCACTATGAGGCAATGTACTGACGACCACACATTATCAGCAGAGCAGGAGTCATTTGATCCAACCCAAAACCCTTTGCCATAAGTTAATGAAGTAATTCAAAGCAATAGTAGATTGTCATCTTCTCTGTAGGCCAGCAGTTGAGCTGTGAAGCTCTAGCAAATAAATCCCTGCTTAACACATACAGACTTAGTTTTTTTCAGAAGCTTATAACTTAGCCAAATTGGTGCAGATTTATAGTAGTATACCAAAGGTGTATTCCTGACACCAGGATTACCTCTGCCAATTTTTACTTTCCTGCTCCAGCACATACAGGAGATAGAGCTGCTCAAAAACATTGTAACAGGGAGCCTTCTCAGGGCTGATCTCACTGTAGCCCGCCCACCTGTTTCTGGGCTAACCGCCCACCTTCTCACCCACCATGCCTTGTTGGTAATTAATTAATAGATGTCAATTAAGTGGGAGGCTGCCCATTTCCTGCCCCGATGCCAGGGGGCGCTATCTGTGGCTCCATTCCTCCCCTACACCGCAGCCCAAGCCTCACTAATGGCAGCAAGATGTTATCATAATCACCAGTTCCCACACTGGGCTCCAGAATCCTCCTAACTGAACCCCACCTGGATTCCTCTCCTCAGGTGGTCTAGTCTACCTTCATACCAAGCAGCATAGCTCCCCGAACTGTTTCCCCTTCAGGTGTGGTCCTCCTGGGACCTTCAGCTCACTAGCCCTGGCCCACCTCCAGGCCAGCCAGAACCGCAGGTACACAGCTCTCGCGCATTCCTCGCAGTGGGCCCCTGGCCCTTCCAGTCCTGGCCCTAGCATTGACCAGTCAGGGTAAGTTCAGACAGGCATGAGTCTATGGCCTCACTCTTCCTCCATGGGATCCACCTTCCAGGCCCTCCAACAAGGGTAACCCACCCAGTTGTGGGGGCTAGGGGTTAAGGTGCCCTGACCCACCTTTCACCGAGGTGGTAACTGGCCTGGCATTTCCTGGGGGCTCCCGCACCACTGAGAGCCCCACCAGGCCACCCACTCCAGGCAGGGTGCAGTTTTAGGTCATATCCAGGACCAGGATCCTCCTGACCATCTCCTAGAGCTCCTCCCACACCTCCAGATACCAGCAGCCCTCCGGCCAGGCATTGTTGTTGCCTGGCCTCCAGCAGCAGAACTGCCCTGTTTATATGGGCAGCCCCAGATTAAAAAATGGCTGCCCCCATCAGGCACCTGGCAGCTGCTAGCTCCAGGCCCTTAAAGTGGCAGGCACAAACAGTGCCCTGCCACAAACATGTTGCCAGAATTATTTTTATTATTATTTTTAACAGGGGTAAAGACAATGTGTGACCTCTTCCTGGAAATGGCTAAACTGTTTGGACACAAGCTTTCCAATTCCACCTACAATATTTGTGTATGTAGTAATCATGAAAGTTAATTCTAATTATTTGTACTTGAAATATTATGAGCATTCCCTTAGTTATCCCTTTAAGACCTTCCATTTATTTGCTAAAAATTACTTCCACACATTGGCTATGTTTATTTATTTTTGCTACTTGTAGGTAGTTAATAGAGCTCATTATAGACAGTGGTGCTTCAATGCTGAGCATGGCAAATACAAAGAAACCAAAAAGTATAATGACCATGCAGCTCTACAGTAGCCACAGCTTCATATCTGTTGCAAGGTTGGCACCCTCTATTACACTGGAACTAAGGAAAAGTCATACACTCCGCTGGTATAGAGTACAGCACAAGCCATTCCTTTTACTGTTGAGTACTTTTACTCACGCAAGCTGCTTGAGTGAATCTGTATATAGGTTCAACTAAAATAAAAAAAAAGAAAACCTTGTGGGCTAAAACTGGTACTGAAAGGATCAGGGTCCAAATCACAGGCTAAGTCAGAGGTCAGGAATTAGGGACCAAAGGTCTCTAGAGCTAGAGTCCAAAATGCACAGGACAAATCAGGGCTTAGGAGTCAGAGACCAAATAACCAAATCCAAAGGGAATCTCCAAAAAGCCAGAATCCAGAAGCAGAGACAAACAGGGTCAGGAGTCAGAGAACCAAGAACACAGGGAAGCTTACCGCAGCAGATTTTCAAGCAAAACTTGGCTGGCTTGAAGAGTTCTGCTACAGGTAGACTTAAGCTTCTCTCCCTAGTGGCCAATAAAGGAACCTCAACAGTAGCCAGCTGTTTCATTTGGTGAGGGAAGGCTGCTGGTTACAGCCTCAGGCAAATTTGCCCAACTACACAATTAGCTGTGCTCTTTGTTAGGGCCCCAGATATAAACCTGTGTGGCTCCATTTGGTTCAGTGGAGATGCACTGATTTATGCTGAAGCTGACAGTGGCCCTTTGGGGAAGGAGCTCATAACATGTATTCATATCAGTGTGAACTTCCAGATATCAGCTAAATATAATGCAAATTTATTTCCCCATTCTAACACTTAGAGGACTTCCCATGAATATTGCATCAAAGTGCTGGCAATGGGAACTGACTAAATCATTAAGGCTAGGGACAGACATTACACAAATGGGTTTAAGTGATCAGAAACTAGTTTAAGCCCATAACAGAACAGATGTTCAGTGCACAGAAGTCAGTTTCAAAACGGCTGAGACTGGTTTAAGATGAGCCTGGTTGAATATAGTATCACGCTTAAGTGATTTGGGTCAAACCAGTTAATACAATTTCTATTTCAGACTTCTTCCTGGTTCAAGTTAAACCAGAGTCCCCCAGCATGCTTTGCAGCCCTGGACTGGACTGGGCTGTCTGCTCCAGAGAACAAAGCTGGCCCCACCCCTCTGTTCCCTAGCCAGAGCTCCGGCAGAGACTGCAGGCACAGTAGGGTCTGCCTGGCTCTCCTTGCCCCACTCCCTTTTAGCCACTCACTGCTCAAGCCGGAATACCCACTCCCTCCCTCCCATCTCCCACAGCACGGACCCCAGCCCCACAGACCTTAGGCATGTGGTATGTTAGCTAATGCTGAGGTGTCTATGTGTCTCCGTTCATCCATCTGTCCAATTTCATTGGGACAGGTAGACAAAACAGTGTCCACTTAGGACTTTATGGAGTTAAATCAGCAGATCTCCTGGTAAAGTCCCTCCATTCCTTCCTTGGAAAAAGCTGTTTAAGAGTTTCAACTAATGAGAGACACTTTTGTTTTGCTGATGGGTTGATAAATGCTGTGTTATCAGCCCCCTGCTGGCTCCCTTACCCATCAGGTTTGCAGACAGTATGAAGAAACAGGGAGAGCGAGATTGAAAAGCCCAGTATCATCAACAGATGCATGCACTGCACAGCTCACCTTTGCCTCAGAATGCTAACTGGGGGTTGGAGTCTGGCAACACTCCCGTCCTTTGAGCAGCGAGCAGGGAAAAGCCTGGGACTGCAGGCAGGGTGGGGATTTATACCCCTCCCTAATCAGAGCACTCTACTGGGACCTGGCCACACACCTCTTAGATCAGCTCTGTAGAAGGGAGGGGGGGCTGCTCTAGTGCCCCCTGGCTTCTAGCCTGACCCACTGCAGGCATGTGTCTGAATTTCCTCAGTCCAGAGGGAATGTCTGTATAGCCACAAACTGGTTCAACCTAGGCAAGTTAAACTAACCTGCAAAGACCTAATCAATTCAGGCTTAGGTTTTTTGAATGTCTGTCCCTAGCCTGAGGGCTAGTTTGTGCCATGTATAGCTGTGAGGAGCTGTGCTGTCTCTTCATAATACCTATGCTCAGAGAAGGCCTATCAGAATTTACTTGTATGCCAGAAGTCACACACTGATAAGTCCTTTTAATAGAGGAGAGGCATACCCCCACCTTGCAAGGCCAAACAGTTATTTTACCTCACATGGGGGATGGCACCACAGCTCGTAACACCTCCCACCTCAACCAGTCCTTTTAGGGTGCTATGGAAGGACTCATCAGGGAATGATCTCTGGATGTCCTTAAGTACAAGGAATGCAATTCTATCCAATGTTTATGTGGATTTTTTCTTCCCTCCCACAAGACTATAAAATCAGACTTAGCAAACCACCTGGTGCCATCTTGGATGCCAACCGTGATGATTACTATCAGAAATGCAAGGTGTAAGACTACAAGAAATATTTGGATTCAGCACTAGCATTTAAGTTAACCTTGTTTCCATTTCCCACAGGATTCCTTTTCAAACATGTGGTTTCACTGTCACATATATAGGGCCCAAGAGTGGCAAGTCCCACTGCTAACTGACTAACAAATTTGGCTCGATGGCCATAGGGTCTGAATGTGCTAGGCAGGTAGAAGGCAGTAAATATTGTTTGCTTTATAATTGCTACAATGCTAAGAAAAAAGTAGATGTGCTAGTCTCAAGTCAGGCAGAAGGCAATGCTAAGAACACAGGACTGAAAGGGACATAATTCTTTTCATAAATACATGTTGGGCTCATCTTAAAACCAGTAAGTTTCTTATCCCTACTGGAAGACTAACAGAATCTTTAAGAACTAGGTTAGAAGCCATCTAAATTCCCAGACTAAGTTTATTCATGATCAGTTATACTCATTTGTTCTTGTACCATCCTTGTCCCTTAGCTTAAAAAGTACATTCCTTCCCTTTTCTTCCCCACTCAGTGTAAGTATTTGCATAGAAAAGCTATTTGCAGCAGGAGTTCAATCATACTTTGGGCCAGCAACACCCCCCCCCACAACAAAACAAAACAAAACAAAAACACTGAAAGTGGTGTAAACCCAATTTACAACAGCTGACAACTGGGTACTTGAGGTCCCAGTGTCACATCAAGCCAATGACTGGCACTATGTGGCTTACCAGTTTACTTAGACATTTACACTAATTGAAGGAAGACTGTAGACACCGAGGGCACCATAGTAACACTTAAAGGCTGCATCTGCCCATTAAAGTATAAGGAGGAAAGCCCAGGGGCTTTACCCAGAATTCATCATTATTTTACTTTGTGCCTACTTGGACTTGAAGGCAGTAACTAAATAACAGCCTGACTGATGCAGAATAAAACTAATAGGTAAAAATAAAAAAAAAAGAAGCATCATTTACAGAGAAATTGGTGAGCTTCCTTATTACGTGTAATGTATTAGAAATTACCATCAGGATTTTCTTAAGTCAAAGAGAGTATTACTGCAATTAAAATGCCAGTACATGACTTTTTTGTATTGTATTACGTTAGATATATTCATATCAAAGGTTATCCTCAATAACATCTCCTTCTGGATTGTGTACAATACATAGGTTTAACTAGAGTAGTGACTTGAGTTTATTCAAAGGTCCTTTGGTAAAAAGAATAAAAAGAGTTATATAGGATAAAATTGAAGGTTAACATTTTAAATTTTTGAAAAAGTTCATATGGCTTTTTTCCTTTACAGAAAAAAATCTGTATGTATAATGTACAACTTGTATATAAACATACTTCCCAGGTTCATAAACAGTAGCAGAAATACTATAGCTATGTCTGTCCAATATGGTTTTATGCATTGGCTACAATACCATGATTAGAGCCTTTCCTTAGATATTTGTTGACCTTTTACAGTACAGTCTTTAAAAGAAATGTCAATTCAAAGAAATTGTCAAAATGAAAAAATAATTAGTAAGGTTATGGAGACCATCTTCTGCTCTCTTTCAGCAGCAAGGGAATAGAATTGCCAAAAAGAGGGGGAAAATGAAGCTAGTATGAATTACACCTACTTTATTAATTTTTAATTTGTTCTTCTCTCTTCTTTGTAGGTGTCCGGAGATATGATAAAGGACAGCTCTGCTTCGTCTTCGTGCTGTATCAAAATGAGAACCTGCTTTTCCTCTTTCTTTGAATTTTTCTGTAGAACAAAAGCAAAAGTCTATTAAACATCAGCAGATGTCTTTTCAACCTTTGAGAAATGAACTACTGACATTTTAGCATTTGGTACAAATGTAGTTGTTGTAACACACACCCCTTCTAGGCTTTGTTTAATTTTCTGCACTTTTACAAAACATCCCCTTTCAAAAAAAGGAACATAATTGACTTCCACTTTAAAAAAGGCACTTCATCACTCAACTGAAAAGTAATTCATTATAAAATCACAGCTTTAGATACACACAAAATAAAAATAGAATCCTTTTATTTCTTTGTTTTCAGCATATATATTGAAATTGTGATCAGTGGCAAAATGCAGTGGGTAGGATTAATCATCATTATATATAATGTCAGAAATAATTTAGAAATCTTTCTCCTATGTTGTTTTAGAACTGAAAAAAATTCTGCCACCAAGATGCAATATGTTCCTTTACATCAGAATATGTATATCAACAAACTTGACTGTTAGCAATATCCAATTCTTATTTCCCTGTCCTTATAATTCGTAATTTTCTTATCACATAATCATCACTTGACATAATGTTGATAACACAAAAATCTATTAAGAAAGGACAAGGCCCAAACATTGTTTTTTGGACATGTCTTGTATTTTTTCCTTTCAATTCAGATGTCTGTAATTGTCACTGTAAGATTAAGTTTGAGCCATATTTATGCTGCAGTATGTTTAAAGTAACTTTACTGATTTTCAGTGAAATTATTGTGTCTTGATACTGAAGCAAAACAAAGCAGAATTTGGGTCAATTCTTACAAAATGCTTTGATTAACAGTGTTAGGGCAGTCAAGAGAGAGAATTGTGGGGGGTATAGGAAGAAGCAGTTTGTCAAACAAGTATAGTTAAAATCAATGCACTGGGAACAGATGAGGAGAAAACAAATTAGCAGAGGTGGAAATTAACACAAGACACATATCTTGCAGAGTGTCCAGGAAAAACAAGACAGGCTGGATTTTTGCAGAATGGATGCAAAAGCCTAAAATGCAAAACTAGCACATTTTTGAGCCAAACTAGAGGGAGCAAGCCACCTGGACATCTGGTTGATATATTTAAATCATGCAGCCTGGCTTACAAGAAACAAGTATATTAAACTTCAATTAAAAATGCATTAAACTGAATAGCCATGTTGTCATACATCTGCACCCTTTACTTCGTTGCCTCCCCCCCCAGTTCATTTGCTTCCCATTCATCAGAGGTTATATTTAGTGACCACTGTAATTCAGGCTCTTGAAGAGAGAAAATGGGCTTCCTTCAGGCTCACTGGAGTCATTTCAGGCATTTTTCAGGGCAGGCTCTTGCATACCTCTAATCAGCTGAGGGAGCCGGACATGGGGCTGATTATCATTAAACAGCAGCACACAGGCTGTTCTTCAGCTATTTTAAGAAAGTAAAGCTCACCACTTATTAAACAACAACTTAAGTAAAGCTCACCATGTAGAATTCTTTAATAAAGTCTATTAGGTTTTCATTAACAACAACTTTTATTGAATGTTAACTTTTATGGAAGACTGCCCTGCCACACTTGGCTGTGGGGGCAGGCACCCAGCATGCCCATGCCTGCAGCCCCTAGGGCAGGGTCTTCTTACGTGCTCCATTCTTATATGACCGATTCTTATAAGCTGTTGAACAGACGAAAGCAACACTAATCTAGGTCATCTTTACATTTTTATTTTAAATGTCCTAAAGTTAAGTATGTGATTTGCTAAATAGGGTTGAATTTAGGTACCTTGCTGAATCAGGCCCTAACTTCTGCTCTAGTATATGCAGTTTGTCTTGTCTGTAATTTTTTTTTTTTTTTTTTTGGGGGGGGGGGGATGTTTAGTTTTCTTTCCTGCTCTGCCTCCTAGTATGGATATCTCCTCTTCCTACAGCATCTCCTTCAATATTTCATTAGTTTCTCATTCAATGTGGCTAACGCATCTTGCTATGGCTCTAGAACCCATGAGTTCGAAGCCTCACTCTAGATTGATGCCAAAGACTATGTCCTCCAGTCTGTTCCAGCTCTAACTGGGTCCCTGGGGAACTCTATATGGGAAGATGGAAATCCACCGTTCCCTTGCAGGCCACCGACTGCAGAACTGGCATGCTTTAACCACGATAGCCTGGTGGACTGCTATACTTACATAGATCTTTGACCTTGGCCTTTTGACTGAAATCTGTGACCTAATCCTTTTGTACATGTCTACAGATGTTTACCTGTTTAGAACAAGAGAATGTGAACATTTTCAAAATATATAGAAAGTTGGTTTATACCCACCTTTTAAAAATTATAGCACGTACAAGGTATGTGCTGCTGCTTCTAATTTAGGGCTAAAACACAATAATAAATCCACACAGAAGTGAAGATGTAGGGAAAAAAAACCCCTACTCTTTTATTTTTATCCTGTACTTAAAATCAAAAGAACTTCTCATCTCCCTACCCATTGTGACAGAATAATGTTTCAAAAAAGGATCCGATTTAGGGCTGTATCTGTACACACACACGCCTTCCTGTTTGATGATTGTCCTAAGAAAATGGCACATAAATATGATGTTTTCTGATTCAGCCCTCACTCCTTTTCCTCACTTTGCTGTCTTATGACAAAAGTGATTATTTGGGTTTTCCATTCTTCATGCTACCCTTCTTTACTGCTCATTTCTTTCACATGATATTCATGGTTCTCTAGCTAGTGAGTGAGAAGAGTGGGAAACATAAGTCACATAAAGAATGTAAACACTGTCTAATGTTTCTCAGCCAGGGTGTTATTAGATTTAAAGCACCCCTCAGAAAAGTGAGTTCTTAGCTTTCCCTTTTCTTTTTTTTTTTTTTTTAACATCAAGAAAAATAGAGGAATTTTATGACAAATGACAAAATGTGCACATATTAGACCCTTTCAAGGGTACTGTGGTGCCATGCAATGTTAGCATTGTTGTACAAACATGATTCACAAGATAAACCCAGAAATTTCTTATAGGAATTCATGGTTTTAAAAACTTTTTGGCCTGTTGGGATCTTGTTGAGTTCCTTGCAAGAGAAGAATTGTTCTTTTTACTGTGGCCAATAAACAAGGGAAACCTAAAGTAGCTTTTTCCAAGAGGTGCCTTGAATCTAAAAAGGTTGAGAACCATAGCATTGGACCTACAGCATTAGCTGCTAAACAACTACCAAAACCCAGTGGGGACATTTATATTGTGTTTTCTTCCAAAACTTTCAGTGACAAGATGTATGCAGGATCACACTCTACTGTTACATGCTCATTGTCTTTTTCATTTGTACTTTTAAAGAGAGAGAGTTTCATAAGCACAAGAGAGTTCAGGCCCACCTAGTCATCAGAAATCAGTGGAAGATGGGTGCTTTGCTTCTGTTTGTACCTTTGAAAGAAATCTCCTTATGCATAAATCAAAAGATAGGACTGATTCACTGGTGTGCTCCAATGGCTTTGCGCTGCTCTAGCAATGGGAAAGAACAGTAAGATCAGCTCAGTTGTCTGACTAAGTCAAGCCTATGGGTGTACTGTATCAAAGGGGTGCAAAGCAACCAGAACATAACAGTGGATATAGTACAGAACATCTTATAATATTCTTGTCCTTATATGAGGTGTGATTCATGATATGCTTGAAATGTAAAATAAAATGTTTGTCCATTAAATATGAAATGAAAGTTATACTACTGTTTCAGTATAACCTGGTGATGATAGTAGTCAGAAGCTGTTATCTGCCGAATGCAAATCCAAATAAACTAACTCAAACTAGCAATTCTCAAACTGCCTTAGGCTGTATATTACTTTCTAAGTTTGTTATACTACCACATACCAGCATGATTCCATGTTATGGATAATAAAAAGGTAACACTAGGTCATATATACCACACTGTTCTTTCCAACATGCTTTAAAAAAAACGCTGTAGGCTTGAGGCTCCTATAGACATGTAGGGAGCTACATCTGACGTGCTGGAAATCCAGCATGCTGGAGCAGATTTGATGGAGTCTGCTGGAGCACAGAAATAAACCTGCTCCAGCAGGCTCCTGTATCACATGTATCAGCGTAGCTATGCTAAAAAATGGTGGTGGGGTGCTTTGAACTAAAGCTCTTTCAGTGTGCTTTGAACTAAAGCTCACTCAACATGGGGGATGCTGATACACGTGACACTTGGGTGTTTTTAATTAGTGTGGCTTGCTAATTAAAGCGCCCTCACTTCCTGCATTTCCATGTAAAAATGTCCTTGATGTTCATTTTATTTATATTTCTCCTCTTGTGTCTTCTGCTTTTCCATTTAATCATTTTGCATGCCCTCTAGATATTTGCTGCATAATCCATAAGTCGTGTGAGAAACATAACTCAAGAGTCTCAGACTGGGTATTTTGTACAGGTACGCTAAGTATAATTAAATCCAAGTACTTCCTCCTCTACTTAAACATTGTCCACTAACTGGATCTGTGTTTGCTAGAAATTCTTTAATTTTGCTTGGTTAGATTCTCCTTTGCTGGCATTGGGAGTAAAGTAGTCTCAATATCTCCTGTGTAGTATTATGTTCCCAGGCTGGCCATAGATCATTATTACAAAGATTCTCTTATATAAGATCATGTGTGCATAAAGAAAGAGATTAATACCTGACACTTGTATCACAATATTCATTCATATTACACAGAATAGCCCAGCAACTTAATTTTTTACATAAACATTCTCATGAACAGGATTTTAATGTATAGGATCACGCTACTCACAAATTTATGATTTATCTTCCAGATTTAAGCAATCAAATACATTCTTAAGAGGCTGTATCAGAGAGCAAAAATCCCAAATTTATGCCAGAAGTGGTTCACTCATATTTCTTGGGCAGATGTATGCAAATTAAGTGAACTGCTAAAAGGAACAGAGGATCACTCATTTTTCATGGAAGTGCCTGCAGTCCTTCACTGGTTCCATAAAAATTGAAATAAGTAGATAAAAATAGTCTCTCATATATAATGGCACTTGCTCATAATATTAAACATAATTCTAATGGTTATTCGACTATGTTTATTTGGCCATCTTTAAACATCAGCCCGAAACAGAAAACAGGATTTTTCAAATGAATAAGTTACTCAAATGGCAAGGTTTCTGCAGGACTGGGCCTACAAACAATAGCTTTGCAGCTTTTTCATTTCAGAAGGAAAGATTGTCTTAATCAGTCTACTGCCATGAGAAAAAATGGGCTAGAAGGGCCCTCCAGAGGTCATCTAGTCAAACAGTCTGCTCAGAGGAGGAATATTCCCAGACAAATGCTTGTACAACTCGTATTTAAAAACATCAAAAGATGCAGATTCCATAACCTCTCTAGGTCATCTATCCCAGTGTTCAACTGCCCTCAGAGTGAGAAAACTCTTCCTAGTATCTAATGTAACTTGCCCTTGTTGCTGAACACCTGAGTCTTTCACCAATTCACTCAAGCATCTGATTCTGCAAGCCACAAACAAGGGCTCCACAGAAAAGAGGTGGTCTTGATGACTGTTGGCTTAAAATGAATAGTCAATAATGCAGAGCCCATTTGCTGGAAAGCGTGTAAGTTTTAAAATAATACAGATAAACATTGAAATAATATCTTAACATTTGGGTAACAGGGATCCGATTTGCTTGCCATTGTGTGGATGGGAAGAGAAGGGAAGAAATAAATAGGCTCTTGACCTTCTGAAGCACAAAGAACAAATACAGCATGGGGACTACTCACACCATTGATGCCTAGTAGAAAGAGAAACCGGCATGAGAGAATATTGATCTGAGAATGGCAGTTGGGGCCACTTTTCTCACAGTGTGTATTTTTAAGCAATTTCCCCCCCCAAACAGAAACCTGTTTAAATGTTGCATGAATAATGCATACCATCATTAATGAATTAGGACCTGAAAGTAGGGAGAATTTGCCTTGCTGTTTTCAGCACTTCGGTTCTTTTACTAGTCTCTAAGGGCACTCTGAGATAGCTTAATAGGTTATTTCAGCTGAACGCCTTACTTTTTAAATCATACAGTAAAGTTAGTCATTAGTTGAAACAAGCAGTGTAAAATAGCAGCTAAGTCAAGAATGTTTAATAGCTAAATTCTGCCCCTGCATGTATGAGTGAGGTTCCCAGTAAAGCCAATGAGAACTGGACAGAACAAAATAGCACATTCTTCCATAGTTGGGAGTACCATAAGGTTGTGAAACTAATGTGGTTTTGCTGCTCAAGAGATAGCAGGATGTGTGCGTAGTCCAGGGCCTCAGGTGAATTTGACACTGCTCCTCTGGAAGTCCTATAAGCATGATCTTGTGGGTGCCAACATGGGTAAAAAGAGATAGGTCAGGCTAAAGGCAAGGTGGGAACAAGAATTATGAATCTACCGACGCATGGATTCATCCCATCAACATCATGAAGTCTCTAGTTTATGACAAAAGTAGGAAGGGCAAAGATTCCTCTCCTCTACACTTGCTGTGAATTTCTCTAGTGGTTATCCAGATATTCAGACCAAGTGTTGGCATATACATTATAGCCCAGGATCTTCCAACGATAAGAAATAGACTAAACTACTTAGACTGAGTCTATCCTATTCTTCCAACTATATTTAAGATGGGCTGTAGATGAGATTCAGTACTGACAGCCACTTCCAGCTAAATTTAGTAAGGCAGCTAAGATGGGTCCTTCTAGCCTGGTTGTCACAAGTATATTTAAAACTACATAGAATTTCCAAGTGAGACTGTGTGATTTTTACAAACAAATACCTGGCTATTGGGAAAAATATATTTGAACACAATTAATGAAACTACATTTATAAAGCAGGAGATGTTAGCTCTACTCGCATCTGCTTTCTTATCTCCCCAAATGTGCCTCTCTCCTTCACATATCTCTAGCTGCCTCCATGACAGCTCTCTGTAGATACCAAGATAACAGTCAAACTGACCATTTTAACACATATTTTTCTTCTTGCTAAAATTCCTCTGTCAGTCAAAATTTCATCATCTTTCAATACCTTAATCTGCAATAGTTAACAACTCTACTCTTGTTCTCATTTTCTTCTTTATGCCCTCCAGCATGGAGGATGCTCCTAAATTTGACAGGTTATTACTTGCCAAGATCTCTCAGTTCTATCCCTGCTACCAAACCCCATAACCTAAGAAGATCATTGCAGCCTAGATTTCTTAAATTGATTAACACTCCTTAATGTCTTCCCAGGCCACTCCTCTAATTCCCTCTTCCAAACATTGCCAACCCAAGCATTTTTTTTCTACTGAGAACCCACAAACTTTTCCTGACAACCAAACTTTTTACTGACATTTTGTTTTATATAATGTAAACATAACCCTTTTGCCAGGCCCTGGAAGGCGATAACAAGGGCTGGGTTGAAATGAAGGACTTTAACACCAACTTTTAACACAGACTTACTTGATTGCAGCAGTGATTTTACACCATAACGCACCTTCCATCCTCCAACCCACACTTTGGTATTCCTTACCATACCTACCCCAGACCACCCCCAACCTTACCCCTGCCAGCCATACTTCACTCCATCCCAGCATGGATGCCCACCCACCCTCTCTCCCCTATCTTGGCCCTGCAGCTCATCCCAGCTGCACTGCCTTCTCCCTGTCCTGCCCTGTGTGTCACACTACCTGAGTCCATGTGGTCCTGCCTATCTTTGAGGCAAGCAACCACTACAGGCAGGTAACAGAAGTACACTGCTGGGTGGGGAGGCATTACAAAGATTTCCATGGACAACAAAAGTCCTGGCAGAGAGCTCCCTGAAGGGTGCTGCGCTGCTGCTCAGACACAAGGTGGTACTACTCCGCCCCATCTGTTGCATCCAGACTCATTCTTTGATCGCTCTTCAATCAAGAGCACTGTTTCTTTTCTTCTTTTTAAGGATGGCTCCATTTTTCTTTTCTTTTTTTAATCAGTCTTTATGGATGAGAATTTTTAGTGCTTTTCAATTAACTGGTTATAAATTTATGGACAATTGGCAACAGTGTTTCCTTCATAAATGTTTGCATCATCCTATCATCTCCTAAATAAAATCCAAATTTTTCAAGGTCACCTTCAAGGTCTTTTAAAGCTCTGCTGTACCAACCCCCTCCCAGTTTGCATGCTCACTCTGCCAATGTACTGTTTCCTTTGCCCATCATCCTGACCTCTCACCATTCTTAGAACATACAGATAGACCTTGTGTGCCAACCCAAAACATTCCTTTTAAACCCCTCTTAGAGGTTATATCTTTCAGGTGATTTTTCAATAATGACCTCTATTATACCTGCTCATTTTCAGGATTTTACTCCAACAAAATAATAATATTTAATTTACAAAATATGAGACTAATATAGTTACAAAAATCATATAAGCCCACAACTAAGTAAGCAAGAACATGGCAGGATATCTCCTTATCTTTTGTTAATAAAGACCCTATCATTCCTAGAAACACCTTTGCTTGGTAACTATGGGTCTATTATCCAAGTCAGAAAATAATATCTTCATGGAAGAATCCCATCTTTTTTTATACATGGAAAGTGCCATGCTCATCTATGTTTCTATAGAAACATTAAATAATAATGAATTAAAGCTGAGTTTTATGACCAAGAAGGATAAATGTAACAGAATGACTATACAAAATTCCTAAATACATCCTATGAGTGTTGCAATGTCAATGAGGATTGAGACAGTAGAAGAGAAATTAGTAATATCATACAAATTGGAACAAATGCAACAGATTATATACGAATGTAATAGAGAAAAAAATATAGGCCCATGTCCTGCAAACACTTACATATGAAAATAAGCTTACTGTTGTGAATAGCCCATAGAACAATTCACAGGAGTAGAGTTTAAACATATGCAAAAATATTTGCCAAAGAACGAACAGATGAGAAAGAAACCACAGATTATGACAAGAAAGTAAGGAACATATAAAACGGTCACACACATTTTACACTGAAGTTTCAATAAATTCATGATTTATAAAGGGACTATGGAATATTATATACATACTACAGACATGAGTAATAGTTTTATGAAAAGTTATTAGCACACCAGGACAAAGTGGGTATAAAGTGCTATCAGCTATGATGAAGAAATACAAGCTTACTGGAATATACAGTTGATTAGCCATTTATTAAAACACCAGCAAACTGCCAGTCATGAATGATGGGGAGGGGAGAGGAGCAAGGTGGAGACAGAGCACCCCACGAAGCCTCTGCTCTGCCTCCAGCCCCATGCATGCCCCTCACCCCGTGTCCAGCCCCCATGTGCCCACCTCCCACCACTTCACCCCACGCTGCCGCCGGTTCCCAGGAACATGGGTGGGGAGGGGAGTTTGCACATGGAGGTGGCTGCCTCCCAGTAACAAACAACATCCTCCCTCCTCACTGCCTCCCCACCCTCCTCACTGCCTCC
>NW_017728886.1:65069704-65072530 GCF_001723895.1 Crocodylus porosus | reverse complement strand
GCACTGGTCAGGCCACAGTTGGAGTACTGTGTCCAGTTCTGGGCACCATATTTCAGGAGAGATGTGGACAGCATGGAGAGACTCCAGAGGAGGGCCACTTGCATGATCAGGGGTCAGCACGGCAGGCCCTACGAGGAGAGGCTACGGGACCTGAACCTGTTCAGCCTACACAAGAGAAGGCGGAGAGAGGATCTAGTGGTCATGTACAAACTAGTCAGAGGGGACCAGCAGGCACTGGGGGAGTTCCTGTTTCTCCCAAGCACTACCAGGAGTGACTAGAAATAACAGTCACAAGCTGACAGAGGGTAGATTCAGACTAGACATCAGGAGGCACTGCTTCACTGTCAGGACGGCTAGGATCTGGGACCAACTTCCAAGGGAAGTGGTGCTCGCTTCTACCCTGGGGGTCTTTAAGAGAAGGCTAGATGTACACCTTGCGGGGGTCATTTGACCCCAGTACTCTTTACTGCCATGGCAGGGGGTCAGACTTGATTATCTGCTCAGGTGCCTTCCGACCCTACCAACTATGAAACTATGTATTAAGGTACCTTAATATAAAAGGTGTGACAAAAGAGTTCTCCCTTAATCTAAGCTTGCTATACCATCTAGGTATTTTACTGAAAAGCAAGAAAATATCATAGCAGTTACTATGCTAATACAATACAGACCTTTTGCTTTGGTGCACCGGCCATTTCATAAAAATAAATATAATCATCTCCATGCATTTAATTGCAGTTAGCATCATTCATCAAATGTGTCAAACATTTCTACTTTGTAGGCAGCTCTTGGACAAAGAAAATAAAGGAAGCTTTCTCTATGCAAAGGCATACATTGTGGAGAAACAATAGGACAAGAATAGGAATGAACACTAAGCAATATTAGGAAAATATGGGAAGAGGTATTTCAGAAAGTTTGGCAGTTTTTCAAGCCATTAGTAACTCTGAAAACATTCTCCAGGGAATTGTATTTCAATGGTGGTCAATAAAGATAAAACGGACTGCCTCATACTTGTGTTTTAATGGAAAAATAGGAGACTCACTGAGAACATGCTGTAGGGAAGTCAATCTGAAGCCTGCTTAAAAGATGTTTCACAATCTTTCTGTCAACTTCCTCCCATTTTTTACAGTGCTTCTGACATCATCTAAAGAAGTCTCATCTAGCATACAACACCATTTTTCCTGTATAATGAATTATTTTAATATAATCAATAAAACATTAAATTAAATACACAGCCTCCAAAAACCTCACATGGCTATTAAGAATATTCTTATATTGCCTGATTTTGCACTCAGAATCAATTACATAATTTCTGTTGTCCTAAACTGTACCTTAAAAACACATACCCAGTGGTTCAAAGCAGGCAACAAATTTAAATCTGTTGCTGCTGGTGGTATCTAGGGAAAGAAGAGACTTACATATATAAGTGGGATAGGGATTTATTAGTCACAATTTGTGCTGCTGCTTTTGTATTTTTGCTCATCTCAGTACAAGAACACACACATGAGCACTCTGAGGAAAATAAAATATCTTGCTTTCTTTTTCTTTTTTTCTTTTTTTTTTTTTTTAAGAAGTGCCAAAAAAAAAGCGACAAAATACATCTTTATTTTAAGATATAGGTACTTGAACTCATCTTAGAAACTGAAAAATTAAAAAAAAACCCCCAAAACATGCTGATAGTGTCCATTTAATTGCTTCGAAAAGATAGACCTGATATCTAGCAGAAGAATCTGCTTTGGAAAATAGACTGATTTTTAAGATGATTGCTCCTTCCTGACCTTTCTATTGACTGATACCTATTTTTTCTTCTTCTTTCAGGCCATACTTGAAAAGCTACACAATCGTCTATAACAAGGTAAGCTATTCTGACTTCAAGGTAATATCAACCACACAGCTGTACAGCAGTGCTTTGTTTAGCAAGCTGCATGTTATCATTTACACTGTGGTTACCAATGTAGCTCACAGTGGGCCAAATCTGGTCTCAGAGATGCCACTCAAAATTTGGTACATTGGCTTAACTGGAGTCAACCTTCAGGTAAACTACTGACAGAGAACTGAATTGGCCCTATATTTACAGCTGGATCACCCATTAGTATTTTTGTCTGTTTTCCTGATGACCCTTCTTTTCTGAGAAACTGATTATATCCTACAATGAATAAGCAGGCAATGGGCCAGAAGGCCCCTTGTGAGATGATAAAGCCTTTCATTTGGTCATATGCTTATCCATAATTCACAAGCCAAAAGGAGACCATTTCAGAGCAGTTATTTACTCGCATCTTTCTAAGAAGCCCCAGCTTTTAGATATCCTCACTGTTTTTGCTTCCTGAAGTAAACACTAGATAGTAGTCAAGAGGCCTGAAATAGCTTTCATTTAAGTCAATGGAAATCTCATTGGCATCTTTTTTCTTTCTTTTATACAAACATACACACTATACACATATACACACACTAGTGACTTGCCCATCAAGAATGATGGGGGGAGAGGCCTGGCAGGTGGGGATGGAGCGCTGCCACCCACCACCCCGCAACCAGGAGTGGGGGAGGGCAGGAAACTTGCCCTGCTGTCCCCTCCATCCACCTCTGCCATCTCCCCATGATGCTACCTCCAGTGCCACTGGCCTTGCACACCCCCACCGGCCCTGCTCCTCGGCGCCAGCAGAGCACTGTCATGATTTCATGATTTCATAGACATTAGGGCTGGAAGGGACCTCGGGAGATCATCGAATCCAGCCCCCTGCCCAAAGGCCAGGAAGTCAGCTGGGGTCATAGGATCCCAGCAAGATAAGCATCCAATTTACTCTTGAAGGTGTTCAATGTAGGTGCTTGAAC
>NW_017728886.1:65056322-65069693 GCF_001723895.1 Crocodylus porosus | reverse complement strand
CCAAGAGCCAGGGGCTCCGTCTGCGTGGAGCCCGGAACCATGGGCTCCGTCTGGGTGGCCGTCTCTGAGGTGCCCAATGCGGGGGCCGCAGAGCCCGAGGGGACCCTCGGGTTTTTTATACCATGATGGTGGGGAATGGAGCTGGGGGAGGGAAGGTCAGTAGTGTTGGCCTTGGTGACACTTCACCACCTCCAAGAAGCAGGGCAGCACTCCACACTAACCAATCAGAGTGCTTCAAGAGTGTTACGGCCAGACAGATTAAGCCTTTTATTATATATGTTGTGCATCAGCAAAGGTATCGAAATTCCACTGAAGATGGAGGGAGTTTTTTCCATTAATTTCAACAAATCGGGTATCATGCACTACAGTTATCAATATTCTGCTTCCCAAAACATTTAGAATTTTTTCCCCCCTACTCTCCTATGGTTTTCAGGACAATACCTGATCTTTCATAAATCACTGTTCCAATGAAGTCAGTAAAAGTTGTGCACGCTAGCTAACAGCAGGGTATGGACCTTGTGATTCACTTAAGTGTTTGCATCTTGCAGGAAATTCTACTTTGCTGGACAAAGACCTTTATTTGGCTGTGCTTACACACAGCTCAGAATCAAAATTTGACAGCTTCAGAAATGCCCTGTGGTTACCATGAAACCACACTGTGGTTTACCTAGGAGATGTAAAAACAATGAGAAGTTTAAACAATCAAATATGTAATTTTTCCTCCTTTAAGTATCTTAAATATTTTAAGCAGCATAAAGGATCTCTCTCTCTAGTTACATTGTAATATTACAACATTCGCCTGTATATAATTGATTTTTTATATTATTAATTTATAACATTGAGTTTTATATTATTGTAGTAATGTACAGTATTACTATTTAATATTATTGAATATTGAAGTGTTGCAATGATGTCACAATAATATAGTATGTGTGTGTATAAATTATATACACACACACACACACGTATAGGTTCATATATGTAAAACACCACCCAAAAAGTGAGCGTTTCAGAAAGTTATACGCATATAAAAATAACAGGTTTAAAAAAACACAAAAACAAACCTATTTTACTGCCTTTATTGTACAGGGTTTTCACTATCATAACAAGGACAACTACCACTGGGTGACACTGGCTTATGACAGCACTAATTAGAGAGACTTTATAGGATCTTAGAACTGTTATTAACAACTACTCTATAAAAATAAGTCAATATCACTGCAATTAAGAGCTAAAAATCCCTCATTAAATCCCTGATTCTTTGAGCTTGTGGAATTGCTTTTCAAAAACTGAGTACACACACAAGCTGCATTTCAGTCCTAATGTTCTGCTGATCACTAAAGTGTTAAAGGTTAGATTGTATCTACCCTAGACGAGCCTGATGCTTCCATCTTTTCAACTCCATCTAGGAGCCAGATACAATCCACGTTCTTGGGGCAAGACAACAGGAACTGCCAAGACTTCAGGAGACAAAAAAAGATATATGATGTTAGTCACTCCTCCCATTTAAGAAAGCTTTCCTGATACCATGGTTAACAGAGCATCATTTTTCCTGAGCTTTTTTATTTTCTAGCCTTTTAGTAGACAGCAGCTACCTTTAGCTGCTGTAATCTAAATAGGAGGTGAGAATGGTGGAAGGAGGTAAAACATGAGAAAAAATGGTGCTGCATTTTATCTGGAAAACAGAATAATACAGTGGGAAGAGTGCAAAGTTAAGTAATACAGAACACTGGAAGATAAACCCTATAGAAAACTCTAGGGGAAAACCCTAGAGAATCCCCTCTCTCTCTTTTTCCCTTTGCGCTACTTTTTTTGCTAACATTGCAAAACGAAATTATTTAGGTTGAAAAGAAGTTTTAATTCAAAATGGTGCTGTCACTGCTTCACTGTGCAGTCATGGTTGAGTCTTATGCTCTCATTCCCTTTATGGGTCATGCTGGCTGGCCAGATTTACCATGATGTACCATCTCTTCTCTCAGTAAAGAAAGTATGTGCCATACAAGTTCCTAACAACAGAGAATGCTGAGCCCACAGACGACAATGACATCTGAACTACAGCTATGGTAAGAATTGGCAGCACTATTTTGATTTGAAATATTTTCATTTTGGGGATCAAAAGCCCTTTTGGAGTTTCAGGCATTCCTTTAGGTGAAATGGTGATGTTTTTATGGAAAAGGCAATTTTTGCCAAAGGAGAAGGAGAAATGATTTAGTCAAAACTCCAATTTTCTGTTGAAAAGTATCTTGCTTGTGTGTCAATGCCTATTCCTGTCTGCCTGTACTCTATGTCTACACTGAAAATTCAGAAGGGCAGGGACCTTATTTTCACAGAGACAATGGGGTTTCTCTGTTGTTATAAGGTTTTTGACAGTATTGTTGGCTGTGGTGTTAAATCATAGTAATGCTGGCAGGTCAGGAGAAGGAAAACCTAGAAGGGTACTAGGTATTGCTGAGCCAAAAGACAAGGAGGCTTGCTGTGAAAAGTATCAGGTATTCAGTCTGTCACTCCCACAATGTTCCTTAAAGGCCAAGCTGTAAGCCTTCCCTGCCCACCCAGAAAAATAAGCAGGGAAACAAAAGTAGGTCCTTTATTCATGAAACTAAATCAGTGATTCTCATTCTTAAGATGCTTTTAGGGGTGCCTCACAATACCTTGCAATCTTAGCACTGTTAGGCATAGAAATATGATTCACAAGATAAACCCAATTATGTCAAATAAGAATACATGTTAAAACAATTCTGACTTGTTGGGGTCTGTCTGAATTTTTTGCAATAGAAAAAAAAAATCACCATATTTTCCATAGTTAAAACAAACAAACAAACAAAACAGTGAAAATTAAGAGTTGACATTTTCTGAGGGGTGCCCTGAGCCTAATGAGGGGTGCCTTGAGCCCAAAAAAGTTAAGAAACAATGAATTAGATGGAAGCTGGTATCAAATTGTGGGTCCATACCATAGTCTGGTCCTTGTCCTATTCCTGAAGCAGTAGATACATATTGCTACTCTCTTGGACTGGACTGCAAAGTGTTCCTTCAGCCTGAAAATATCTGTACCTATCTTGACTACCACACACTTAAACCAGCAGCTGGTGGTTTGCCCCTCCCACTTCCCTCCTCACCAGGGTCCTGTCCTCTTCCGTGCACGCAGAGTCTTCAAGCCACAATCTGTCCCAAAACACTTATTTTAAGTCTTTCCAAGAAGGAAAGGGCTGCAACTTGTAAGGCTCCCAATACTTATATTTATTGAAATCACTGCTAAATCAAGCCAAATTTAGAATGTACATGAAAGTGGTTTTCCTCTTAAGAGAGGCGTTTTTGATAAACTGAAACATGGAACAGGTTATAATAGCTTTGTACTTAAACTCTGCCATAACATTTCATTTTGACACTTTCGGAAAAAATATAAGCCATAATAAAATTAATCTGCCTTCTTAAAAAAATTCATATACAAGTGAGGATAGATAGAAGTTAAAGGATTGCTAATTCAGTGTTTACTTAACCATAACACTGAGCCTTAATTTAATTGATTAAAAGGATCCATCCTGTCAGTCTTCATCATATTTGAGACTGCCTGGCTTCAGAAGTAACTGCATTAAAACTGAAGGAAGGGTAGGAGAATCAGGCCCTTGATTCTGATATTTTTAAATTCACACACTAAAAAAAAAAAAAAAAATACTTTGGAAGATAAAACATTCAGGATGCAAAAATTAAATTTCAATATCAAGACACCTGGATTCTGTACCCTTAAAGTAAAGGTGGAATTTTGCAATACACTTTGCTGGCTGAATAAACCTGTTGACTGATTTCAGGACTCCTGAGAACAAAATCAAAGTTATGTAATTACAAAAAGATGAGCCTGTTGCATGTAACTGGTGACTAATCTGTCTAGCTGAGGAGCTATATTAATGTATGGTCTTCTCGTAAAAGATCCACTAAATAAAATCTATTTTAAATTGTCTACAACTGGACAAAGACATTTTGTATCAGATTGTGGCTTTAATCGAAAAAGTTTAATTCTAACTAAACTAAATGCAAGCTGGGACTGCAGGCCTTACCCCTGTAGCAGCAGGGATACTTATTGCCACTGACTTGCCAGGTTAGTTAAAATTCCTTAGGTTGCTTACAATGCGTGCTTCTTATTGCATAAAAAGCAATTTGAGCCTGGACTCACTCCCTGACCTCATTGGGTAGCTCTGCACGAGTGGTGGTTCTAGGCTAGCACAATGTCTGAACTTTTGATTTTAATCTCTCTTCCCTGTAAGGCTCAGTGGATTCCATAAAACACAGGCATACAATAAATGAGAAGAGCTAACCTTAAACTTTATTTATAGAGCAGTAAGCAACCCCTGCAGACTCCTGGTCTCTCACTAACTCCCTAGCTAACTGCTCCCCACAGAACCATCTCCCATTTCTCAACTCCCTTGGTCTCCTCTTAGGAAGCCTCTCTAAATTAGAACGTCTATCATTACATTCCCTTTTTCATGCCTCTAGATGTGACAATAACAGCACACACGGAAGGAAAAAAAATGTATTTTGAAATCAGTAACTCCAATTTAAATCTACTTGCTCTGAAAGAGCCATTTTATATTTAAACCAGAGTAACTCATAATGATTTAGACCAAGACCACAAGAGGTTAACATGAGGACCCTGGACTCCTCTCCTATTATGCTTGCTGCTAGGCAGCCAGAGTTTCTGGGGCAGGGCAGCATGGCAGGAGGCGGCGTGAGCCCGCTTGCCCTAGCAGTGCCAAGAGGGGGGAGAGGACTTCCACTAATTGCAAAATGGCAAAGGGGGGGTGGAGGGAGCTCACACTGCCAGCACAGTGGTTGCAAGGGGACTAGCTCACATTGCTCATGAAGCAGGAGTCCTGGCAAGTCCTTATGGTGTGTGACGCCCCACAGCTTGGGGCCAGCAAAATGTGTGGCCTGGATCCTGTGGCCAGCATGACATACAGCCCCCAGCTGCTCTCAAGTTGGACAGCCTTGATTTAGATTTTCAGCTTCTCAGCTTAGTGCACAGTATTAAAATAACTTTTCCAGTCCTTCCCTCACTTTTTGAAGGGAACAATTGCTTTTCTAAAATAAGATTTCCTATACACTGGAAAGAAAAGGCCATCAATTTTGTTACAGTACTCCAAATCTGGCAATGAGGCTGTTGAAAAGCTGGTCTTCACAAAAGTGCTTGATTATAGGTATTAGGAAAGCATTGAGGAGAAGTATGTGAATTTATTCAATACAACCACTAGGTTGTGAAAGCAAATTTGTTTGTTAAAAGCAAATTAATGTGAATGGTGAAAAGCTGGCATATGGCTACTGTCCATCAAAGAAAGGCTTTTGATAAGAAAGGGGGCAGTACCTAAAGAGACCTAAAGTGTCTCTTTGGATAGCTATAGCTTGCCATAGCAGAAGTCTGGCAATTCTATTGTTTAAGCATAAGTCAAAGTGTAGACTAACCATCAGTACTTATGTACTTCACAGTAAAAATGGGGTTTGGGAGGGATTTGAAGATTGAAAGAACGATGGTCACACTAATTATTTTAAGGAGAACGCTCCAGAACAGCACAGGAACAGCACAGGTAAAAGCCCAGATGTCCATTTTTCTGCTTCTTCAAACAATTCCAAGGCTGTCATCATAAGGCATTTATTTTCGGACATACTGAATTTGACTAGACCATGAAACATTCAGAAGGACTGGATGCATCAGAGACAGACTGAAATCTGAGCCTTTGAGAAGGGATATTAAACAAGAGTGATCAGGTAACAGATAAATTGGCATAAAGATGGCAACTGAATCTCAGAAAGCAGATTTGACCATCCTAGAGAAATACTCTAGAAAGAGGTGCATTCCTAGAATGGAACCAGGGAAAAACATCACAATGAAGGCCCAGAAAGAGCAAGATTTCAGAAAAATAAGAAGTGATGGGCAGCATCATATGCAGTACAAAGTTAGGAAAGATGAGTTTGGAGCAAACCTCCTGAGATGTGACCCTTAAGGCATTATTAGAAATCTCAGTGAGAGGAATTCCAGTGGAACAGTGGGGGATTAGGGTTCAAGTTAGAAAATTAGAACTTGAGTTAAAGGGATGAAGGAATGTTACACTATTTAATTACGCTGCATATGGCTAGTAAGGCTTTTTCACTAAGAGAAAGAAAAGACAGCATAGATTTAAACTAAAATCCTATTAATAAATACTAGGGCTGTATGAAATTTCACCAGCTGTTTCGATCTGACACTGTTTCAATTCATTTTGAGCTTGAAACAGTGAAATAGAATTAAAATGAAGGGCTTTGAAACAGCCTTGAAACAAAATGAGGTTAGTCAAAACATTTTGAAAGTTTTGAAACGTTTTGAGTTTCAAAGCAGCCAGGTGGTGAGAGTCAGGGGAGAGCCAGGGTTGCGTTCCCAGCAGCAGTCAGGAGTGCAGCCCTGGCTCTCCACGCCTCCCGCAGCCAGGCTGCAGGAAGCCGATCACAGTGCAGAAGGGAACTGAGCCCAGGCTTAGTTCCCCTCCCCAGCACTAGGATCGGGCTGGAGAAAGGATGTCAGCCCAGCCAGGCTGACTTGCGATCCCCAGCCCGATGCTAGTGCTGTGGAGGGGAACTAAGCAACTGGGCTCAGTTTCCTTCCCCAGCTCCCTGGTCCCAGGCAGCAGCACCCAGCTTCCCTCCCTCATCTGGCAGGCAGAGCAGAAGCCTGCAACACCAGGAGGACTGGTACAGCCCCTGCAGCCCTCCAGGGATTACGAGCCCCCATCTGCCTGCCAGATGAGAGAGGCTGTTTCAAGCTTCACCATTATAGCAAATGGGGAAAATGTTGAAACAGCATCGAAACAGCCTCACTGTTTCAACAAAGCAAAATGGAACAGCTGTTTTAAATGAACTGAAATTTAAAACAAAATGCTGTTCCATCGAAACCTTGAAACTCAAGTCAAAATGGAACAGTGCTGTTTTGCACAGCCCTAATAAATACCCTTATACAGATAAAATGTTAAGCTGTAAGAATGCCAGTATGCAAATGTTTTCTACCAATAACCAGATATGGACATATTGGAGGACTCAAGAGAAAATTAAAAGCAGTTTATTCTGGTGTTTTGTAGTAGGAACTGTTCCATGGTATGTCTTCAGCTGTTTTAAATGAAGTGAACACATAAAATAATGCGCAAGACAGAGAAGAAGACTGGAGCAGGTGGCAGTAGCTATATCTAAATATCTTCCAACACAAGCACTTAAGTCATTTTATGTAAGCTGGGTGCATATTTTTTACCCGCATCAAAAACCAATGAGCTGCATGTTGCCTTTACAGGAATTAGTTACCTTCACAGATGAAGGGACTAAAAAAACTGTTTTGCAGACTCTTCTATATCTATATGCATAATAAACTTTAGCAAGGCTTTTAATATGGTCTCCCACAACATTCTTGCAAGCAAGCTAAGGAAATATGGGTTGAATGAATGGACTGTAAGGTAGATAAAAAACTAGCTCAATTGCTGGGCTCAAAGGGTAATAATCAATGGCTTGATGGCTAGTTAGCAGCCAGTATCAAGGGGAGTACCTCAGGGATCAGTCCTGGGGCCAGTTTTGTTCAATATCTTCATCAACGACCTGGAAGATGGGATGGAGTGCACCCTCAGCAACTTTGCCGATTACACCAAGCTGGGGGAAGTAGTAGATATGCTGGAAGATAGGGCTAAGATTCAGAGAAACCTAGACAAATTGGAGGATTGAAGCTTTCAGCTATTTGAAGGGTAGTTCCAAAGACGATGGAGCTAGACTGTTCTCAGTGGTGGTAGATTACAGGACAAGGAGCAATGGTCTCAAATTGCAGTAAGGGAAGTTTAGGTTATATATTAGGAAAGACTTTCTCACTAGGAGCACAGCATAGCACTGGGACAGGATACTTAGGTTGTGGAATCTCCATCCTTAGAGGTTTTTAAGACCAGGCTAGACTGGGATGAGATAGTTAGAGATGGTCCTGCTTTGAGCAGGAGATTGGACTAGATGACTACTTGAGCTACCTCCCAATCCACGTTTTCAGTGATTCTATGATCTAGACTAGCTAAGGTTAATGATGTGATTCTGCCACTATGCAAGGCTAAGCACCTGTAACTTTTACTGACTTATCAGTAGGATTTTCAGGTACTGAATCAAGCTCATAATGTGCAGGGATAAAACTTTGGAGCCAAAACCAAATTATGAAGTTCTTCCATTCATACTGCACAATTTCTTAAGGCAAGAGAGGCAAAAGTATAGACTTTGACCCCACAAGCAAAACTTAATACTATGCAATTATCCAAATCTTGCGAGACGCAAGAATTGTTGTGCATGATGCCCTTTGTTGGACCAACAGCATGGTTGGGATAGACTTAGGTTTTGACTATAGTGCAATCTTCAAGAAGAATTGCAGTGCATTCTTAAAGAAGAATTTGCCTCATTCAAAAGCTTGTCTGAATCTATTCCAACCATGCCATTGGCCCAATAAAAAGCATCATCCACAGAAATCCTTTCCTCATATTTCCTGGACCATCCCAGTCAGAGCATCACTCCAATGCTATCTAAATCATGTTATTTGAGGATAGCATTCCATATGAAGGCCAGATTCTGAAGATGCTACTCAAATTGGTTAACAGTCACTCCCACTGACACTAGAAATACTCAGGTAAGTAACTGCTCAAGAACATGAAGAGGCAGCTCACAGTCTGACCCTAAATATACATTTGCTTTTAAAATGACAAAGGCAACTGACAAACTTATACTAAGATATTCTTATACAATTAATTTAATTTTATTCCCAGCCTCAGCACATTACATAGGACAATTTATGTATGGAGCTTAACCCCACACCTTCTTTAAATAACTCTTATTTTCTGATTTATTTCCACATTTAAAAAAATCTTGGGGCCAAATTCTGCACAACAGCAAGCCCAGAATCTCTCTATCAAGGGTAAGTATTACTACATGTTTGCCTACGTTCATTGTAAGGCCATAATCTTGCCCAGGGTAGCAGGATTATGGAACCCTAAGAAAGTCAATAGGACCGCACATGAGCATAGTGTCTCCCCATCCTCCAAAATACAAGTGAATGCTACCATGCAAATAGTAATTGGCTCTCTAAAAACCACACCGCATCCATAGCTGCCAGTATTATTTACTATCGCTTCTGCTAGGGTGAGAATTCACTGAGACGCGTGCAAAATTTTAACTTCTTAATTTTTCTGTTAATATTTTTCCTTTTCTTTCTCTTTATTTCCCCACTCCCACCCTCTCTCTGCCTCACTGCAAACAGTTTTTGAAGATTTCTCCCTTCCCACCCTCCACTCTGGTAGGGCTTCTGCTGGATGTGGAGGAAGGAAAGATGCCATGCTGGTTTCTCTACCTCCCGGCTACATGTCACTCTCCCCTCTCCCCCCCCATTACAGGGGATGAAGTGTCTTGGCTCCTGCTTACCAGCCCTCTAGTGGCAAGTCACAGTCATGCAAGTCTGAAACAACATGAAGCCTTCACCTGAGACTGCTTTAAAAACACCGTATCTTATGACATCACAATATTCCACAGATTTCTGACTTGATACAGGTAACCTGTGACAAAGCCTTTAGATATACACATGAAAAGGATTTTACTTTGAGGTAAAATGATTAAATTTAGCTATATGGGTTATCCAGAAATATGCACTTAAATACTACTTCAAAACCCTTCTTTTATTCTGTCAGTTGAGAAATTCTCAAATAACATTCGTTGCAAGATAAGCAGAGTTTAAACTTATATCCATTAGCCAGCATTTGAAAAAGTGAGACAAAAAGTACAAGTATTTATCAGAATGTGAGTAAAATTTAAAAAAAGAAAGGTACAAATTAATACTGATTTAAGAATATTTAGACTTAGTACAGACGGTGAAAAAGCCCAAGGCTGCACTGATTCAGCCTTTTCAGGTTATTCTAAGACAGCGGTTCCCAACCTCAGGTTGCGACCCAAATGAGAATAGTGGGGGCAATGCCGGCAGTGCTACACACAAAAGGCGAGCTGTGTCACATGCCAGGAACTCCCCTGCCCCCGGGCTGCTGCTGTCACTGCTGTCACCACACTCTGCTCCCAGAAGTGGGTCACAGCAAAAAAACTGGTTGGGAACCACTGGTCTAAGATGTACAGATTAAACTGAGAAGCAAATGAACAGACATTCACTTTTGATTCAGGAAATGCAGCCACATGCCTGCAGTGGCTCAGGCCAGAAATCGGGGGGCAGTAGAGCAGCCCTCTCAGCCTGCCAGGCACTGCCAAAGAAAAGGGACTGAAGTTCCAAGTCTTTCCCCCCACTCCCTGCTTGAGAGGAGGGAGTGGGGCCAGGCTCCAGCCTGGGAGCTAAGGCCAGAGGGAGGGGGCCCTAAAGCCCCCCACTATGGCCCCATTGGACCCCAATCTGGGTCCCAAAGCACCAGCTGTCAAGGCAGTAACTGCTCCCACTCTGCCTGCAGCATAGGATGGCCATCACAGAGGACTGTCCAGTTGCCCTCTATCAATATGAAACCAGACACCTTTATATCCTCTATTTTTCTGTTAAAGACATAAAGGTGTCTGGTTTTGCATCAACAGAGGACAGAGTAGCAGAAAACTGCAATGTGCTCTATGATGGCCACCCTCCAGGCCCACACAATCCACCACCTTTGTTCTTCCCCCCCTTCTCCTCAAAGCAAATGACTGCTGCTAGCCACTGCAATGCTAAATCTTGTACCCAAAGTCTCTGGCAACCTTTCACCTGAAGGGGGAAGAGTGAGCAAGGTCATTTTGAGTTTGTCCCCATGTGCCCCAAGTCATCTGGGCTTAGCCTCCATCCCATCAGTGCTGCCTTATCAGCCTTGCCTAGACCTAGGAAGGCTTGTAGCTGGCAAAGATGAGAGGAGAGGGACACTCAGATCTCAGATAGGGGCAGCCAGCAAAGCCTGGGCTGCAAAACTCCCTAGGAAGGGAGTGGGCAACTGCTCAGACCCGCTTCACTTTCCGCTTTGAAAGTGGGGGGGTGGGGAGCAAAAAAGAGGCAGGGAGAGACAGGCTGTGAAGGATACTCAGACTGCATGTGATTTACTAGGGAGAGGATGTGGGAGGTAGGTGTGTGGGGGTTTGTATGGGGGGGTTGTGTGCATATGTGGAGGGGTGTGAGGGTGCATGTGCATCAGGGTGGTGTAAGTATATGTGTTTGTGTGTGCACGTGTGTGGGGGGGAGGTGGGTATCTGTGCATGTGTGTGACTGCATATGGGTATGAGGGAAATGTGTGAGCATGTGTCTGTGTATGTGTGGTGTGTGTGTGCATGAGTCTGTGCACATAGGTGTGGAGGGGTGTGTGTGTCTGCATGCATGCATGTTCATGCATGAGTGTGAAGGGGTATGTGTGTGCACATACATGGGGGTGTGTCTGTGCATCTGCACATGGATGTAGAGGGATGTGTGCATGTGTGCATGTGTGTGTGTGTGTGTGTATCTGTGCATGGATGTGCAGAGGGTGTGTGCATGCATGTGTGTGTACACATGTGCATGGGTATGGGTATGGAGGGGGTACATGTGCATGCATACGCATGTCCACACATGGGCGTGGAGAGGCCTGTGTGCATGCGTGTCTGTGCGGGGGTGTGGAGGGGCGTGTGTGCATCTGGAGGTTTAAGGGGTGTCTGCACATGGGTGTGGGAGCTGTGCGTAAAGGGATGTGTCCACACATGGGTGTGAAGGGGTGCATGTGTATGCATGTGTCAAAGTGTGGGTGTGGAGGGGTGCATGTGCGTATATGTCTAAGTATGGGTGTGGAGGGGTTTGTATGTATGAGTGTCCATGTGTGCACACTTGTATGTGTCCAAGTGTGTGTGCACACATATGCTCACATGTCCAAATGTGCACACTAAGATGTTTGCACACACGCATCCAAGCATGGGTTTGGAGGTGTGTGTGTGTGTGTGTGTGTGTGTGTGTGTGTGTATGTGCTTGGGTCTGGGAGGTGTAAAGGTAGGGGCGTGTACCTGTAGGTGGATGGGTGCAGGTGTGCAGGCAATACCTGTTTCCTTCAAAGGCAGCACTAATGTTGTGCATGCAGGTATACTCCTGGGCACTGGCCAGCAGCCGCCAGGTCTGCTGCAGGGCTAAACCAGGGAATGGAGTACAGGAGGGACAACAGCTTGGGTGGGACTCCCCCACACCTGCCTGGATGGACAAGCAGATGGACCCAGCTCTTCCTTCAGAGTAGTCAGGATGTCATCCAGGGTAGGGGCAGTCCCTCCTAGGCTGCTGCCCTTCCCCCACAATGCAGCAGAGCTGGCAACTGCTGGCCTATGCCCGGGAGTGCACCTGTATGCACACAATCAGTGCTGCCTTCAAGGGGATCAGGAAGCAGGTACTACCCATGCACTTGCACCCATCCAAATGCATGCACAGACATGTACTGACACACATTCACCTCCCCCCCGACCTATGAGCAGACACGCACAGATACACCCCTCCAGACCCACACTTGGACACATGCACAAAGACATGCACGCACATGCATCCCTCCACACCCACATGCAGATGCACACAAACACTCCCTTCACATGCATGTACATACACACATACCTATACACACACTTCCCCCATGCTTCCCCACATATACATCCCCCCCACCCCATCCTTGTCCAGCTGGATGAGCAGGCTGACCTGGCTCTTCTTCCGCAGCCAACAGCCTGTCAGCTGGGGTTTGCCTGGGGGGCAGTCCCTCCCAGGCTGTTGCCCCCTCTGACCATGTGCCCTGCCCCACACCCCCCCTCCCTTCACCAGGGAAAAATCTGGCAGGGGCTGCCCCCTCCCCCACCCACCACTGCAGACCCAGCTGGGGTCCCCACCCAGGTTTCGCATCCCCACTCCCTTGTCAGCCAGCGCTCATTGCTCCGAGTAGGGAGCAGAGAGTCAGGGCCAAACGTGTTCTCTGGAGCAGATAGGACAGCTCAGCACAGCACAGGGCTGCAAAGCATGCTGGGAGACTGTGATTTAACTTGAACCAGAAAGGGACAGAAGTTTCATAAACTGGTTTGACCCAAATCAGTTCAAATCTGTTCAGTCTGATACTACATTCAGCCAGTTTTATCTTAAACCAGTTTTGGCCATTTTGAAACTGGTTTCTGTGCATTGAACTTAAGTTCTGTTACAGGTTTAAACCAGTTTCATAGAATCATAGACGTAGGGTCGGAAGGGACCTTTGTAGATCTTCAAGGCCAACCCACCACTTGGGGAGGAGAAAAACTGGGCTCAAATGACTCCAGTCAGGTAGGCATCAACCCTCTTCTTAATGACCCCCAGGGTAGGAGCCAGCACCACTTCCCTTGGAAGTTGGTTCCAGCTCCTAGCCGCCCTGACAGTGAAGTATT
>NW_017728886.1:65047483-65055910 GCF_001723895.1 Crocodylus porosus | reverse complement strand
GTTAGCCCTTCCAACCGTGACCTCGCATTGTTGGCCCATGTTCATTTTGGAGTCAATAATGACTCCAAAATCCCTTTCTGCCTCCATGCTCTCAAGAAGGGAGTTTCCCATTTTATAAGTGTGCTGCTGGTTACTGCTGCCCAAGTGCAGCACCCTGCACTTGTCAGTATTGAAGCGCATCCTGTTTTTGTTAGCCTACCCCTGTAACCTATCTGAGTCTTGCTGCATTCTTTTCCTCCCTACTAGCGTGCTCACCTCACCCCAAATTTTGGTATCATCAGCACACTTAAACAGGTTGCTTTTCACCCTGTCGTCCAAATCGCTGATAAAGAAATTGAACAGCGTGGGCCCAAGGACCAATCACTTAAACTGGTTTACATGCAACTTCTGTCCCTAGTCTTATTACCACCAAGGACATGTAACATTTTCTAATTTCTAAACTGCAAGACACTGAACTACTATCACCATCACAGCTTAAATACAACTTGCCTTTCATTGCACAACACATATAAAGCAAGTACAGTGGATATTAAGCTCAGAAATTTGAACTAGAGAAGATGAGGGAATACAACAGAGAAAGAGGGATCCTAACTGCCATGTCCACATTTCTTAGGATTATGTACAGCTCAAGCATCTATGATGCGAGCTTAAATTTAAAAAACAAAAAACCCCAAAAAACAATAGTAACTCAGCAGGACACCAAACTTAGGAATTCAGCAAATAGGGAGTATACAAAGTTTCTGAAAGATACCACTATTCCTCTCCTGCACCGCTGGGTGCAAGTCTTCTGAAAGGTAAATGCCAGTCGTAGTATTCATATTGTATTCACTTGAACGACAGACAAATAGCCCTAATTCTGTTCCTTATCTATATACAAAGTATGCTATAAAGGCTGGGAAACTGAGGCATGGATAAGTAACTGAGAAATACCACACAAAAGCACTACATTCTTTCACAGGTTTAAACCATCTTCCTTACCTAGATTTGTTAGAAACATCATGCATGGTGTTTGTGAAAACATCGTCTTAGAATATCAGTCATTCACACATTTGTAAATGTTTTAAATAACTCCACATACAGAACCAAACTGCCATCTTGAATAACTCAGAATTATGGCCTTAATGTTGAATACAAACCAAAAAACCCTGAATATACAAAAATGTTTTAATAAGATAAATGCAAACTTTCAAAGCCAGATTCACCACTATACTGTGATTGCTTTATTTGTGTTGCTGGAGATATAAAAAGTATAAATCTGCCCCTTCATATTTTCATAAAAATCCTCGAAAATTCCTCTTTACAGGAGAAAAAGCAAGATGCCATTTCTTTCTGCATTAGTTGATGAAGAGTCATAGTAAATTATAAATCTTGAAAAAGGTTTCCCTGAACACTTCACATTAAAAAAAAAATCACTTTAAAATATGAGAATTTTTTTTGGTTCTCAGTTTAATTCTGAATTGCAAAATACTCTGTTCTCTAAAGCGATTACTCAAAGTTTATAGAACTACGAGCAAGAAAACTCACAACTCATTTAAACAACAAAAACTCATTTAAACAAGAAAACTCACAACTTTCTATTGATTCTTCCATGTGGTTTCTCCCTGATTTTGGTTACTGAGATAATCCCTGAAGTACTAGGTGAATGTATTCTTTTGAATTTTAGAAAAAAGAACCTCAAATGAATTCTCTCCATTTTATGCAGAAATACATGCAGGTCTATCACAAATGTTGAAATATAAGTGTTTGCTGGAAACCATACAAACCTTCTTTTTTGTCTTCAACAGCAATCTTCACTTTTGTATCTGTTATATCTTTGAAAGAGGCCAGAAAGAGTACTACATCTCCCTTCTCATTCTTTATGGGAACAATGTCCAATAGGCACCAAAATGAAGACCCTGCAAGGACAGAGAAGGAATTTAATTCAAACAGCTGCCTTTTTGCAGAAAAATCCCAACTATTAGAGCTGCAACTAATGTAATTTTAACCAAAAAAAAAAATCTTATTTAGAAGGTCAGTAGTCAGGAAATCGCAGATGTTCGGCTCATGTAAATCTCTTTGCATCATCAGTCAAAGCACAGTAATGCTGCTTTCTCTGGAAGTAAGACATTAATTTAAATACAAAAATTATCTACCAGGATCATTAATAGAGTTTAATAAAGCTCCTTGCTTCTTTCAAAGCATGTTTTCTCTTGAATTCTCAACTGATGCTGGTGCATCCTGTTTTAACAGAATACACACCGTGTTAATTTGACATCTGAAGCTTCCCTGTTTACTAAGAAATACCTTTACCCTCAGACTTCATTGATCTTTGCCCTTAGACTGATCATCAGACTTGGCTCTCATCATCAGCCCTTGGCAGAAGACCTGGAATAACAGTCAACTAACTCAAATATATTTAAACTAATCAGAGTTTAATAGACAGTAAGGTACAGTTACTCAACTCTGAGCTGTTAAATGGAGGCAGGAATAAAACCCATTAAACACTGCATCTTATGCAAGGTGAGAATTCATTATACCCACATCCTAGCTGTAAACTTAATGACAATAAAGATCTTTCCTATGAGATGTAACATCACTTAGTAACTTTTAAAGATATACACTTTAAAATATGTCAGGTCCATCTTTTCCATACAGTGTCAAATAGCTTTTCATCAGTATAGAATTATGCAGTGTAAATATAAAAGCATTTTTTATATCTATATATAATGATACATACATGTGATCCTTGGAAAATGTCTGGCAATTGGGTGGATTTATGTCAAATAATTAGAATAGAAACTAACCAACATCTGTATATTGGTGTGTTTCAAACGCACTGATATTATACCAAAACTCTGTATCCAAACCCCAAAGCATTTT
This sequence comes from Crocodylus porosus, assembly GCF_001723895.1. Taxonomy (NCBI): domain Eukaryota; kingdom Metazoa; phylum Chordata; order Crocodylia; family Crocodylidae; genus Crocodylus; species Crocodylus porosus. The sequence continues at coordinate 65,053,051 of NW_017728886.1, read as the reverse complement.
GGAAAAGTTCAATCTAGTTCCCAACTACTATAAAATTGGAGTAAAGGCCTATGTGCATCTTAGGGTTGGTTAACTATTATTGAAACATAGCTATTTTTTATTTATTTATTTCTATTGGTACTGCCTTCATTCAGGACTCCTTACAGCCTCTGTCCCTCCCAGCACCCTACTCATCTGGCATCAGTTTACAGCTCAGAGGCCACTTTTAGTTCTTACAAAGCACAGAAAGCTTTTACTAGAAGAGGCAACAGACTAATGGTAGTTGCTTTTGGTCCTCCAACCACCGTCCCGCTAAATCTCTCTCTTTTGAGCTTTGCAGCTTAAGAAATGGAACTGGATCAGTTTGATTGCAATTCAATTTTCTAATTTAAATGTGAAAGCTACTTGATTGTCCACTGAAAGGTGTCACTGAGCATAAGAGGTGAAGCAGTAGGTTGCCCTTAAAGTTTCATCATAGACGGAATCCGAAAGTGATGTTTTGAAGGGAAATCACCTGTTTTTTCCCCCAACCCATTCTTAAGAGGCAGGTGGACAACTTTTAGATTAAAGCTAGCTTAACTTCCAGCTGGGATAAGGCTCCCAATTCACTTTCTTAAAACTGCACTGTTTACAAGTGTGGAGACAGGGAAAGTAAGGAGAGCTGGTGGAAAGAAGTCTGGCACAAAAAAGCAGATTAAGTCTATAAAAGGCTTAAGCTTCTTCATTTTGAAATTTTAAAGCAGTGGTTCTTAACCTTATACCCCTTGTCATACTCAAGGCACTCCTCCATAACTTCTGTAAATTGACTAGCACCTCATCTAAAAAACTAATTTATTTATTACAGGGTTTGCATCTTTGCAAAAAGGTGAGGCAATTACCGGTGGGGGACCAGCCAGACAGGGAGAACGCAAGCCACTCAGGGACCCCCAGCGCCTTGGTTGAGAATCCCTGTTCTAAAGAGAGAGTACAAGCAGGAAAACCTACAGCAGAGACCGCACAAGGGAGAAATGAGGAACAAAACATTTTTGCCATCTTCTTTCCCCATTTTCATCTCACAAAATTTCCTCCACTCAGTTGTTGAAATCAGCTTAACTCCTTTATGAAAACCTTTGGGAAAAAATCCTCCTGCAGCTACCACTTCTCATTCATATAATATAAAGCAACCAAGCTATCAATCTTGATTGGCATATCCAAAGCACAGAAGCATTAGTAAAAAGTTATAGTTTTCTGATTAAAACAGAATTACAAGTCTCTAAAGAATACTGCTAGAACTCACATGAGCTGGCCAAATTCCAGCTCATGAAATTACATTCTGTCTAGCTAAATCCTGTTGCAGTTTCAATTGGCATGGTATTATTCTTTGCTTCTCCTGTTAAACTGTTACTTATGACAGCTGTGCTGTTTAAAAGACTTTTGTAATCCACTCCAGATACAGCTGCTTTTTTCTCACCTTTTCATTGCTGTATACTTTTTATGAAAAAAAAGAGTGACAAAAGAAGCCATTAAGGAACTGGCTTATTGGCAGAAAAAGTTACAAGCATCAGTTATACTTCTAAGTCTGGTAATTCATTCTACAAATGGATTCAGTAAGTGTCTGAAATGATGGATTTAATTGATTTCCCTGTGTCAGTGTGCCACAGAAACTTCCTGTCCTTAAGCAAACATTGCAAATATATAGAAATACTTTAAATATTTCATATTATATAACACTTATTTTTACTAAAACAGCTGCATTATAAAGAATTCAGTTAGGTGAACAAGTGTCACCAACTTGGCTCAGCAAGTTCATGCCAGGTTTGAATATTATTTCTTTTAGTTACATTATTTTCTTAACATTTTGAATAAACACAACAAATAAGAACCACTATGACCATCAAACTAAAACAGACATATATCATATTTTTTACACAAGGAGCTGCCAGTTACCTTGAATGAAGAAGCTGCAGGTACTGTGATTAGTAATGGACTAGACAGGCTTTCAACTAATGTCTGCCAGTTTGAAATCTGTACCTAATTAGTAATTCACTCTTTAGTTAATAGTTTTAGCAAAAAGGGCCTGGAATGAGTGGCTATGGAGAGCAAACTATCTCCCCACCCCCAGGTGATTTTCTCTACATTTGTGTTGAGACAGATCAGCAGGTGGAACCACTTTTTGTGGAAAAGGGCAGGGCTTTCAATGTGTTCAAAGCTTCATGGGGGCAAATATGCTGACCCAGTGCAATCCATTATGCACCATTTGCTCACTGAAAAGCCCTGTGACACAATGCCACCGGCAAAAGTAGAAGCTCTTACTTGTCAAATAAATACTCTCTGATAGTACTGTTATTCTTTAGAGAGAGCTCATCTGTGGAAGAGGAATTCCTTTCCTGCTTCAGCTAGTATATACAAAGGGCATTGGCATTGTCAACAATCCTCTCTCAAAGAGCTATCCTTTGGAGTTTTATTTTATGGCTCTCTTCATTGCCCAGGGCTATCATTCTTCCAGAAAGATTCCTTTCTTTCTTGTACACTAAGAGCTGAAGGTTGAAAATATTTTTTTAAATCCTCGAGGCTGATAATGGCACATTACACGGAGAGGCTGAACAAAGGAAGAAACTCATCATAAAGCAATCCAACTAGCCCAATTTTTCTAGAAGCACAGAGAAGGCTACTTCATTATTTTATCATTCAAAGCTGATTCTACATATCTCCCTGTCACTCTACCAAAATGAGGCATGAACTGCCTTCATCTAGAAGTCTCTGCACAAACTCTGTTATTAACCCTTTTAGGAAAAAAAACACATACAAACCCCTTCTTTTTTTTTTTTAAGAAGTGAAACTTAAATGATACCATACCCTTGAAATGCCAACCTTAAGAGTCAGATATTGTTGTTGTGATAACATGTTGTAACCCAGGGATGGGCAAAATGTGGCCCATGAGCCAGATGTGGCCTGCCAGGCCATTCTATCTGTCCCATGGGTCCCCTAAAAAATTTAGAAAATATTTATCTGCCCCTGGCTGCCTGTCATGCAGCCCTTGATGGCTTGCCAAAACTCAGTAAGCAGCACACCTACCCAAAGTAATTGCCCACCCCTGATGTAACCCCTCTGAGAGGTGTTTGTGGGCAAGGCTGGATTAAGACAGAAGATAAAAGAGTACAACATCTTTGTGTTCCATACAAAGCACAAAGCAAACAATAACCTGGCTTAAAAAAAATAGGTTGCAAAGCGAAAGGTTAGGAAATGCCAGATTTATTGATGCCTACACAACCCTAATATGGTGTTCTCTGTGTATCCATCCTGCATTCCAAAATGTGATAGTAGCCCTGTGGCAAAAATAGTATGTGATCAAATTCAAGATAATATGTACAAGACAGAAAATCAGTCTCAAAAGGAAGCATAAATCTGGCACACTTCCTAATGTGCTAATGCTAGGTTTAGCACACTAAGTGGTCTTTTACCATAGCTGTTTTTATACATATGATTTCCTAAGTTGTTTATAAAGGACAATGAAAACCACAGATTTTATTGTATGGATCTTCAACAACCATCCAATCACATATTATCATGAGAGCTTACCCCTGAACCCTCATGACTGTAGCATAGACTTCTGCAGCTTGAGGCACAGGACTAAACTACATGACCCAGAATCAGAAGAAACTTAATGGGTCCAGGGCATTTCTGCAGAGGTCCCAGGATGGCTCTTTCTTTTCCCCAGCTTAGTAGGTCTATGCCAGGTGTAGCAGTAGTGGTTAGGAGGGTCATTGGAGGTGGAAATTCAGACCAACTCTGTTACCCACACATCCCACTGCTTCTGTGCTGGTAACATGGGACAGTTATGTGGAAAGTTTTGTGATTTTTGACAAGGTGCCAGAATTTTCCTGAGGAAACATAGGTGTGAGAAAGGAAATAATGTTTTTTAACAGTTTACAGCCAACTCAGCCAGATCTGTGGACGTGCCTGCCGCTACCTTGTCTAAAGCCAGTTTTTCCTTGCTGAATACAAAAGCCCTGTTGCAATCGATAGAGGTGTTAGTATTTCTCACAAAAAATCCCCAGCTTTTATAATAGAAGTATTATGCAAACTGGATAAAGGTGTTGCTACCAGATCTTCCCATTATTTATAAAATAGTTAATAAAGTACTAGTGAATAGCACTCAAGAATGCTTTCAGCGGTTTTATGGACCAATAAAACTTGTGCCTTGCAAATGGCTTTCTTTGCTGCTTTTAAACAACCCATATAGGCTGATTTCAAAAACCCTTTCTCACAGAGCCAAATAATGAAGCAGCATCTCATGTTGCATTTAAAAAATAAATCTCACACATGAATCCAAAACAATGCTTTTAATCAAATACTTGTCCAAGTGTGGAAAAAGTAAACAACAAAGACTGTAAAGGTTATGGAATGCCACATTTATCTTAGCTGTGAAATATGCTGTAACAGTTGAGATGGACAAAGCTCTAAAGCAGAGGTGTCAAACTTACGCTCCCCCCTCCCCCAGCTGGATCTGGTCCATGTAGCTGTGTTGTCTGGCCCCTCAAGCTCCCAGAGGGGCCAGGAATTTGGGGAGTGGAAGTAAGGTCGACCCCCACATTCCCAAGCACAGAGCCCCCTTGGCAATATATGTTGGTGCCAGAGGTGACTGACAGCTGCATTAACCTCTGCACCACCACTTGCCCTACCACCTTTGGACACATCCACGCATGCAAGCACACGCCCTTGCAGCAGCTCAAATAGAGATTGTGCCACTTGGGGCAAAATAACCCTGCCTGGCTCCTCCCAGATCTGCATCCAGGGGGAACTAGAGGCTGGCCCAGCAGTATAAAAACCTGCCCTGGCAAGTAGCTCAGGGCTACTCACTCTCAGGAGCTTTTGGGAGTCAGCCAATTGGTACCTGGGGACATTATCCCTTGTACCAGCTGAACTACTGAAGCAGCCATGCACCCTCTATCTGCTGTAGCAATCTGGCAGTGGGGGCTGCTGCCTGGTTGTGACCTGCTGCACACCTGTGACAGCATGTGGCCCCAAGGCTTCATGCCTGCCAGACCCAGATGGGGTCTGCACAGCCATTGGAGGCATCTACACTGCTGGGCCAGCTGCCAGTGGGCTGTGGCTGCACAGTTGGCTTTTGTGCAGCACTATTGCTATGTGTGCCACTGCCCAGCCACCTGGGCAGCTATCACCCAGAGGATATTCTCAGTGTGGTGGCTTAGCTTGAACTGTCAATGCATGTCCTCCTGACCCCAAGTGGGCAGGAGGTCAGCCATCTCCAGCTGGGTCCTAGGTGCCAGCTCTGAGCAGGCTCCTCTTCCTGGGTCCTGCACTTGGCTCACTAGCAGCAATTCTGGTGTTCTCTATTTAAAAACTGCAAAACCCCTGATAAAAAAATCCTAAAGCCACTCTTTAAGATACCCCAAAATCCATGTTTTTCCACAACTAAAACAAAAGACCACTAGACATATATATACACAAACACATACAGAGAGAGAGAGAAAGAGAGAGAGAGAGATCAAATCAGTTGAGAATGTTTTATTGATATATTTACAATTTTAAAGCAATTTGGAAGCCTACCAGTGCCTCTATCATTGTAATAAAATACATTCTAAACAT
>NW_017728886.1:65045484-65046548 GCF_001723895.1 Crocodylus porosus | reverse complement strand
GAAATTTTGCCCCCACACAGCAAATATGCAGTGTGGGGAATGTTTTTTTGTTCCTGCATGTGCGTCTTATAGCATCTCAAAGGGGTTTGAGACACTGCAAGAGGCATGTGCGCATTTGTCTGGAAGCACCCTTTCTGGTTTTGCAACCTTAATTTTCTTTTAATGTAGTTTTCTGTATGCGCAAATACAATATGTTGTTAGTCCAGTTTATGTGGTATTTTTCTATGTGGTAAATGATTTATGAACTCTAAAATTTAAAGAGCAGTATACATGTACATCAACAGTCTTATTTTGTTTATTCAGATTTCCATTTTCTGTCTTCACAAAGTTAAAGCTGTGTTGCAATTATAAACCTCCCAGGTTTAAAATCCTTCAATTACACTTGAAAGTTCACCAAGCAAAAGCAGAGAAGCTAAGCAGCCCCTGTCGCAGCCATGTGACTTTCTTCATTATCCTTATGTGCATGACTTACTTTTACTCTGCTCTAATTTCCTCTTCCTGTCTTCAACCAGATTAAAGACAACTCCATTTAAAGAGATAGTAACATCTCTGATGTCATAAATCTACCAGGTTATAGCTCCAACAGCTAGCAAAATACCCATCAGGTTTATTCATTTAGGGATTGATGCAAAACCCACTGAAGTCAAAGGAAAAAATACTATTGAACTAAATAAACTTCATATCATATTGCAAACATCAGTCATCTGTAATTTCCCCAATTATTTTCTAAGGGCATTAAATTGTGCTGATAATTACATTAATGGTGCCAAGTTAACACACTGGGCCCAGCTAGAACATCAGGAGGCTTATTCAGTGTCAAAACTGTATTTTAATGTCACAAAGACTTGATAATTTTTTTGTCTAGCTATAATACTTAGTGACTGGTGTCACTCTAATGATATAATTATTTTTCTAGTGTGCTGTACTTTAATAAACAAATAAAACAGAGTGATTCCATCCATGAAGAAAGCACCAGGAAATGTGGGACCCCTGCAAGATCCTCTTGGCAATCTGGTGGTTGTGCCAGAGGAGAAAGCAGACCTCTTTAACCAATTCTTCACCTC
>NW_017728886.1:65036574-65045384 GCF_001723895.1 Crocodylus porosus | reverse complement strand
TCCATAAGAACTACTTCACAGTTAGGGCAGCTAGGATCTGGAACCAACTTCCAAGGGAAGTGGTGCTGGCTCCTACCCTGGGGGTCTTGAAGAGGAGGCTTGATGCCTGCCTAGCTGGGATCATTTGAGCTAAGTTTTTTCTCCTGCCCTGGCAAGGGGTCGGACTTGAAGATCTACTTCTATGATTCTATGATCTTTTCTCTTAGTTAACTATCTTGTATGAAAAATCTAGTTAAAATGTGGAGTAAAGCTAGTTAAAATGTGCAGGAATGGGCTCCACAATTTAATAAGGACATGGAGAAGTTAGAGGTGGGAGACAACAAGCCATATAAGGAGACGCTGAAGAAAATAGGTACATTCAGCTTACAAAGAAGGCACTCAAGAGTGGATATGACAGCAGTCTTCAAATATCTTTAGGACTGACATAAAGAAAAGGGAGAACACTTTTTCTCTCTTGATGCACTGAGCAGGACACAGACCATTGACTTGAAGTTGCAGCAAAGTATATAAGGAAAAAAAAATTCACCATTAGAACAGTAAGGTAGTGAAATAGACTGACTAGGGAAGTTGTGGAATCTGCATCATTGAAGTGTTCATAAAGCGTCTAGATAAGCATTGGTCAGGGATGATCTTTGAGTAGCTATCTATGCAAGTAGTATTTCCCATGCTATTGCGTTTTGCTGGTTGTTGTCAAGAAGGTGGTCTATCCTACATTCAGCTAAAAGTTTCAGAATGGGCTTAACTAAATATTCAGATAAGTTGACTGTTCTTTCAAGCATCTTTCTTCAAAGCCTGCTTTTGAAAATGAATTAAAACAGATTCAGTGATAGTTGGTTTAACTTAAAATAATAGTGAATACAAACTAGTTCAAATCTTTCCCACAAATTAGTGTTTCCGTTTATCTTTTTAATATTTTGACTCAAGGCATAGATTATCCTTCATGCATGACAATCTGGTGATTTTAACTCATCCCATTTCTCTCAGATGACAGCCAAGATGAATGGTCTTACAGAGTTTGGAAACTTTTGTATATATTGTAGTCTCACTCCTATTAAAATTGGAGTAAAACTAGCAATGTTGAAACATCAGGCACCTTATTTAAATATTTTGTTATTTAACGTTATTTAAAGTTACCTTTTGTTATTTAGGTCTTAGTGGGTTGATTAGTGGCCCTCTCTGGTGTTGAAAAGCTTTATGTCAGGAATATAACTTGATAGATTGCTTACGGTTAGCTTGATTTTTAATGACATTTTCATTAGTTTGAAAGAGGAACAGTTTTTATATGTTTATGTATATTAATTTTTATTGAGTTATTTTTCTATTGATATTCATCAAGAGTTATAATCAAATTTAAAATTTGTCAGCAGGAACACATTATCAGGCTTTTCATTTGCATATGATATTGTGCCATTTGACACTTTTGTGGAAGGAAGGTCTTAAAGATAGATTCTGATAAAGAGCCATTTTCATTGAAAATGTGATTTGGCCTTGATATCATCACCCTTTCTGAAAAGTTATGTTTATAGCACAGTAGGATATATAGCCTTATGTAATTCCTCAGCATGTGCTGTAAAAGAGGATTAATCCTCCTAGTTCTCCATGTGAATCTACATGAGCACATGCTGCACACAGATTTTCAGCCTTCTCATTGAAGAGAATTATAGTAACCCCCATCAGCAACTAACCCCCATCAGCAACTAGATTTTAACCTTTTCATTACTTAAATTCCTATAAAAGTACACAAGGTTGCTCACTAGTCTGGTCCAAATCTCCTACCTGTACTAACTGGAAAGGTTAGGTAGGATGTGTTAATTCCTGAGAGGTATAAAAAGGAAGACTTCTCATAGTATCAGGCAAAAGGCTGTAAAGCACTATTAGATGTGCTCTGTGGCTGCCAAAACCATCCAGCCTACACCCCTTATTGACATAATGTTTGACCTAGGATTCTCAGGGTAGCCCTGGTGAAAATCTTCAATTTGGTTGACCTTGAGGGAAGGCACTTTGTGCCTGAAAGCTTGTCTAAGATCTCTCCAAACTTTATAGTTGGTGCAATAAAAAATATCAACATAAAACCTTACTTCTCTCATATTTCCTGGACCACCATGGCTACAACAACATTCTGATCCTTCAATCAGATTAGGCCCATAGGGCACCTATACACATGCCAAATATCTGCTCTAACATAGAATATGTTGGAGCAGACTCAACCCACGCTACACAAGCTTTAGTTAAAGTGCCCCCACCACCATTTTTAAAGTGTGGGATGCTGAATACATGAGATACTACAAGTTCTTTAATTAGAGTGGCTCCCAAGAGCCACTCTAATTAAAGTGCCCCCGCCCATCCTGGAGAACATATAAAGATGACCATAGATGGCACGTGATTATTCATGGAAATCTCTTAACTGTTTTTCCAGTGTGAGTTTGTAAGAACTGAACACAAATGGGGAGAGCAGATTTTTCAGATCAAGTTTCTGTGATGGCACATCTCCACCCAGAATTAAATAAGTCTGTCTGGATTATTATGGGCCCTGCTGAGTCTGATTGTACCAGAACACATATTGGGGCTCACACTGCCTTTAAAAGGTTACAGAAAGACCAGAATGGACTATGACTACATGAACTTGGCATTTTTTTCCAGAAAGGACAATCATTGAAGTACCAGTTTTGAGAAATTTTACAAATCCAAATTTTGCAAATTAAACTAATCACTGGATTTCACGCACATTTCTTGGAGCCAAACAATCTATGATTGTACATACCTTTTGGATGTCCATAATGATTAGGAACCTACTTAACTCATGGTGAAAGAAAGCAATTTTTGTGGCTTGGTCACAACCCAAAGAACTGATTGTGCAGTCATTTCATGGCAGCCCTGCCCCTTGGCACTGATTGGTGGAGAGGCACTTTTTGTGGGGGTAGCTGCCATCTTGGGTGCTGCCCTTCATGCCACCCTACCATCTGGCACCTTTTCTTCCTGAATTTTCATTACTTTTTTTGGGCTGATTTCCTGGGAAATTGCAGCCAATGCCATTTTTTTTTTTTTTTTACAGAGATCACCATTTTTTCAGTTTCTGCAAAAATCATGAAACCATGATTTAAGTAGGTCCCTACAGGTAATTATGGATAGTTAAACACATTTTTCCAACAGGATATAGCCCTAATAAACTAAAATGGAGTAGAACATACTTGAAAACACTGTCTAAAAATTCTGTAAAACAGTTTGGGCATTTGAGAGACTGAAACTCACCAGTAAAGGCTCAAAATTACCATACTGAACACAGAATGAATTTTTCCATATCAACCTTGAAAATGCAAACCAAATACAAAGCAATATACCTATACCAGGCTCAGTGAATATTTTTGTGGAATGCATTCTTTCAAGCTGCTCATTGATCAAAAGCAAAGATGTTCATTTTTAACAGCAATTTTATTTAAAGCCTGGTAATTAAGATAACAATATAGGGAGCCTTCTTTATTTTTGACAAATAAAATTAGAGACCCAGCTGGGGACATTGATGAGTGGGTGAAAATCTTTGTAAAATCTGCCAAACTGAAAATCTTTGTAAAATTTTCCTGAAGGTTTTCCGAATGCGTATTGTTCAGTTTGTCCAAACAGAAGCTTGGAGACCACAAGAACAGTTGCTCAGTCCATGTGGGCAGCACAGATGTTGGCATTATTTTTGTTTAATACATCAGTTTGGTTTTGGAATTTTACTAGGAATTGCTGAAAAAGATCTGTTAGATTTGATTCATTTACAAACATAACATGAAGATTGAATGAGTGTGTGCACCATGATTACTGCCCAGATCAGGATGATTTAGTTTGGCATGGTCATAGGGTACACACTTGGCTCCCCAAGGATCTTTCTCAGCCAAGTGGGTTCTGTACAGCCCTCTATCCTCGTGGCTTATTGTCCCCCTGCCTCCTTTTCCCACCATGTAGGCTGCTCCCCCTCTCCCAAGGCCTCCCCCACCATGGAGCAGCAGGAGAGGCAGCTGCAAGTGCCTACAGGCCTCATGTTAACTTCTGCAAGTTGGACTGTCCCTGACTAGATTATGGCCACAAAGGTGCATTTTGATCATTACATCAGTATTGGCTAAGATCTGTTGTGAACAATGTGCTGTCAGTTATTTGCTAACATTTTTCAAACCAATAATTATCAGTAACTTAAATTATATTTGTTGTGTTTTCTATTAAATGAGCAGGTCATGCAACAAAAGCCAAGAAATATCACCTTGAGGAAATGCAGCAAGTGGTCTAGATTCAACTGCAGCATTTCATGGTGGTGCTCAATCATGACTTCTGGAGGAATGGCAACTGGAGTAGAGAAAGCAGGGTACTATAAATAGATTCAATAAAATCAGGAGTTGGCTTGCTTTGGATGTATAGAGTGGTGCAAGTTTTATATCCATGCAATTATGGGAAACACCAAAATTGACAAATGCAAATTACTTGTTTGGTATCGGGAATCATAGGTTGATAAAGATTAATCAAGCTTATATGTGTTGATGGTGTCTGATGGGGGGTGGGTAGATGCAGGTTAATAAATAAAGGGTTGTAATTGTTTAATTAGCTAGCAGTGCATGTCAAATCCAAATACTTGTAATGGAACTGGTACTGAAGTGTCCTGAAACAGTCTTGGGTTTGTTTTTCTGTGCACAAATAGCAGCAAAATGGCCAAGCCCACCATGATATAGATAGAAGACATTTTGACAGCAAGGATATTCCTCCTAATTTTGAAGTAATTTCAAGTTACATTGACTTCCATCAGTCGAGGAAAGGATTAACTCACTGCTGAAATGTCATGAAGTAAGGATGAGTCTGCTGAGACAATATCTTCCCCTCTTGCTGTCATTCAGATGATTATCAATTGCATAAACAAGTCAATAAAAGAATTCAATTATTGCTGCTTCCACATGAACCAGGCTATGCTTGATGTCATCATTCAACTACTGACAGAATACTGAGTATCAAAAATGCTTGATATGTGCTAAAACTGGCTAGCGATCTTATTCCAGAGATGAGATTGGAAAAAAACAGATTGAGAAAGTGAAAAAAAATTGTCAAAGACTGGATTGATGTAGTAGCAGCGACCCCCAGTTGACTTTCTATTGATGTAGGCTGATTATAAGCTCTGGTTTGGTTGGTGACTTGTTCATAGGTAGAGCAAGAAAGGTAAATGAAAACTGTGAGGTATTTGTTTGGTGTCATCAAATTTATCCAGCAGCAGGAATGTGAGACCCTAATTTGGTTCTATTGGAAGTCATGAGTTTGACACTTGCACCTGGATAGCAGCATTCTGCACCGATAGCTGAGTGACTTGCTTCTGGATTCTTTGTATTACATTCAGCATGTCATCCAGCAGTTTGTAAACATTTTACATTTCTCAAAGCAGGAATGAGCCATGGGTGTGGCTGAGTTGCTCAAGAACACTGATAAACTTATAATCATTGCATCAAACTATCAGGAATAAAAAATTATTTAGGAACATACCATGTAACAGGCAAAAAAGAAAAGATGCACAAAAAACAGAAACGTCATTAAACAGTAATGAGAGCTGATAAAAAATAAGATAACATGCATAGTTTTTAGCAACTGATCACCCCAAACCTATCTGTAAATTGTGTGTGCGTGTATATGTATACATATCAGTAAGCTGTAAACACTGATATAAACAAGAAAAGGCCTCTTACTCTATATAATAGTGCATTCAGCCATAGGCAGATTCACATATTGTTTTGGTTATTCACTATTATAGTGCATAAAAAATCCATTCACTGGATTATGTCAGTATTAAATAATCTTGCTGTGTAATGTAGTTAGCAGCTTGATTCTGATAATATTAGAACATGGTGTCAACACCATCAATTAGTCACAAACAGATTTGTTTAAATCTCATTAAGTTGTAGCAAAGAAAACATGAATATTTCAAAACATGTTGCTCATAGACCATTTTCTTACCATTTGTATTATTTAAATTGATATTTGCCCCCTTGATTTCTCATTCTTATAAAGTACTACCTCACCACTTCATTCAGGGCCTTTAATGTGAATGGAACTGTTCTGAAAATCTGTCCTTTACTGGGGCCTTTAGGTGTTAGGTTAATAAAACAGCCAGTGCCCATGAGCAACTTGGGTCAACTGTTTGGCAAAATGGAGCTGAGGATAAAGTATCTGTTATTGGTGACTTAACAGAGCTGAGGATAAAGTATCATATTGGTGATCTGTTATTGGCTAACAGCATGCAACAGGGTATGGCAGGATTCCTCTGTCATCAGAAAATTCCTTCTTACCCACCTGCACAATATATATATATTTGTAAATGAGAGAATTTTTTTTTCAAGTAAAAGTTAGCCAATGAGCTGAGATGTTGAACAAATCAATGGGAAACAAATACATATGGGGAACAAATCAATGGGAAAGGTGATTAGGGCAGCTTTATAAATTTAAGGAAATGAACTACCATTCCCATGAGACCCTTCTTAGACATACCTGATTCCAAATAATGAAGTATTTCAGCCAAACAAAGAAAAGACTTAGATTATTCAGGATTTTTCTTTATGAAAAACTGAAATTTTCTGGAATTAAAAAAAAAATTTCTATCAGAAACAGTTAACAAAAATTTTGATTAGTCTTAGCAGGAAACTATCCAGATACTATTCCTGGAGCCTTGGCCTATAGGACTTAAACTAGTGTTAGCTAATATGGTCATTGCTGATTATCATCACAGAAGGTAAATCTGACTTAAACTTCCCAAAGAGTTGTCCAATTCAGCCAATTTTATTTTAAGTAGCAACCAGTATTTTTATAGGAGGCCTGTTTCAGAGTTGCTAGGTTTCACTTTTGTTAGTTTTAAATTTGACACTCATTTTACTCACTTTAAATAACTTTACACCCTTAGAAGTCCCATCCCTTCCCAACGCAGTATGCAACTGCTAAAATGTATTCTCCTTCACTGACAGAATGGCCCATCAGCACACTGTGCTCCATTACACTGATTCTTGAAACTAAGGATCTCAGAACAAAAGAAAAATATTAGGGGTGTGTCATTATATTTTGTCATTGGGATATTACAAATTCTGAAAAGGAAAAAGAAATATTCCTACTTCACAAGGCTGAAAACTAATTGGAGACCTAGGGGGTTATTTTGATGGGGATCATAAGTAATCAGTTTATAACTTCTCTATCAATTGGAGCGGGGGGCAGGGAGGGGACACATTTGACTGGTTCAATGATTATAGGGCTTATTGTAGCATCTTAGTCCATTACAAAGATAGGAAAAAAAGTCCAATCTGCTGTTGATAGTGATCTAATTCTGGGGCTTTTGAAGACCTGATTTAACTTGATGTACTTGAAGCAGATCAATGTCTATAAGATTTTGGCAGACAGAAAAGAGGGGATTGTCTAAATGTAATTCTTCAGCACAGTAGTCATCTGATTGCAGATTATTTAGGAATGAGATCCAGTGAACAAGGTTCCCTTCTCAGCTGTACTGATGTAAATCCCTTAAATTCAATCGATTTACTCTGCAATGATATTAAAAAAACTGAGATGAGAATTTGTACACGCATTTTCAGCAAAGTATATTTCTGCTTGGAGAAAATTTAGTGAAAATCACCTGCCAAAGTTCGCTACAAGAGAAAACAACTTAAAAGAATGTGCCAATTTTTTCATACTTTATAGATGTATAATGAGTTGGAGGGTGCAAATATCCAAAGTATTTAGTTAAGACAAGGAGGATTGGAGGAAAGCAATTCTTACTGTAATTTCAGTCAGTTATACCATGATTAATCAGTTGCTGCTTGTGTCAGAAACTCTTAAGAACACCTATTATGGTCCAATAAAGAAAATAGCTAAGACAAAGATGTATCACCTCTTATTTCATGTTTTCCATGTACAGATGATACACTTCATAGACTCTCTATTTAATGAATGCTTCCATGCTGCTGATGTGAGTCTATAGCAATATTTCTTTTAGAATTTTAACTGAACTTGTTCTGTAGATTAGACGGCATCCTTTAATTGGAATGGTCACACTTGTAATTTCCTTTGCTGTCAGTTACATTCCTGAGCTGAAGTACCACTGGAACTCTAGGGTGACAGGAATATAATTATGAAGGGGGAAAAAAATCAAAACCACTAAAATTTAGACCAGCACTAGAGAAAGGTTTAAACCACAAATTTGAATCTGAACTCCCTTAATTTTGCAGGTATCCAAAATCCAGACCTAACTAAAATTTAAATGTCATGGCAATAGTTTCTCTTCACAGTTGGCTAAACTGGTACCTTACAAAAAGACATGGACAACATTTGTAGAAATTCAAAAGCAGCTTAATTCCTAATTGTGGAGCTTGGGATTTTACCATCCCAGGTTGATATAAGGTGCTAACTACCAAATTGTTACAAACCATTAGGTTCTATGTTTTATATGAAATAGATGGGATGCAAACCAAGAAAACGTTCTCACATTTTTACAAACACAGCATTCTTATTGTCACTGTTTATCATAGTTTTGTACTCATTATTAAGGTTTAAAATGTTGTGAGGACATTGCACATATGTACTGTGAACTAAGAACAGTGCCAGAAACTGTTCTTTATATAGCAAGGAAAGCTCATCATTTACAGAAGCCAAGATTTCTGTCAATATTTAGTTTGAATATTACAGAATAATTGACATTACTTTGTTGCTGGTATTTCTCAAGACTTTCTGTTTCTTCTAAAAACCATAACAACTGATTAAATACCCAGAGTACATAATGCTATTCCCTTAGATAGATAAGCATTGCCACATTAATGATTACATAT
>NW_017728886.1:65026048-65036474 GCF_001723895.1 Crocodylus porosus | reverse complement strand
GAGAGGGAGAGACTGATTTTCTCTAATTTTTTTTTTCTAATATCCTTGTAATTTGCCAGATACTAGGGTTAAGGAGCGACATGGCTTCCTTTCTTTACACTGACCTATGGCAAACTAGTCCTCATGTATAGAAAGTCAGTCAGATTCAGACCTGGTATTAGCAGTAGGGCTGTGCAAGGCTTTGGACAGTTTCGGATCCGGAGAAGCTTTGGACGCTTCAGCATCCTAAGCAGCATGTCTGGATCGAAGCCCTTGCTCCGTTAGGCTATCTGAAGTGGTTTGGAGCTTTCGAAGCACTTTGGAAAAGCTTCAGAGCTGCTTTGGAGATCTGGCCATAAGGTATAATGGGGAAACAGTGAAATATCTATAATTTTGTTGTTTTTAGTCTGATTTGGATTAAACTTGCAGGGTTGTAGCCTCTGCTGAGAGCATGAATCCTGCCATGTTTCACAAAGATTGGTGAAGGGGTTCAGGAGGAACTGCACCCCACATTCTTGAAAGCAAAACTGATGTCATGTGTACTTGTTACAGCACAGTGGGGTCAAAACTGCAGGGGTGGTGGCCCCTGCTTAGGCCACAAAGCATACCAAGTTTCAAGAAGATCAGTGCAGGGATTTGGGGGAAACTGCACCTCAAGCTGTGGACAAGCAAAACTCATGACATGGGTGACACTGTGTGTTAAGGCACAGCAGGATGAAGGCTGCAGAGATGGTAGCCCCTGCTGTAGCCACAAAGCCTGCCAGCTGTCAAGGAGATAGGTGAAGGGGGTCTGGGGCCCTGCACCCCTAGCTGACAGGCAAAACGTGTGACATGGGTGCTTGTGCAACTGTACCTGTCTTGGGGTGGGTAGGCTGGGAGGGAGGGGATCTACTGCAGGCCTGGCTGCTAAGCTACTGTGTTACCAGTTACCAACCAATCCTGATTCACTCAGGGACCAGCTCAATACACAGTAGCTAGCTAACCTAGCCAGTTATTTACCATCAATTAACACTTACAAAAGCGAGACTAAGGAGAGGAAATAATCAATACAGAAAATCAACTGCCCCAAGACAGAGACAGTCAGTTGCACAAGCACCCATGTCACAAGGTTTGTCTGTCAGCAGCTAGAGGTGCAGGGCCCCAGAACCCCCCTGCACCGATCTCCTCAACAGGTGACAGGCTTCATGGCCACAGCAGGGGCTACCATACCTGCAGCTTTCACCCTGCTGGACCTTAACACACACAGTGTCACCCATGTCACAAGTTTTGCTTGTCTGCAGCTTGAGCTGCAGTTCCCCCCAAACCCCTGCACTGATCTGCTTGAAAATTGCATGCTTTGTGGCCTGAGCAGGGGCCACCATCCCTGCAGTTTTGACCCCCACCCCCCGTGTTGTAACACAGACATGACATGAGTTTTGCTTTCAAGAATTTGTGGTATAGTTTCCCCCAAACCCCTGCACTGATCTTCTGGAAACTTGGCAGACTTCATGCTCTCAGAACAGGCTACCACTCCTGCCAGTTTCATCCAAATCAGACAAAAAACAACAAAGTTATAGATATTTCATTGATTCCCCATTATACCTTATGGCCGGATCTCCGAGGCAGCTCCAAAGCCTCAGAGCTGCTTTGGCCAGATCAAAGCAGAAGCCCGGTCCGGAGCTCCGGATCAGATTTCTGGCATCCAAAGTGGCCAGATCTGAAGCCAGATCAGATCCCTGCTGACTCGCTCAGGCCTAATGAGCAGTTTCCCAAGATCATGTAATCACTGGAGCTGCATCAGCTCATGCCAGGTTTATTTCACCCTGCTTTGATAGTGTGTACCAAAGATTCATACTTACAGAATTGGGAACCATGTGTAAGTCTCTGAATTTAGAACATAATTTAGAACACAATTCAGGTTTAGAATTTAGTATTTGATTTTCATATTGTTTGCTTCCCATATTCAAGGATCTTATCAGTTTAAAGCCTGATACTGAGTGTAATAACCACAGAGTTCAGACAAATTATGTTAGACATCTTTATAAACTCCAAGTTCCTTTTTCTGTCTGGTTAATGCCCTTTATTTTGAAGAACATAAGATATGTCATCCATTAGCTAAAATGATAGTATTTTCTCTAAAGGACTTATAAAAATAAACTGGCAGGCAAGCTATGAATATTTAATTAAAGCAATACATAATGTTCACATTTAAGTATGTTAGTGTCTCAACAATTAAATAGTGGGTTTGTATTTGACATTGCATTGAGATTTACATTTACATCTATGTTATATAGCAGACAGCTACCAGGTATTTTATACCTTCTTAAGTTATAAAATGTACAGGTTTCCCTTGCTTTATGCTGTACATCTGTTCCTGGAAAACGGTGAATAACTCAAATTTGCATAAAGGGAAGCCAGTTTACAATGTAAAAAATATGTTCCAAGACCTCAGCTGTACTGACCCCCTGGCCCATTTCTACCACTTTTACAAGACAATTTTGGTATTCACCAACAGAAGTCAGTATGCACAAGCACAGGGTGGTGGTGAATATTTAGTTGGTATGAAGAGAGGGTGGTGAAAAGTCTCCAGTGTCAGACTCCACATCAGTGATGGACCAGGAAGAAGGGTAGGAGATGAGCTAGTGGGACACTTAGAAGCCATAATGGGAAAGACAACTACATATCACAGACAATGAGTGAGGAGCACAGATCCACACAGGAGACTATATTTTGGTGTGCATCACTCCCACAATGCGTTGCACAGAGCAGCTTACTATGCGCTTCCACCACACAGATCACAAAAGAGTGCATTATATGCAACTTAACTCGCATATAATGGATTTTTGGTATTAAAAAAGTCATTGCATAAGAGCAAATTCACACATACAGAACCCACATAAAGCGAGGGAAACCTGTACTGATTTTCAAATTTGAGGTTAGCTTGTTCAAACGGATACATGTCTGCTTTTACAGGCGGTGCAAGTGCCAGACTTCAAACATGGCCCAAAAGCATCCTTGTTAGATTTTGCTGAATAGCTAAGCTGGTAACAAGGATTTCAGATTTTTTTTGCCTATAATTAAGCATGTTATTTTGCTGCTGCAATTGTACAGCCACAAGCAAATTTCTGAACCAACACATTAAAGTAACCTTTCATACTATACAGTCCTTAGGACATGCCTTTACCTTATTGACCTGGATTTTAGAAGTGACCCAGAATTCATGTTTAAGGACTGTATTCTGTGTTATGTAAACCTTCATGCAGGAGATGCTACCATCATTGGCTAAAGACAGACAAAATGGTACTGAAGTACACTATATGCAATCATTAGTGTGGTGATGCTTATCCATCTAAGGGAACTACATGATGTACTATTATGATGGTACTGTTGTATCTGCATGGTTCTGTAGCAATACAAAAAAACCATACAAAACACCTGCAATTTTAACTCTTTCATTCAGGGTTAAAGTTACAGCAACATATTTCATTTGGATTGCTACAGGATCATGCAGAGGCAAGATAGATTGTACCAGCTGATAGTGTTCCTGAATAGCAATCCCCCTACCTCTTCCCCTTAAAGCAATTAAAATGTATATTTGTTTGTATCCATAGTCTGTAATTGCTACTGGTTTATGGATTATGTAGCCACCAAATACCTAAACCCTTCACAAAGGAAGACTTTGAGATTCCCAAGATTGCTCCCAATTCAGTGGGTGCATCTACACGAGACGCTAACTTTGCAGTAGCTGAATAATACTGCACTGTAGCGCATCACAGCGCCAACAATGCTAATATGCTACTGCACAGTATTATTAGACTACTGTGCAGTAGCATCACTTACAAGGTGTTCACCAGTAACTCCGGTTACTGCACATTTATTTAGTACTTGATTATATAAGTAGCCACAGTACAGTAATGTCTCATGTAGATGAGACATTACTGCCCAGTCTGTAGTAAACCAAATGGGCCCTGAAGAATAACCTTAGGAACGTAATGGTACCATGCACCTGCCAGCCACAATGGAATTTGTCTGGAAAATGAAGCAGAACCACAATGCATAGGGCAGTGGTCTCCAACCTTTTTAAGTAGGAGATTACCTTTGGCATTTAAAAGCAATGTAAGATCTACTGTATGCCACTACCACCTTTCCCCTCTCCACCCCCACCTCCACCCAATAGGTAAGTCTGTGGGGAGAGAAAGGGGGGAGCAGATCAAGACAGAGGGAGAAAAAATGATTTGAGGATGCGCCTCCCCAGCAAGTAAGTCCCACCCAGCCAGGGCCACACTCAACTTACCCCTGCTTCTACCTTTGTCCCTCATCATGGGGACCTCAATCTAGCTGCCACACCTTCCCTCCCCCACAGACTAACCTGCTGGGCTGAGGCACACTTGTGCATGCACACAGTGACTCAGCACCACCCTGCCAGTCTCAGATCGACTCCAAGAGGTTCCAAGATCTACTGATGCATTGAGATCCATTTGTTGGTGACCACTGGCATAGGGAGATGAATACTTGGTGTAACCCAGGCGGTACTCCAAGATGTACCCCCTTCTCCAATTGAAGGGATCAAAGCAGATGCACAAGTGCTGTGGGAGGTGTAGGGACCCTCCTTCCCCTATAGAGCAGAGCCAGACCACCAATGGGGACTTAACCATATACCTTTTAATGAGAAAAACTGTAGTGAGAACATAAGATGTATAAACCAGGGAGTATAGGGGACACTACAATGCCCCAGGAGGGCAGGATTCTATAAAGGTTAGGCACTTACAATCATACACACATCCACCCAGTTGACAAAAGACAGGTTTAACAAAATGTAAAACAGAAACAGCAGAACAAACAAAACTGGTTGGTGAAATATAAAATGCACAAAATACAAAATGTCAAATAACAAGAAATATAGGGGTCAGGTACCTGGATGGGGGAAAGAGGGAAAACACAATGGGCCCTTTTCCTCTGCAACAAGAATTTCTCCCTGTCACTGCACTCACCCCAATTCATACCAGCTGAAATTTGAACTCAGATCTCTCACTGGGTAGGCAGAAACTCTACCACACAGCCACCTATGCTACTACCATACCAAACTGGTAGGGCTTTTGACCTTCCAGGATCCCCTGCCTCATGTTGAACTACCTGGTCTCTTGCTGGAGGAGCTGGAAGCTGAGCTGGGAACCTCTCAGGTCACTACTCAGCTTCTTGCTGGAGCTGGGGAACCTCTTCTGCTGGCTGCAGCCTCTTGTAGGGGGATCCTGGAGCCCAGCGGGGAGCCTCTCCTGCCAGCCACATGCTGTGCTGCTGAGGGTCCAACTGCTGCCTGCAGGTCCCACTCCTTCATGTGTTTTAGTGGGGCCACCCCACTGGCTCAGCTCTTCACCAGTTCTTTGAATCTCCTTCCTTGTGGTCCCTCACTGGTCTTCCCTGAGTCAGCTGCACTGCCCCTTTTATCCCCCACAGGTGACCCAAGGGACCAATCAGGGGACATGAAGAGTGAGTCTCTGGGGCTTGATTGGTGAGAAAAGGGAATCCCAAGCCCTCCAATCATCTTTTGCACTTTCAAAACCCCTGCACCAAATCATTACCAGCTAGCCTGTCACATTGGTATCCCATGAAAAGCTTAACAAACAAGTAAATGAGCATGTTAAAAGTAGAGACACTGAAGAGTAAAGACTGAAAAATTACTTTACCTACCAGTGATTAAGGTCTGTGGTGTGTTGTCTCTGTGTGTATTCCATTGTAGGCATGCACTGGAACTGTTTTATGCATGTGTCCCCTGAGATTTCTCTGACTGCAGAGAGGGTATAATGGTCAGAGTACATCCAACACACCTGTTTCCTCTCAAGCATAGAAGCCCAGGCATGAAGGTCTCTGAGGAAGAATCATTGGAGGAAGGCTTTTGGAATGTGTATATGGACAGCCCTCATTACTTTCAGTTACTTTTTCGGTAGGTAGGTAACTTGTCATTTTCCTTCAAGTGATTGTCCATATGCACAGCCCGCTAGGGGTGATTCCAGAGCAGAATTCAGTTTACTCAGACAGAGAATTTTGGAGTATCATACAAATAGCAACTTCAGCTTCATAGATAGCATAATATTTCACAAGCATACACAATGAATTCCAAGTGACCTCTAAAAAGTCCAAGATAGACAAAGTTTTCAGTGATGCTGTTTCAGTTCCTGTTGTAGTCATAAGCAGGTTCCCTTTTGCCATCTCATCTTTTGTCCTAACATAGTCTGCAATTTAATTTAAGAGCTGAAGTAGAGATCGCTTTGCTTTTTGCCCTCTTAGCTGAGGAAAAAGAGCTGAGGTCATTACCATTGGCTTCGTACTTGGTGAGTAAAAGGCCACATCCAAATAATGGAATGGTGTCTCCCCTTCTGGATGCATGTGGTTTGTGGAGGAAAAGAATACAAAATTTGTTGGTAGAGGTAAAACTGTGACAACCTTTCACAGGAACTTGGGTGTATCTCAAGATGACATCTTCTCTTGATGGAATGGAATGTGCATGGGGGTCTGGCATTAGGGCTTGGATCTCTACTCAACTCCTTGCTTACACTTCTTTGAATAATCCTTTCATTCTACGTAATAAATGCTTTTGCTGTTTCACAACTTACTGATAGCTGGAGAAAAGAGTGATTTCTGGGCAAGTGATATTCCACACTGACTCTCCCTATGGAAAGGGGGATCTATAACTTCTTCTAGAACTCATATTTGAGACCATTTGGGGCCAGCAGAGATCCCACACTGTAGCTGCAGAGTCCAGTGTATGAGCAGAGGAAATGAGCTGCTGGTGTAGGGACCTTTCTCAGGGCAACCTCAATCTGATCCTTGGGGCATGTGGCAGCACAGGGGAGAAATTTGGAGCTTCACACTTCCTACTGAGACTATGGGGTTTGTACTTGGATCCTGCTCATATTAGCTTTCCATGTAGTAATGAGGATGACTGAGAATAAATGAAGGAATACCTGCAGGTATTCACAGAGTATTCCAGCATATCAAGGAAGATGGTTCCAGTGAGAAAGTAATCAGGGGCATATTCAAGTCCAAGTCTAGAGTGCAAATCTATCTTTCAACCAGCTTTGCATGCATCAAGTGTCATCTGACATAGGACATCATAAATGCATGAGGCCAGGCAAGATATATTCCCACTATGGAGTCCCTAGAAATAATGCAAGTGAAGAGATATTTAACAGGAACAGAGGCATGGTTGGCAAACTCTGGTCCATATGCCATCTGCATAAAGCAGGAGAAGCCTTAGTGTGTTAGAGCTTGTCGGGGGGGAGAGGGGCAGGGGGGACAGCCAGCCAAAACAGAATGTACATATGAACCATCTCTTAAAGGAGGATGTGAAATGTCACAAGGTGAGGAGATGGAGAAACTCCTGGGCTTTCAGGAGTTTGCTTTTTGTTTAAGTCTAAAATGAATAACTGAGATTGATTCACTTCCTTTTCTACCAACAACATATATGCCATCAACTGCTCACAGTGTCCCTCAGCCACCTGCATTGGACAAAAGGGGTGAACCCTATGTGACAGAATGAATGGACACTGATTTGACACTAAGCCCAGATATGAATAAAGATCTGTGGCAAAAAATGTCAACCACCTAGAACATACCATCGCTGGCCTCGGAGTATCTGTTCTTAAATGAGGAAACATCAAAAATCCACTTGAACACAGAGCTGAAGAACAAGAAATCACAGACTGAATTGTGTTACGTGTGGCCTAAACAAAGTGGATTCTTATTGCAGTACCTAGTTTAGTTTTTATGTCCCTAAGGGCTTACTGGTTTATTAGTCTCTCCAACTCCTCTTTGCCTCTACCAGAAATGCCCTCTCTCCAGCCTTCCTCACTTTTTCTCCCTTCCCTATCTTTTTGGTATGTAAGGCAAAAGACAGGGTAGAGTTGCACCTTAGGACTAACTAAATCAGAAGTATATAGCAGAAGCATATGTGAGCCTTCAAAAGATGCTGTGAAAGGACATGAACAGAACAGTGTATCTGATAGAGAGAGTGATTTGAATACAAAAGACAGGGAAGAGAGGGAAAGAAGGAGGGAGGAAGACAGGGAAGAAAGAGGGGGAGGAGGAACACTGTTGGCAGAGGCAAACAAGAAGTAAAACCATAAAGACAAAGTTAATACCATACTTAACACAATGGTGCCCAATCATCCCAGCCAGCAGAGGGCCAAACTCCTACCTGCCACCTAGCCACATGCCTATTAGCTAGCCACAGTCTGTGGATGATTTATTTTTCCACAATTTTGTTTTCAAGTTTGGTTTTGAAGTTCTGTTATTTAAGAATGGGTACTCTGAAGTCAGAAGTGGAATAGGTTGAAGTGTTTTGCCTCAGGATTTTATATATTTCTGGGCTTGATGACAGATCAGTGTCCATTCATTCTGTCATTTAGTGATTGCCCCTTTTGTCCCATGTAGACGGCAAAGGAACACTGTCCAATGCAGATGGCAGAGGGACGTTGTGAGCAGGTGACGGTATATGTGATGATGGCAGGTAAATAAATCTAATTTAAATTCATTTTAGACTGACAATTTCATTATAAAGTGATAAGACATCTCTATGCATGCTAAAGGACTAGTCATGTCAAGATGAGCAATGATAATAGCACAACAAGACATAACTATCCAAGGGCCAGATCTTTGCAACCATCTCTGTTCATTTTGTCCTACTCCTGCTGCGCAGTTCCTAGGTTTTGTGACTTATGGGTGCATCTACATGTGCAAATAATTCAAAGCAATGAGTTCTGTAGCAGTTTGAGCTGGAGTAAACTACTCCCAGGCACAGCATCTGGACGTGCACCTAGGGCAGCAGCAATTTGAGTTTATGTCAGGCACGCTCCAGCTCTGCTCTGCTCTGCCCTGCCGCAGCAACCAGGCTCTGGTGGGTGGCAGTGGTTGGCAGCAGGCTTGGCGGGGGAGGGCTAGGCAGTGGGTGGTGGTAGCAGTGGGCCCAATGTCTGGGGGGGGTAGGCCTGGGCTGGCAGGCAGTGTGGGGGATGCACCATGCTCCAGGTGGTGGCATTGGGAAGCACTGGGGCTGACTGGATCACAAGGATTCTGAAAGTGTGGAGCAACCTGGCTAGGTGGGAGGCAGGAGGCTGGCCCCCTGCTGGATGGGCTGACCAGGCACAATTTACACCTGTGGTCTGTATCTATACATGCGTTTAATTGCAGTAAATTACCCCACCATAAGATAGTACTGTTCCTGATAGTGCTACCTTACAGAAGTGTTAATTAGTTTATTGCAGCCTGATAGTTGCACATGTAGACAGTGATGCTTTACTTTGCAGCTAGTTAGTCTATTCTGCATTTAAGTACACGTGTGGACACACCTGTGTGAACAGTGAACCTAGCCTATCACAAAATTCTTGGCCATCAGGGGAGCCTAAAGGTACATTAATGCCACCTTTGATCTACTTCTCATTTATACAGAAATTCTTAGATGATGCTAAGGACTTGGGCCATAATGCTTAATGAAGTACTCTTTTATTCTTAAAGGTGTTTTTAAACATGACCATTACAGGACCTTTATGGAATATCAAAAAAGCCCTCTGAAAACCCTGCTGCTACTGCAGAACAAACCTAATTCAGAAGTCCTATTCTATTTTTCCAGATACATATTCCAAAAGTATTAAGGTTTTGCCCAATATTTTGAACAAGCACATGGGAACATGATTTGGAAAAACAACAAGAGCCTTTCTGGGAGATTTTTTTGCCTTTGTTGCTTCAGACGCAACAGTGGTCTCTCTCATGGTATTTTTGCATTGTCACTCCTCTTCTAAATCATGCATAAATACATGGAAATGAAATGTAGTGGCTGATAAAAGGAAATTGTTCATACCTCAGAAGTGATTTTGTATGAGTTTGATTTAAATTATGCATAAAGGTGTAGGAGGTGGGGGTAGGTGGGAAATCTTTTATCTGAACAAGTTTGTCCCCCTCTACTAATTTGTGATCCAACTGCTTAATTGCAACAGAAATCTACCTACTCTTTTTTCTGTCTTTATTAACAACATCTATGTTACTTGCTAGATTCACCAGAGTGCCAGGAGAAATGCAATTTACACACCAGGTGCAAACCAGTGAGCATAAATGTCCCTATTTTTTCCATTTAGCTAAACTTAAATCTCTTCTCTTATGACTGCGCTTAGTCACCACTATACAATAATGGTAAAAAGTGGCCCTGAAGCTTCTGGAACAAGAACATTTTTCATATGCAAACAGGATTTGCGAATCAATAACCACCCTCCTTGAATCAGTTTCCCTGAACATGAGTTCAAGGCACTACGGGGTATTTTCTTTTAAATGCTAAGAGCTGGCAATGAAGGCATTTTGCTACATCTTCAAAATGTTTTTACATAAAATGACACATTAAAGATAGCACAATATCACATTTACTTGATATTTATAAATACTACACTACCTTTTCCCCTTTTGTACTTGCCAGAAAAGGGGA
>NW_017728886.1:65022067-65026037 GCF_001723895.1 Crocodylus porosus | reverse complement strand
GTGACGGTATATGTGATGATGGCAGGTAAATAAATCTAATTTAAATTCATTTTAGACTGACAATTTCATTATAAAGTGATAAGACATCTCTATGCATGCTAAAGGACTAGTCATGTCAAGATGAGCAATGATAATAGCACAACAAGACATAACTATCCAAGGGCCAGATCTTTGCAACCATCTCTGTTCATTTTGTCCTACTCCTGCTGCGCAGTTCCTAGGTTTTGTGACTTATGGGTGCATCTACATGTGCAAATAATTCAAAGCAATGAGTTCTGTAGCAGTTTGAGCTGGAGTAAACTACTCCCAGGCACAGCATCTGGACGTGCACCTAGGGCAGCAGCAATTTGAGTTTATGTCAGGCACGCTCCAGCTCTGCTCTGCTCTGCCCTGCCGCAGCAACCAGGCTCTGGTGGGTGGCAGTGGTTGGCAGCAGGCTTGGCGGGGGAGGGCTAGGCAGTGGGTGGTGGTAGCAGTGGGCCCAATGTCTGGGGGGGGTAGGCCTGGGCTGGCAGGCAGTGTGGGGGATGCACCATGCTCCAGGTGGTGGCATTGGGAAGCACTGGGGCTGACTGGATCACAAGGATTCTGAAAGTGTGGAGCAACCTGGCTAGGTGGGAGGCAGGAGGCTGGCCCCCTGCTGGATGGGCTGACCAGGCACAATTTACACCTGTGGTCTGTATCTATACATGCGTTTAATTGCAGTAAATTACCCCACCATAAGATAGTACTGTTCCTGATAGTGCTACCTTACAGAAGTGTTAATTAGTTTATTGCAGCCTGATAGTTGCACATGTAGACAGTGATGCTTTACTTTGCAGCTAGTTAGTCTATTCTGCATTTAAGTACACGTGTGGACACACCTGTGTGAACAGTGAACCTAGCCTATCACAAAATTCTTGGCCATCAGGGGAGCCTAAAGGTACATTAATGCCACCTTTGATCTACTTCTCATTTATACAGAAATTCTTAGATGATGCTAAGGACTTGGGCCATAATGCTTAATGAAGTACTCTTTTATTCTTAAAGGTGTTTTTAAACATGACCATTACAGGACCTTTATGGAATATCAAAAAAGCCCTCTGAAAACCCTGCTGCTACTGCAGAACAAACCTAATTCAGAAGTCCTATTCTATTTTTCCAGATACATATTCCAAAAGTATTAAGGTTTTGCCCAATATTTTGAACAAGCACATGGGAACATGATTTGGAAAAACAACAAGAGCCTTTCTGGGAGATTTTTTTGCCTTTGTTGCTTCAGACGCAACAGTGGTCTCTCTCATGGTATTTTTGCATTGTCACTCCTCTTCTAAATCATGCATAAATACATGGAAATGAAATGTAGTGGCTGATAAAAGGAAATTGTTCATACCTCAGAAGTGATTTTGTATGAGTTTGATTTAAATTATGCATAAAGGTGTAGGAGGTGGGGGTAGGTGGGAAATCTTTTATCTGAACAAGTTTGTCCCCCTCTACTAATTTGTGATCCAACTGCTTAATTGCAACAGAAATCTACCTACTCTTTTTTCTGTCTTTATTAACAACATCTATGTTACTTGCTAGATTCACCAGAGTGCCAGGAGAAATGCAATTTACACACCAGGTGCAAACCAGTGAGCATAAATGTCCCTATTTTTTCCATTTAGCTAAACTTAAATCTCTTCTCTTATGACTGCGCTTAGTCACCACTATACAATAATGGTAAAAAGTGGCCCTGAAGCTTCTGGAACAAGAACATTTTTCATATGCAAACAGGATTTGCGAATCAATAACCACCCTCCTTGAATCAGTTTCCCTGAACATGAGTTCAAGGCACTACGGGGTATTTTCTTTTAAATGCTAAGAGCTGGCAATGAAGGCATTTTGCTACATCTTCAAAATGTTTTTACATAAAATGACACATTAAAGATAGCACAATATCACATTTACTTGATATTTATAAATACTACACTACCTTTTCCCCTTTTGTACTTGCCAGAAAAGGGGACATTTTCTTCGTATTTTGAATACACTTTTTCCCTTTTCCTCACGATATATCATTTTAAAATATTCATCTTAAAATGTATAATACAAATGTAAAAGAATTCTACAGGTAAGCATTGCAGAAGCAAGTAAACACTAAATGAGAGTTGTGAAATAGGTGCTTAGAATTCTACAAAGAAATGTACCACTAAACTCAAAATTAAACTTAAGAGCTGATATACAATGACGTACAGGTTCAAGACCTAAAAGATGTTTAAATGTTTGAGTTCATTCACACAGAGTTTTATCAATTGTACTTCCACTGATCTTTGTGGTTGAGCATCACACTTGAATGCTGCACTTCAAAAACAAATCAATGAAAATGTAGAAATTACGTATTTGAGAGCTTTTCTTAGTAGGTGGATTGCAGACGCCCAGCATCAGTGCAAAGGTGGAAGAGAGACCATATTACTGGACCAACTGTATTACTGGGCCACAAATATGCAGGTACCAACCCAGCTCTTCCTTTTTTTTTAAATGACTGATATTTGTTGTCAATGCTGTCGTTGTTGATATTTCTTCAATGCAGACTTAAATAAAGACAAGGGCAGAATCCTATTTCTCTTTATGCAACTGAATGGCACATAAGCAGTCACATAACTGCAGTTTTATTTTTATGTCAGTTGGGACACACCCTGCAGCAAAAAATCTTTGCCCACTTACCTGCAAAAACTAAAAATTAAAAAAAGGGGGGGGGGTAGGAAAAGAAGGGACTCTCCCATGTTTTAGTATAAGAGCCTAGGGCTCCTATACATATGCTGGACATCTGCTTTGACACGTGCTGATTAGCACCTGTTGGAGAATCAAGTGTATTGAAGCATCTTAATTAATGCACTCCAGCAGCCTCTGTGTCATGTCTATTCAGCATCCTCACACTTCAAAATGGTGGCAGGGGTGCTTGAACAAAACCTTGTTGAACAGGCTTTAGTTCAAGCATCCTTACCATGATTTTGAAGTGTGGGAAGCTGAATACATGTGATGCTGCAGTACATTATAGGGCTGTGCAAAACTTTGGTCCTTGATTCAGTTTGGTGGAGATTTGGCCCAATTCGGTGGCCAAGCCTAGGAATCCAACTTGAATCAGAGGACCCTTTAAATTGGATACTTCCAAATCAATTCAGAGATGTTCAGAAAGATTCAGAGATATGGTCATAGACACAGCTTTAAATGTTTTTTTTTTACATACCTCAGGTACCAGGTAGCTCTTCAATGCTGTGATGCTGGGGCACATAGAGTGTCCCACAGAAGCGTGGGGGGCTCCCCAGTGCATTTGACAGAAGACCTGGAAGTGGACCAGAAGCACTTCTGGTCCACTTCTGGATCCACCAGAGAGTGCATGGGGGTTGCCCCCCAGTGCTCCCCCAGCTCAGCATCTGGTGCCTCCTGGGTCTGATGGGGGCGGGTATCTGGGGTTCCCCTGTGGCCGATCACAGGGAGGAGCTCCCGGCAGACTTGGAAGTGGACTGGATGTACTTCTGGTCTACTTCCAGGTTTGCCACCAAGCACACGAAGGCACCCCCACCCTGCACTCCTGCAGGATGCTCCATGCGCCCCAGCATCACAGCATTCACAAGCCACACCTGCTACCTCAAGGTATGTAGAAAAAACATGTAAAACTGTGTCTATGGTCGAATTGCTTATTCTCCAAATCAGCATCAAATCTTCAGATTTGGATTTGGCTGAATCAAATCAGGGACAGTGATCTGAGTCAATGAATTGAATCACTGTCCCTGATTTGGGCCGACCAATTGTGCCTGCAGTCTCATATACAACATGGCAGGCCCTCTTATATGTCAGTGTTGGAGCACCTGCTTTGGGCAACCTGGCTGAGGACCTCAGCCTGGCCCCACAGTACCATGAGATCCATGGTCTCATCTTGGGATCAGTTCTGGCCCCGGGAGGCAGTGTGTGGCATTGGGGAAGACACCAGCATGGCTCCCTCATCACC
>NW_017728886.1:65020262-65021937 GCF_001723895.1 Crocodylus porosus | reverse complement strand
CACCACAGCATTTTAAGGTCCAGGGACTAAGGCAGGAAAGGAGCCACCCCAGCCCCAGGGCTGGAGAACCTCCAAGCCTTGTGGCCCTAGTGCTACTGAGAGTGGCCTCCTGGTGGTGGGGCTGACCGGGAGCAAATTTGTTTCTGTTTGGCATCTGTGTGTGCCACTGTGCAGTAACTATTCTGCAGTTAATTTTCTACCTGTAAATTCTCTTCCCTAGAATAAATAAGCCTGTGAAGTAGACTAATTGACTGCGCAGTAAGCCTCTGCATGTGTAGACAGCGACGCTTTACTGTGCAGTCAATAAGTCTACTGTGCAGTAAAGCATCTCGAGTAGACATGCCCAATGTCTAGCAAATCTTGCTACTTTATTTAAATTCTGGACTAAAAAGCTGGTTCCTAACCCCCTATTTTTTTAACATCTTAGCTATTATGTTTGTCATAGCAGCTGCAATGAATGAATACTTTAGGCCATTCAAAACTTCCTGATAATTTAACCTGGGGGGATGACATTTTTTAAATTTGGTCTCATCTGAAGGTGAGTTTCAGTTTAATTTTTCTGGTTAAACTTTCAACACAACAGACAAGTACTTAAGTACCATCACAATACAGCTTTATATGATGCATCTTACGGCCTGAACAAGACACTGTTCCAAAATGCAATTTAAGGATCTGCAATTTGTCACATAACCCTGTAATTTACAATATAGGTATCACAACCTCTACATGTATATTCACATAGCTAACAACACGGCTGTTATCCAAATCCATTTTTGTAACTCTTGAGCTGTGACACACAATAGCCTCGGTACAAGTGGATATTATATAACCATTATGCTGAATAATAGTAAATTTCACACTTTGTCTGGAATTAATAGAACACTGATGAAAGAAACAAGACTCACCGTTTTTCTTATAAAACATGATTTCTCCTTTGAATTCTATCTTTTCCTCCAGTGACTTCTCAATTTGAAGAATCATCTGCTCATTTGTTTCAGCACCAAGTAAAAATTTACAGCTGCAGCTCTTTTGCATGACTTCAGTTCGTGCAAATCCAGCAAGCTCACAGAAGCCATCTGAACAGTAAACTATGGGGAATCCCTTAGCCACCTGAGCATTTGCAAGGATGAAGTTACTATCTGCAGAGGAAAACGGAAGAAAAACACAAATTAGAGACTGAATTACACCACATCTGCTATAATGTCTTCTGTGGCTGTGTGGGAAGGCATAATTGTGCATATGTAAAATCCCCAGCAGCCTGTGAATAGAAATAAGCCACATGCTTGAAGTATGGAGAATGACAGAAGTACAATACTGTGTCCCATGCTGCTGCCCCCACAATTTTAGACATGGGTAGCCAGGCTGAAACTTCTATTTCTAATCCAAAAAACTACCTAAAGAAAGTACACTGACCAAAGTTATTACTGTTCCATGGCTGCTCATAGATTCTGCAATTGTGTAAAATTAATTTATGATCCCAGTGCACTTTTTAGCAGAATGTTGTTAGCACATCCCAAACACCACCTTTGCAGAGAAGCATGCAACTAAAAAGGGGGACACTTTTCTTCCCATAACTTTCCTGGTTAAGCAAAGGGTTTCAGTCTAACAAGGTTTCAGACACCACTACTAGCTTAACTTTTAAAAAGCTAGCATTATTTAAAAAACTAGCCAATTG
>NW_017728886.1:64961487-65020147 GCF_001723895.1 Crocodylus porosus | reverse complement strand
CGCTGCCAGGTCCTGTTGGAACGCTTGTTTGCACTCTGACTGGCTGGCTGTCAGTCAATCAGAGTGTGACTAAAGCGTTAGGGACAGACAGACAGGCTTAGGCTTTTATAATATTAGAATATACTACTCAGCTTACTAAATAATAATATTCTTATTAGTATTATTCTTTAATGTGATTCACATACATTGCGAATAAAAACACGGTGTTCCAAATGAAAATAATTAAATACCAAGGGACAAATTCAGTAAGCCTTAACTGAATGAAGAAAACTCATATATACTGTAACAGGTTCTCTTCATTATCAACCACAGATATATTTTCCCTAGTAGTTTAATAATATGCATAAGTTGGGAGGTATCAAATATGTAAAATGTTAGCTCTTCAGATTTATGACAGGAGGTTCAGTTTAATTTGGCTTTAATCTTTTAGTAAAGTTACAGACAGAAACTCATTTCTGTCCCTTACAGAGAAGGCTGAAAAAGGCTTAAGCTATTTTTGGGGTTCTGAGGCCACTGGAGCCCCCTACTTACCATTTCTCAACAGGATAATAGTCTACTTTGTGTTAGTCTGAATATCATTTTCTGGTAGCTTACATGCCACTCTTGTACAGCTCTTTTGCTTATGTTCCCCCTACTATCAAGCAGGGACGACGCATAGGGGGTGCACACAGGCACACGTGCATGCTCTGAGCATGGCAGTACATCCCCTACAAAAAGGTGTTGCCAACACTATCAGTGGCACCTGTGGGTGGTCACCACTCATCACCCCACTGCCAACACTGCCGGCAGTGTCTGCAGGCAGTCAGCAATCCTTGTTGGCTCCTGCACTGCTGGTGGCACCTGAGGGTTGTCACCGACTTCTGGTCAGTGCTCATTACCCCACCACCACCACTGATAGTGCTGGCAGCATCTGTGGGTGCTCCTTGCTCACCGCTGCTGCACTCCTGCCACTGCCACTGTGCTCCCACCGCCACCAGCACAGCCGTGCCCCCGCAGCTGCCAGGGGCACGTGCCATTCATGCTATCAAAAGTAAATGAAGGACCTAAGTGTTGTGGCAGGCTTGGCATGGTCTGTCCAAAATTCATCCAGAGAGAAGACAGATTTTTCTCTTGTACTGTGTTCATTAATCAATTTTTTCCCCAAAGCATGCTAAAGGCAATTCAGGAACAGCCTAAACCCAAAACATCTCTCTCATTTTTTAGAACTGTGTGTGGAATTAGAA
The DNA here is from genome assembly GCF_001723895.1 of Crocodylus porosus. Lineage (NCBI taxonomy): Eukaryota > Metazoa > Chordata > Crocodylia > Crocodylidae > Crocodylus > Crocodylus porosus. Next base: position 65,018,924 of record NW_017728886.1, on the reverse strand, counting down.
CTGTAGAATTGCTGAATAGAACACATTTATTGACAAATATTCATACGTCTTAGGACAGTAATTAACAATTTTTCCCATGAATAATGGTTTGGGTGCTCAATTTATAAATTCAAATGTGGAAATAAATTATTCATAGTTGTTTAGACCAGAATGTATAGATCTTGGGTAAGAAACAATGAGCCTAATTTTCTTCTCACTGATGCTGTGGTTTTACATCAGTAACAGTCAATAAACTTCATTTGAGATGCTCCTTACTTAGCCAATAGTGAGATGTTGATTGATACTGCCTGGGTCTTCAGTACTGTAAAAGACAATGCAGAGTTTTCATATGATAGGTTTGCCTGCACTGCTTACACTTCAAATTCCTATTTTCAATTATTCACTGTTAGCTCATGAATTAATTTCATGAACAATTCTGGAAAGACTTTTAAAATAGATATTTCTGAGTTATCACATACCTACTTCATAAATCTAGTTTAGTGCAGTGCATTGTTTGCCTTCTCCACCTGTCATTTATTTGCCTATCTAGAAAACAAGCATCATTGCCACTGTACATTGACATACTTCTCTTCCTGTCAACACAAAATCAAATCCCTGTACTACCAAAAGAATTAAAATCATATGCTTGCACTGCAATTTAATGATGCTGCTGCACTGTGAGAGTCACAGATCATACATCCCAAAGCATCTGTAGCTATCAAATTAATTTATTTCAAGGTTTCTTCTTGTTTAAAATGCAATTATCCACTGCAAACCATTCATCTCTTTCTATATAATTCAATATGAGCTGTGTAAAGTGAAATGGAACACTGAATAGACAGAAGGAATCAGGGATAATGCTACCTAGTGGGATATTTTTAGACAAGAATGTACTAGAAAACACCATGTATACAAAGGAACATTCAGTAGGGTCAAATTCTGCTTTCAATTATAGTGAGGTAAATCTGAAGTAGGTTCACTGACTTCAGTGTTGTTGCATAATTCAGGGGAAAAAATTGGCTCCAAGATTTTCTGAAGTCAGTGGAAGGTCTTTTTACTAACTTGAAAAAGCATTGGGTCAAATTCACAATAAATCTTACTGTATTCATTGAAGTCAATGGTTAACCTACCACTGACTTTAAATCACGGAGGATTATGGCCTTCATTTTCATACTTAATCTGTATCTCAGGAAATAAATTATAAATTATAGAATTATAATTCTACTAGTCATGGTCAAATCAGAATCAAGAATGAGTTAAACAAAGACAAAGATAAAATGTGTAAATGTTTACATTGATCTATTGAGAGAGTTGCTCCAATGCTCGTGCTAAATAGTATCCAAGAAGCAAAATGATATGTGAATATATTTGAGCTAATCATTAACTTGAAAGATGTCCTAATTTTTTCTCTTACAGTTTGAAAATATATAAAGTTAAAGTTTACCTGGTAGCCACATAGTTTAATTTAGTGGTGGTTCATTTTCAGAGTTTAGAAATTTAAACAAATTACTTTGACTTTGCATAAATATATCATAGTAAAATTTCACATATTGGGCATTTATACATGCACTGTGGGAATAGGGAAGGAGGATGCTTTAATTAGAGTGACTCCAAGACTCACTGTAATTAAAGCGCCTGGAATATCATTTGTATCAGCGCCCCTGCACTGAAAAATGGTGGCAAGTATGCTTTAACTAAAGCTCACTGAGCAAGCTTTAAAGCATCCTTTTTCAGCACAGGGATGCTGATACACATGACGCTGAAGTCTGTTGGAGTGTGGTAATTACCACACTCCAACAGACTTGATTAATCAAGTCTGCTCTGGTGTGCAGTCATTGCAGCATGTCAGAGCAGCCTCGCTGCATGAGTATAGGTGCCCATTGAGAACTGGAAGACAAGTGTAGAGGCAGATTACACTGTTACAAAGGTGTCATGTGGCCAATGCCTTAATTTGATAGTTTGATGGCAAGCATTGACATTAGTATAAATTAGTCATATCTGTAGAGACAAAGTCAAAATAAGGAAATTTTAGTTAGTATACATGATAAGGGATCTATGGGTAGAAATTAAGGAATAATGGATTGCATCCTAATTTAACCAGCTAACTGTTTACCTCAATCATTTGTTTTGAGGCATATGTATATACAGAAACCACTGATGATTATATTTCATTAAAAACTGAAAAAAAGACATTTTCTCTTTTAATTCCTAGTTGCCTGTTTCAATATGTCAATGTAGGATCCTTTTGCGAGCTGTCTCAAGTCAAATATCACCTGCTGATAAACTCAAGAATGAAGGATGTATGGTGACAGACAGTGCTTGAGTATGGCAGTCTGATATGGCTTAGTTAATTAGTAATCAGAGTTCCATCTTCAGTGGTTTTCAAACTTCCGAAAGTCATGGATTTCTTTCATATAATTTTTTTTTTTTTTTGCCACAGAACTCCTATTCCTGGCTCTGTGGGCCACAGAAGCTGATGTGAAACCAGGAGACCCAGCCTGGCAACAATGGTGGTGCACCATCTTCCAGCTCACCCTGACTCTACACCCAATCTCTCTGTGGAACCCCTGATGACCTATTGCAAGAGCCCTAAGGTTCTTCTGAACATTGTTTGAAAACCACTGACCTATACCATAATTATGTGACCATGCTTGTGGACACAGAAAAGCACATACTAAAAAAGAATTGCGGTATAACCATGCTCTAAAATATAAGTTTTGCTTTGAATATATTAAGCCAGATCCAAATCAGTCTTTGTAAATGTCTCCAGTACACCAGTACTCCAGGGTTAAAGTATCTTGTTCTTTTGTAGAGTGAATGGGGAGACCCCAGAACCCCCTATGCATAAAATTCAGGTCATGTTGGTGATCAGCAGAGGCATGTACAGCTAACCAAATTAGAAATACATAGAAGTCTGGTAGGCAAGCAAGTGGGCACATAACTGTAGCTTAGTGGTTAAAGTGCTCCCATGGGAGAAGAGGAGTCCTGGGTTCCAGTTCTTCCTGCCAGAGCTGTTTATTCATTTTGACAAACACTTGACAATCACTGATTAAAAACCAGGCAAAACCTTGGCAAGAGATGGCCACAATCCATTCTAGGCCATTGTCTGGTGACTACAGTTCTCCTCTAGAGATGTAGGCTTGGGCATCCATAGGATGAAACCTAGAATCCAGGTCTCTGATTGCCTGATTACCAGCAGACAAACTGGGCTGAAAGGCAAGTGCCACCAGCTGTCAGCAGCAAACAATTGCTTGGCCTGCTCTGTGACTGCCTCCACACATTTGGATTTACAATAAAATTTACTTGGGAATGGACCATCTATCTGATTGATCTGGATTGTTTCTGAGCATTCTTAATAGCTCAAGTCTTGGCACGTTGGGAATTTTTCAGTTCAAAATCTAGTACCCAAAACAAAATCTAATACCTACGAAGTTTATGCCACCAAAGTGATTTTGTGGCTACTGAACTGAGTCAATTTGGATCATTCTGTGACTTAGGTGTTACAATTTTACCTCAGTCCCATTTAGACTTTTACAAAGCCCCTGTGATTATGCTAAGAAGATTCAGAATATGGGCCGTATGTAACTAATGTAGCAATGCCCCCTGAGTCTGCAGGCAGCTTGAAACAATGCATCAAGAGGAATGTGAATAGCCCCATTCATCTCAACTGAGGCAATGAATGCCTTAAATTCACGTGAAATAAATGCAAAATATCCAAGTTCTCTACATGCGTTACCTTTGGTTGAAAATAAATCTGATTTCACATCCAACTTTGCATCCAAAGTTTGAAAACCATTCTTGGAGGCATTCTTGGAAATGTATGTCTCAAGCAAAAGTGTAGAAACCTAAAAACTACAGAGCCAAGGGAACACTGAAAAAAATGTTTCACAAATGCTTACCTGAATTTAACAGCAAATTTGTTTCAGCTATGCTCACGTTTCTTTGTGTTCATTTCTGTGAACATTTGAGTGCCTGAGCTTTATTCACATGAATGCCAACAGAAAGCATGTTAGAAGCTTGTGTGCTTGAGCATTTGCAATGAAAGTGGCATATATTATATTGGATTGGACACTACTTAACAGAGAAGGCTGACAGGGTTTTTGAACGCTTTTACTAAATCCTTGGCATAGACTTAGAGGCAATTAAACAAGTTGAACAAGGATCATTCTAACCACATCTTTTATCGTAGGGCTACGCACATGCACACACTCACAGTTGCTTTGTTTCAGTGATTATAGTGAGATCAGCAAATTACAGCCTGATAAACGCAATAATTTAATATTCTGTTTTGTATAACAGGGTATGCTGATGGTTATAATGGGAGGATCAGATTCCTAAAATCCCACACCAGAGTTCTATCATAGAGGCAGTTAAAGGAGCCAGACTACAATGTGACCATCTCTTACACAAGTAATTGACACAATTATCCTTTCCCCTATGTGTGAAAAGGAATTGCATTTGAAGTCAGCACATAATAAAAAAATCCTGTTGTAGCCTTATATTTGGGGGGAAATGAGCAAGACGCATATGACCCAGAAAGATGAGCTCTGATTAAAAAATTACATAATCATGTTTGTTGTAAACCTCATAGTTGTGTTTCTGGCTTTCCCCAAACTCAAAAGGTCTCAGAGAAATCTCAGAAACCAAGTAGTTTCTGTAAGTCTTTGTTGCCTTTACCAAATAAGTGAACAGACACTAAACTTCATCACTTACATGACAAATCACAACTATTCAATAACAGTTCTAATTTTAACCCTTAAGAATTGTTCAGCAAATTGTTCATTATGAGAGTGAAAAACAAACAGAACAAAAAGCCGAACGAAGGGAGAAGCTGAATTCGTTAAGCAAATGATTTACATAACTCTAATATATGGAATACAAAGTACTTCATCCTTCCACATGAAAGGAGTTACTATATTTAAGCCTAATGCAATGGCTCTTACACAGGCAATTCTATGTGACAGTTAATGGTAGTTTTACCCAAGTTAGAACTGCAGGAATAGGTGCTATTAATACCATAATAAAAATAGTACATGGAATAACTAAAAAGTAGCTGCAAATATTTAGGTTTCAGTTGACTAATCTGAGGGTAACACAATCTGCTTAGATACCCAACTTATTTTCAAACAAATATGCTTTAACTCCAGGGTAGAACTGTAGAAAACAGCATCTTACAACTTATTTGTGTGCCAAATTTTAATTACACGAGTAGGCTCATTGAAATCTATTGGACTCCTCCCGTGAGTAAAGACAGTAGGATATATTTAAACTTAAACGAGCTGGCAGAAAAGCAAAAAGCAAGTTGCTTACTAGCATCTCCCATTGTTCTAGGGTTTTTTGGAATATTGTACATTTAAATCCATTTGCAGTGATACTGCAGAAGGCAGAAGTATTATATAATAAACTTTGGGTTTGTACTTACGAATGCAGAACCTATCACTGTAAACTCTATAATTGACTTAATTGCCTAAGTCACTCCAAGTAAAGGCTGGCATTGATTTAGTTTGCTGCATAAATGTACTCATAGTTGGGCAACACTTAAAAGTGAAGAGTACAAACAGTCTTTGGCTCAAAAAGTCCATTAATTTTAAGGTGTTTAGAACTAGAGCTAGCAATAGGACTTATTTCAAGAGCTGAGTTACCCCAAGTCCCACTGCAATCAATAGCATTAAGATGATTCAGCACTTCACAGAATGTGATTCTGTGTAAGAAAGTGTTCTGCACTGCAGTTCTAAATCTGGTAGCTGAAAATGTTCACTGTGCCATTGTAATGGCCACACAATTCAGCCTGGTCCTTAAAATGTTTATCAATGCATGTAGTACCTACACCACTTCAGTACAGAGTATAGATACAAGCTAGTGTGGGTACTGGATCATAAGAACGTAGGGCTGGAAGGAACCTCACAGGGTAGGAGCATCCCTGACTAAAACATCCCGGCTAAGGGTCTGTCTAACCTGCTCTTGTAAACTTCCATAGATGGAGATTCCACAGTTTCTTTAGGTGGCCTGTTCCAATGCCATCCTCAAAGTCAGAAAGTTCCTCCTAATCTCCAACCTAAAATTTCCCCTGCTGCAACTTGAGACTATTACTCATGGTTCTGCCCCACAACTGCCAGACAGAAAAGCCCATCTCATTCTTCTCAGTAATACCCTGTCACATTTTTGAAGACTGTTATCCAGTCCCCACTACCTCCTTTTATTGTTCTCTTCTTCAAATGAAATAGCTTTAGGTCTTCCAACATCTTCTCATAAGCTTTGTCTCCCAGGCCCCTAATCATTTTCATTTCTCTGCACTGGACTCTTTAAAATCTGGTCACATCTTTCCTGAAATGTGGGACCCAAAACTGGACATAATACTCAAGGTGAGCCCTGAATAGAGCAAAAGAATCACTTCCCTTGGTTTGAAAGTGACACTCCTGTTAATACAAGCCAGTATGCTGTTGGCTTTTTTTAATTTTATTTTTATTTTGCAAAAAGAGCACACTGTTGGCTCAGCCTACTTTCTCAGCAGTGTAAATTAACCTGCACAGAGCTCCAGGCGACTACAGCTGGCATGTTTCCAGTCCCAAAACTAGCTCATTAAAGGCTAGCTTGGGTATCTCTACACTAAACTCTTTGTAGACATGCCATAATGCAAACGGGGGCCTCCCCTCTGCTATGCCATTCCACACAGCCCAGTACACCCCCTACCACATGGCATGGGACTCCCCACTGAGCTATGCCACACTGTGCATACCCTCTGCTACATCATGTTGCATGGGTAGCAGACCCTCCCCTCAGCCCCGAGTCCCCAGGACACTGACTTTGTGGACTTCATGGTGTTGTCCTGTGTGGCCCCACTCCCAGAGATAGGGGCAGGAGGTAGAAGCTGGAGGACTGAGAAGCCAGAGACTCCAGTGACAGCAGCAAAAGGACAAAGGGGGCAGTGACACCCAGTCTGCACAGAACCATTCCTAGAATTAATTGGCTCTTAGCATGTAGCCACTGTAGTTTCTCTGCCTTCCCCCAGACCATTCTGGTAAACTGACACTCTCACATCATATGCCATATATTTCCTTCCCCCCACAGCACATTTGTCTGGGCCATTCTGCAGTTCTACAAAGTCCCCAGCTGTAATGAAGTTCCTGTACAGGTAACATCCAAATTGCTAGCAACCAGTTGATATCGCAGGACACCTACACATGTACACAGAGGCTGTTCCGACATGCTGAAAATCCAGTGCATCAGAGCAGACTTGATTAATCAAGTTTGCTGGAGCACAGAAATTAAGACACTCCAGCAGCCTTTTGCATTACGTGTATCAGTGGTGCAGCGTGTCTCTGTGCTGGAAAAATGGCAGTGGGGAGCTTTGAAATAAAACAAGTTCAATGAGCTTTAGTTCAAAGTGCTCTGCTGACATTTTTTCAGCACTGGGACACACTGCACCTCTGATACACATGACACATGGGCACTTTTAATTAGTATGGCTTGCTAATTAAAGCACCTGGGTCCGTGTCCTGAAGCATGTGTAAAAATGCCCCTCGTGCTGTTTCTGTAAATTTCTGTCTAACACCCCCTTCCAAGTTGTCCATGCTTCCTCCCCTATAAACCTCCCTACTAGGAACAGTTTTCTTTTCTAACCCAGGCCTTGACTTTTTTTTTTATGGTCCACCAAATCTGTTGTGGCTACCGTCTGCATCCCATACCGTTTCACATATTTTACAATCTTCTCATACATTGGTGGTACTATCCAGGCCCAGGGCCATGACAGTGACCTTTTACATACATCATATCTATGCTATAATGTCCCTGCATAGTACCAGGCAAACCCAGCCTATTTGGTGCTTCCTTTTATCCCTTCCCTGCAGGATACACTGGCATACTTTGCATGAACAGAAACAAATCTGCTAGGACCAATCCTCCATTCACTTTCTCCTTGTATAGTGTTCTCCTAAGCCTTTCCTTTTTAACATTCAGTTCCCCCTAAATATTACAGGTGGTGGTCCATAATGGAGGGAACACCATGCTGATGTACAATAGAACTGGGAGTACCATTGCCTTAATTACTTTTACCAACCCTCCTATCAACAGCTTACAGTTGAATATGCTTTCCAGTTCTAAGCACTTACTTTTTTGTATGTTTAATTTTGCCCCACCCCACACACCTTTCCATATTCATTTGCACAACTTATAGCCTGTTTTAGGAACACATTCTCTTGTTAAGACTGCCCATGTACAATGTGCATTTCACTTGAGTGCCCTTTCCTCCAGCACTTGACACATCCTCGATCACGCAATCCATCCTGATCCTCTGTGCTAACAGCTCAATGGCACAGATAAATACAAGTGGCAACAGGGAATACCGCTGTCTTACACCTGATCTGACCTTGACTTCATCTGTTAAATGACCTTTCACTCTTATCCTACACCATGCTCCTTTGCATAAAGTCTTGATCCAGTTTAGAAACGTTGGTAAGACTCAAAGTTGTTCTGCATACCAACTAGGAACTTGCACTCCACCCGATCATACACTTTTTCTAAATCAAGATTTAGGAGTGCCACATTCAATCTTCATTCTTGATAGTACCTAATCATATCTCTCAGTAAGTAAAACTTTTATATATGTAGCATACACACTTTTATATATGTAGCATACCCATAATTGCTTCCTAGCTCTTGCGTATTACTTCTGGTTCTGTTCATTGTTACTCTATGTAGATTCTGTACCACCACCCCACAAGCCTGTACAAGCTCACTCTGCACTTACTTAGTTCCTTATAGTCAATCATTCCATGATCACACATGTTGGGTCCAATTTCCATACCAAGAAAAGTCTACGCTCAATCTTGTTTAAAATATCACAATCCTGTACCCCATGAAAGTGAAGGCAAAGGAGCTATATATTTTAAGAGGATAAAGAAAGCAGGCTGCTAAGTGACTGCTCTTGTGAAATTAATTAATTGATAAGCTAAGATTTACAATGGAGGAGAAGGTATACGCAAAAAGAGAAGCATGCCAAAATGATAAAAGTTCTAGTTATTTCAAAAGTTAGAAAGCATGGCCCTTTAAGGCAATAAGACAATAACTAACTCAGCACAATGAAGCAGACACTGATAAATCATTAAGTAGAGAGCACCTTCTGCTCTTTACTTAAGCTGTGCTCATCAGCTTAAATCACAATGTAGTCCATGGTCTTTTTATACCCCTACAGATTCTAGGGGGTGCAACATGTAAAGCTTGATTGCATGAGTGCAGTAGGTGTCCATCTGAATTGTTCTGTATTTATTACCATTTAAATGAGCACAAACAGTGAAAAAATTAAGACTATTGTTTTCAAAAGACAGTAGCTCTTAAACAGATTGTAAGAGACAATAGAAATCAATTCATGTCTGAAGAATTTCAGCTGCTTATCAAAAAGGTATAGTATCAAAAAATGTCACATTAGCTCCCTACTATCAAGCCACAATTGGATTACCAGAAACTTTTTTCCAGAGTGAGCCAAGTCAGTCATTCATGCTATGGCCCCAGATAAACATATCTTATGCCAAGATAGGTTGGGGGTATGGAAGGGTATTAGAAATTACTTTCACTTTGATGTGGAATGAAGGGAAAAAAAGGTTTTAAAATCTTTCATAAAACCACACAAGCAACAAGAGAGACTTCCTCTAACTAGCTAGCAGTTTTAGCATATACTTGGGATGTGAGAGTTCAAGTCCCTGTTTCAAGTCAGGGATAGCAGGGGCTTCAATCCTGATATCTCTGCCTCAAGGAAGTACCCTTACCATTAAACTGCTGGGTATTTTGACTAGGAAAAATCTTTCTTTTGTATGTGTTTTGACAAAAAATCAATTTCTAAGCAACATTTTGGTGTCAACAAAACTGCATTTCCAAATGGAAAAGAGCTCCATTTCAAAATATTCAGTCACCTCATTACTAACACAAGACTGCAGTCTGAAACATGCATTTACAAAGGGATAGAGAACTTTGCTAAGAGATTACTAAGATCATTTGCAATCAACCACAGGACAGTAATGACAGTTCATTGTCAGTGATTACATGAATGGTAAATCACTTTATGCCAAATTTTTTTTTTTAGTGCCTACGTTTCTGCCTGGCCTGTGGCACATTTATAGATTTAGGGTTTTTTCCAAAAAGTGTTTTGTGACTGCTGTGGTGATAGGGATCAGAGTGGCCAATCTTGTAGACCTTTTTGGCAGCAGGGGACTGCACCTGGTGGCCTAGGAGGTCCCTTGCAGCCATACATCTATGTTGGGGGAAGGAAATGAGAAACCTATAGAAATGCACTGGGGATTCGGGCAAAAGCTATTCGTCAGGGAGTCATGGCCTTTCCCTAGAGAGGCCGGTGTGTAGTGGAATGATTGTTTTGTTCCAGGTAGAAGAGTATAGCCTGCTCATCCATCTATGACACTATCATTGATGTGCCTCCTTCCTTTGAGTGCAAGGGCTCCACTTGTGAAAGGCTTTGGCTAAGGAGTAAAGATTCCTTTACCTACTCCAGTCCCACATATTAATTCACTGGCCAGGCACAATAAGCCCCTTTCTATACAAGAACATCCATTATATTTATTTCAGCACTATAAAAGTTCACCATACCTCCTCCATATTTGATTCTTATGCCTTTTTGTCTGCAAAGTGACTTGGACCTTACAACAGAAGTTCCTGGCATTTATCAACTCGCACTGAAACCAATGAGCATTTTTGCTTGTCAGTATTTTCAAAGTCCCATATTTGTACGCTGCTTGCAAATAAAAAAGAAAATAATACATAATAGTGCAGATTGGATGAAAACGTATGATGGCTTCTACTTCTAAGGTGGTAAGGCAGAGAAAAATATGGGCTTTTAAGTTTTCATATTCTCTCTCCCTCAGGCTTCAAAGTCTCTTTTCAAACTTACTATTCTTTGTCAGGAGCAAAAGATACTGGGACACCTTTGAATCTTTGCTTATACTTGTATGCAACTGACCCTGCCTCAGCTGTAAGTTATCTTCTGATGAACCCTGAGCTGACAAGCAAAGAGATCTATAACATAAGCTAAATTAATTGTGAGAGGAGTTATGATTAAATATACTTACGTTTGATCTCCAAGAAAGGCCTTGCCTTATGAAAAAGCATTTGAAAGAGTGTATTATTGCTATCTATAAATACAGGAGAGGGTAAATGCTTGGGAGAGAGCACTATTTAAGATAAAAGGCAATGATGACACAAGAAGATATGAGTATAAACAGGCCAAGAATAAATTTAAGTGGAAAATTTGAAGCTGTCTAACCATCATAGGAGGGAAATTTGGGAACAGCCTCCTGTTATGAGGACTAAGGATAAAAAAAAAGTTAGTAGTTTTAAGATGGACCTTCCTCAATTTATAAAAAGGAATGATGTGAGATATCTACCAAAACAGCTGGGCTCAATATAAGAGATCCCTTGCAGTCCTATGTTCCTAAGCAGTATGCTTCAAATATATATATATTTAGATGGGCAACATTCAGTTAAGCTTTCGTATGAACAGTGAAAAAAAGTAGAGTGAGAAGATGCTTGAGACTTTTCTACCTCCTGGCTATGACCTTTAATTTAACCCTCCTAAACTGGCATTGCAGTACTTGTCATTCAGTTATGGCCTTCCTCTCAGCCTCAGGAGAATGAAATACTTTTATTCAGCCTGTACTATTTCCACAAAATATGCTGATGTCACAGTACACTTACAGTCAGCTGCTCTTTGACACATATTAACCCACTTTCTACATCCATCCTCTCTTCACCTGTGGTTTTGTATGGTAAACAAGATGATCTGCTTAACTGTATTCTTCCTTCTGCCTCTATTATTATTAATATTATTTAGCCATTTAGCTCTTCTATTTCATTTTCTTCCCTGCCCCCAGTTATTGCAAAATAAAAGCATTAAAATAAAGAAGAATTTGATTAAAAAAAAGTTTTATGCTCAACACCAGTATTAGGAGAGATGTGAAGACTTATGAGTACCATAAAGACTGCAATAACTGGAAACAAAGAAAGAACATGAGAAGCTGGATTTCATAACTTTCTCAGTTGACCATTCCATCACATACAAGATTAATGCACTGCCCTGCACTCTATTGGAGAGGTTGGAACTTGAATGATACTAGACTGTTTTCTAGATAAGCATGTGAGCCTGTGTGGTACTCATGTTATGAGAAGGTTGACTGTCCACTGGAGGAGCCAAGAAAAAACAAAATCAAGCTTCAGCCCCATTGTTCTAGGCCACTGATTCTCAGTGAGTGTACTGCAACAAATTCAAAATCCTGATCCTTTTTACCATTTTTTTCTCTCATACCATGGACCTCAGAAGAAGACACACCTCAGGTACACCGACATGTGTGCTTTACTGCGGAGTTGACTAATTAGGTCCACAGCAAAGTGTTACCATTTACATGTGCAACGCTATCAGGGTGCAGTAAACTAACTCTGCTGTAGGATAGTACTGTCTGGAACAAACCTGCTGGCTAACCCCATACTGTAGCACCCTCATACCCCAGCCCATCCCTCCACAGCACACTGAGACAGTTTGGAGCAGCCCCAGACTTGTAGACCATCTGCCAGCCAGGGCTGCTCCACCCTGGCTCAATGTGCTGCAATCTCAGGCACGAAGATGCTGTGCAGAGGAGCAATAAACTTTGGCATGAACTGTGCTAGAGTTTATTCAGGTGCACTAATTTCACATATAAATGTGCCCACTGTGTTTTTGGAAGTGGAATAAAGAAAAATATATCTTTCCTTAAAAATACCAGCAAATAATTTCATAGAAAGAGGCAGATTCAGTAGGAGGAAGGGAAAAAAAGCTCTTGAGTGTTATGTTAATTTCCCAGCTGTGAGATACAGAAGATGCTTCTGGCTGCCCAACCAGTTCAAAAAGAGGTCAGTGATGCTGGCTGAGCTACACTGCAAAGGACCCTCTTCTCAGACAGGGTGATTAGCAAGTGCGCCTGCCAGGTCATTTGAAGATCTGATCCTGCTGGAAATGAACTGCCTGGCCCCTAGCAACTAGCAATTCATGCCAAGTCAGCTGAGAGCCCACCCAGATTGACAAGAGGGTCTGGGAACTTTGGCACAGTCAGCACTGCCTGCTGAGTCAGCTGAGAGTCTGATCTTGCTGGATCAGACCCTCAGCTGTCTCAGCAGGTGCCACTGACTCTCCACCTGGCTCTAAGAGGGGCTCCACACTTTGGCTCCTGCATGATGGGGCACTCAGCTCCCCACATGTCTTCATTTAAGACACACACTCCAATTTTAAGCACTCCATGCACTCCAAGCAAATGGGGGGGAGGGGTTGCATATCATACGCCAGTAAATAGGATAACTCCATTTTAATGTACTGTAAAACATTTGCATCAAACCTTGAACTCGCTTAGTCTTAGCAAGATTTCGAGAAGTATATTCTTGAGCCTTAACTTCATATCATGAAAAATTCACTGTGGATCAAGGTTATATAGAGACTATTTTTTCTCAGGTATGTGGTATGTCTTCACCATAAAATTAGATGCTGCCTTTTGACTTAAAAAAATCAACTTTCCTATTCTTAATTTTAACATATAATAAATGGCTCATCTAGTTATCTTTTGTAATTAAGTAATTGCTATTTCTTATTACTGTATTTATCTGAATCCAAGACTATTTTGACTGTAAGACACCCCCCCCAGTTATTAGATTCTATACACAGACAATTATAAACACACTATAACATTTATACTTTTCCGAGGAAGTAATTATTGGAAGGTAATTATTGTAAGGGCTGTCCTGGGTTGTCTTAAATTAGTTCCCAACCTATCATTGCAGTGGCGAAGGCAGTGGCTGGGGGCCAGATAGCCTGTCCCTTGTCCCCTGCCCCCCAGTTCCTCCATCTCCAGCACCTGCCCCCCTGTTGCCTGTTCCCCCTGTCATTTGTCACTCTCTGGTGCCTGTCCCATTCAACACTTGCCCCCCCTGCCATCTATTTATTTACAGTGCCTGCCCCCACCTACCACTTGCCCTCTTCTGGGGCCAGTCCCCCCACCATCACCTGTCCCCTGCAACTATTCTGGCTCTGGTTCCACTGGAGGTATGGAGCACCTGGCATGATCAGGCAGGAGTGGGGACTGTGTGCCCAGCACTGGCCTCAGCCTGGAACAGGCAACAACCAAAGCAAGGGGAGGAGAAGGAGAAAGGGGGAGGTGGAGCATGCAGCAGCAGGGGAGTTGCTATAGCTCCATGTGCCTCTTCCCTCACTCTCTCCTTGTATTATGCATGCCTTCCCCCATGCACCCTCTTCCCCATGCTTCCCCCAGCACTGCATCCCCCATGCACCGCACACTCCTTCCTTTGCACTCCCTCCTGCACCTAGCTCTCCCCTGCACCCCTTTTCTTGTGCTCCCCCCTTCTGTGTGTACCCCCTCCCCTGAGCTCACTCCCATAGGCTCTCCCTAGTCTGCTGCAGAAACCACTCTAGCCATAGCCTAGAGCAGGGGGTTCCTGAAGCTCTGGTTTGGGCCCTGGCCACTTGCCCTGAGCCAGTACGTGTTTTTTCCCACATGTTGAATGGGGGAAAAGCCTTGTCTTGGATTTGTGTAAATATGGTAATATTTCATACACTTTCAGGTTCATTTTCTCTCTTTAGAATCAGTGCTTTTTTTTACCTGAAAACCTGGGATTTAAAATTAATTTGTTTAATCACAAATAGCTTGTAAAGTTAATGATTAAATCTTCCTTCACTTTCTTTAACTGGAATCTGGCTAGAACAGTTAATTAACTATTTTCTCATCTTTAAATCAAATATTAATTTTTTTCTTCTTAGAAAACAATACATATGCTCAAATATTTATAGGTTTATTGCCTAGTACTTTCTGGATAGACATACTGGGATGAGATCTGGTAAACTTGTACAGTAATGTACTTTTATCCTTGATCCTCACTTGATGCTTCTGTAATTTAATTGTTTAATCTCTTACAGTATTTTTTCTGTAAAATGTTATATAAATATAAAATATATTTGTAAGAGTATAAACATGTAAATTATATAGCATTTCATGAATCTACAGGGGCCAAGAATGCATTTCTCAGCATTATGCTGGTATTCTAACTCTGTTAATCAGCACATTTCCCAAGACGTACACGGTTGTTGGTAGCTAAACAATATTGTTAACAATGTACTGGGTAATGCTTTTGGCTACAGTATGGATGTCTACATCAGTTTTGTTTTTCAAGCTCAACATATGCATCTAGGAGCTTGTTATCTTGGAGGTGTTTGTAAATACCCACAAGGTCCCTGGTTTGTATATTCCTTGTTTGATTTAGGAACACAGGAACATTCAGGTCCAGGAAAGGAGCATATGGTGTATGAAAATCTAACTTAAGAAAAAAAAATAAATAAATACACAACAGTATAGAAGATTTGTATCAAACTTTAACTTGATCCAATATCTTAAAAATGCATTTATATCAAGCAATCTACTTTGTCTTGTCACTTCTTACATAATCTTAATACCTCCAAGTGTTAAATAAAAACTGTCAAACCTATAGGTAAATTAAATATTCTTGATGTAATGAGTATTTACAGTACAAAACAGAAATCAGGTACAGAAATAAAATTAATTATGCAAAACTTTTTGCTGTAAAAAAATTAAAAACTGTGTTACTAATATGCAGTATTCTTGGCCAATCAAAATACAAGGATACTGTATATTTGGTAATTCATCATTCAATATTTTCAAATGAAACGTCACTTTGTTTTAGAAAACAATATGTGCGCAGTTTTCAGTAAGGGTAGAATTCTATTTACGTTCATGCATCTAAATCAACATGTCCTTGGGCATTTCTCACACCTATCCCTCTCTGCAGATGCATAAGCAGACACAAGTATACTGGTCATATGCAGTAGGCTATGTAGCAACCCTACTTGTATGTGCATACCTAAGTGACAGTCTAGGAAAATGGCTTTCCTATGTTTTAGCACCAACAACCAAGTGGTTCAGCTACTTGCCAGGAAGCAGGTGGTCTGGGTTTTAGATCCTACCTACCAAGAAAGGGCCTGTAACTGCATCTCGGTGACAGCACTCTAACCCTCATGTCATAGAGGAGGCATTACATGGGCCACTCTCTAGCACATTTTTAAAAAACTGAGTCACAGCCCCTTAAAATTACTAGGCATTGGATAAGATGGAGAATGCAGAAGTTTCTGCCCCACTGGGAGAAAGGCTCTATGGCTGCCACTCAGTCAGTTGGGCAGTCACCCTGCTGAATCACATACCCTCCAGCTTACCCTTGTCCTCTGGCCCCACATATCCCTGTCTCTTGGATGCTCAGGGAGCCAGCTTTAAAAATTCTTAACCTGTGTGTTAAAACATGGGAGGATAGCCCTCTCCTAATATCCTTTAGTCATGGCTTTCTGGCCAGATACATTTTAATGACTTAGATACACATGCCCAGAATGGGGTTGCCTACATAGCCACATACCTCCCTGGGCAGTGCATAGTCTACTACAAATTCTCAGCCTAGGTGTGCTTACACATTCACAGTGCAGGAGGAATAGAAATCACAACCTGTGCATAACTACCAAAAGCACAACTTCGAGAAATAGAAAATTGTCATTTAGGTGTACAAAGAGAAATCAAATTCTGTCCTAAGTGTCATGGACATATATCCCTGTGCACTTACTTAGGTTATGGTTCTCCGAGTGCACCATCTACATATGGTATTAGGCCCATTTTCATTCAGGTATTCGTTCATTTATTTATGCCTGCCAGGAATCATGCTCTCTGGCTAAATGTTTAATGGTGGGACTGAAGTGGCAACGTAGAGCTGGCTGTTCAAACTATGAACCTCACTGTGCATCAGTTTCAATTCTTTCCATGTTCTAATGCAAATTATGATGTTTTAAAATCAAGAGAGGGTATGGTGGTGCAGACACACTCCCCTTTCAATTGCCAATGCTGTAGGAACAACAGCAGGACACTTTAAGCCCCTGAATTGGGCACAAATTTTGCCCTTATCTTCCCCTCTACACTCAGCAGCACCTCCTCTCCCCTCCCCTACATTCTCCAGCTCACCCACTCACCACTTTCATGATCTCCAGCTGCCTTAGGGGTGAAGGCAGAGGAAGGCTTCAGAGCTGTTCCTACCCATTCCAACCACACTGTGGAAGTGGCAAGCATGTCCCTCCTCCCTGCCCATTCCCCCTTGGATACTCCCTGCCAGCCGGGGTATAGGCACAGGGGAATGAAACCAACCTACTGCTGCCACTGGCCCAGCCTGGCTTCATATGCAGCCCAGCTGGGGTGGGGCACACATCACTTTGGAGTCTCCCCCTTGGCCTCCAGGTCAGCTGAAGGCAGCAGGCACAGCTGCAGGCAGAGAAGTGGGGAAATAGGAGGGGAGGAGACATGACACTGTGCACAGCTGGGAAAGGGAGGGATGAGATTGCTATCTGATAGAGGGACTTTGAAAAAGTCCCTGGCTGCTGCTCCCATGGCTTGTACCTCATTCCAGATATAGTTTAGCTAGGTATGATAGCATAAGGGTAATGAATTAATGCTTAATTTGCTGGCATTTCTTCTGACTGGAAAAAAAATCCTCCTGCTTTTAATCTGTACAGCAGCTCATTTCAAGAAGAATTCAAACTACAGCCTTGCTAGTCTACATATCCTCAAACTGAGTAGCCACTTAATTAATTTCAGTCTTACAGTTAAGATGAGGAAAGAAGAAATGGAAACAGTGACATTTTGCAAATAGAAGCTGATCAGCAAGTATTAGGAAGCTTTGTTGTCACTGCAAGATGAAAACCCTAAATTTTATTTAAAAACTTATACAAAAAAGATCTTAATCAACAACATCTAACCTCTCAGGAAAACTTAACAAGCTCAAATTTCAATTTACAGCTTTATGTTCTAGTTACATTATTACTTTATTAGCTTTCATTAGTGTCTTAATATAGCTTTAACTCAAGTCATCTTCCATTTTTATTACATGTTGCTTTGACCTTCCCCATCCTATTATTAGACAGTATCTTGCCATTTTGACGATAATTTCTGAACTTTGCTAATCACTGATGAAAAGTATTTATTTTATTTTTCATACCGTTCAACATGTAGGAAATGTTGGATCTGTCGGCACTTCTGAAGAATACATCTTATCAAGACTTCTTTAAAAACAGTTTCAATAACTTTTTGGTGTTTTTTTCTTTTGGCTTTGCAAGTATACAGGCTCAGATCAAAATTGCAAGAATTTTTTTTTTCCTTTTGCCACCCAATACTCAGGAAGCATTAAGGAGCTAGGCAGCAAAAGAAAAATAGAAGTCTTTCTTGACTTCCACCACAATTTCTTCACTTTGAACCCTGAAGAAACATGTCCACTAATTGGGAAGAATGAGTGCCATTTTGGTCATAGCATAATTTCCACTGTCAGAAATCAGTTTATTGTTTCCATTCTTAAAAGTAAAAATAATCAGATTCTCCATGTTCTCAGTTACTATGGAAGAAATCTAGAATAACAATACTGAATTTAATGGAGCCACTCTGGTGTAACTGAGATAGTGAAATATAATCAGTATTGCCTGATTTCTAAGTATTTCAGTTAAAGATAGGCTTTTTCATAGAAGCTAGCAAAATACGCTCCTATTTAAATAATATTCTTCTGCTTTTCACAGAAGAGCAAAAATATTTGTTAAGTAGACCTAAGGAGAGACAACAAATTTAGAAACACAATGCAGCAGTACAGTTTGCCTACTTAATAAAATGATAATATATTTATCACAAAGATACGGTAAAATGTAGCTAAGGCAGTAAGCATTTTAGATTGCTGTTGATTTCAATGCCAAAATGATGTACCTCATTTCCAAACCCTGTTATTCTTTTGTCTTATAAACATCTTGAAGTCATTCTTATATAGATGCTATACTATTTATTCTTCTGCTGGTTTGGTTTGGTTTTGTTGTGTTCTTTCCTCTCAAGAGGAATGGTGCAGAACAACACCAAATCTAAAAACATACTTTTATTCTTTCACAATTTTGAATGTCATTTTACCACATTTGTGTCTCAAAGATGGGGGGGGGGGTCATACATCATTATTAAATGGGAAAACAGTGTGTTAGATTAATTGACTTTGAAAGTCTAGGAGTAGCAAAGCAGCAGCATCAAAACAAAAAAGGAGTGCACTGCCAATAGGCTTATCACTGAAGGGATGATACATAGAGATAATGAATTTTTCAACTGTAATTTTGATGTTCTAAACCTTTTAAGAATAGGCAGATATCATTTCCCCAATTAACAGGAAATTCTTAAGATTATTTCTATAAAGTAATTTTTCAATGTTTATTCTAATCCACTTGCTCCTGAGATACATGCACCCTCATGTGCTTGCCACTCTGTTGTGATGAATCAGAGAGTTTAAATGTAAATGCAGCTGCAGAAAAAGGCTAGCTTTCTTCTCTTGTAATCAAGGTTTGTAAGGACTTATTCTACCTTCTTGGTAAGAACTCTAGACTGGAATACTTGCACCTTCTGAGACTGCACAATGTCAATCAGACTGAATAATGATTGCTTTGGTTCAGCTTCTTAAAATATGGATTTTTCCTTCCAACAAACTGACCAGATCAACAGATTCTTCAAAAACAGACCTGAAATTGTCATCTCTGAAACTGTCATCTATACCCACTCTCTTTCTTATTAGTGTCAAACCTAGTCTTCTTCAGATTATACAAGGCCTGAAAAACATATCCAAAAGATAAAGAAACAGACTTGGGAGGGCGCAAGGTCACTGCATTCATCAGTAGCAACCGAGGACAAGATCATGAGGGAGAGGGAATTGGCATTTAAAGTGATTCAAATGAAAGAAGAACCTTTTCCTTCACTATCCTCATACTTCTGTTTGTCTTCCTCCTTCTGTTTCTTCTGTCCTCAATTTAAAGGTCATCGTGTGATAAAATGAACCCTCTACTTGATATAACTTTAGAATTGGTATTGGCTTCAGCAGAGCTTAGAATTCTTGTTGATCAGATGAAGAATGTTGGTATAATCTGCTTAATATTAGCAGGGTTAATATTTTTTTGCAACATGATGTAATGTACTTAGAAATGCCATCAGTCTCCTTAGACCAGGGACCAGATGCATCAAGCTTGGTGAAAGGATGTGCACTCATGCTACACATGGCTCCTTAGCTCCACACAGACGTGAAGTTTTGCTGGTAGCCCACTTCAGATTTCCTGACATGTGCAGGGTGTTTGTGTGTGAGGAAATATGTACATTTCAGTGGTTTCCACAAGAGACCTACTAGTGAAGGAGACTAGGAAAATAAAGCAATACTCTTCCCATGCAGTCTTTTCTTGGGTTGCACTAACTTACTATGGACTAGGGTCTACTAGCTACTGAAGGTCACCGAGCCCCTGACTAGGGTTTTTTTCTTTCCTTAGACTCAGGGAATCTTGTTTCTTTTTCTTTCCCAACAGTCTTCTCTTAAATACACATTCAAACTTGACTTAAACACCTTCTCATTATCATCTCATCATATTCTTTATTTGGGGAGGACAGAAATATTCATGTCATTTCCTATCCCAAATAAACATCTGTCTGACAAGTTTTAGGTGTCCTCTTTGATATGTACCTGATGCATTTTTCTTTTGAAATGCATTCAGCTCATTTAGCTCATCTTTCACTTAAGGGAAAAAAAGCCTGTTAGGAGCTGTGCTCTCCCTTACCCCCTGCTGGCACAGGAGGACAACATGTGTAAAGGGCGGTGCCGCTCCTGTTTTGATCCTAATCAAATCCCAGGATAAACAGATGCAATGTCTGTTTAAAGCTATACAAACATATGAATGTTAGAAACAAACATAATTTGTTATTAGCTGCTGACAGAAACCAAACAATGCCCGCCCCACAAAGGAACCATCGCAGATTTGCTTACTCTGTGACAAGTACCCAGACACATTTAGTCACCTGGCCCTGATTATTAATCAAGTGTGGCTCCAACTGCTTGCTATTCTGAAGGGATGCTCCATATGCATCTTCCCTCTTCTGCCTAGAAAACCCAGGGCATGTCTACACCATGTCTATATTGTGGCTGGAAGAACTGCAGTGAGGTGGGATGAACCCATTCGGTGAGTACT
Source organism: Crocodylus porosus (assembly GCF_001723895.1). Taxonomy (NCBI): domain Eukaryota; kingdom Metazoa; phylum Chordata; order Crocodylia; family Crocodylidae; genus Crocodylus; species Crocodylus porosus. The sequence goes on along the minus strand of NW_017728886.1, from coordinate 64,997,848 downwards.
ACCTCCCAAAACAGAAGTAATGCAGCATGGCACTGAGTACATGCTAATTAGCTTGTCCTATCTGGAGATATTTTGGGAGGTAGCACATACCGAGTAGCTGCAGGGTGCTCCTTGGTCCAGTACAGAATCAGTATAGACATTACAGAATGCATGATCCTGCTCCTTTATTCTGAGATTTTAGCAGATGCTTTCCCAAAACAAACAAACAATTCTAAACATCATTTGGATATTGTAACATCACATCTTCCAAAAACAGCAATCAAACAAAACCCCAAACTCATTTTAGTAGTTTAGTAGGTTTAGTAGCACATTAATTGTATGTGTGATAGAGATAATGTGTATGAAGTCCCAGTCACGTTTTCTATGCTTAGCACAGATAGAAAATTTTCTTTACATATTTTGATTTTTTTATTCCCACTCCCCCTTTGCTCTTCATTCTGACTCCTTCCCCCCGCCATTCCCACCACCAAGTGATGGTGAATCTATAAGAAAGCAGAAGCAAAAAGCCACCTAAAATTTTAACCCAATTTATACTTAGTGGGTGGCCAGCAGCATATAACGGTACTGACATAAATTCCAAAGTAACTGAGAACAGAGCTCTTGCTAAAGCATGATCAATCCATAACTGGGAAAGTGATAATCTGACTTCTTCATAAATTCACCCCTTTGCCAAATGATTTTTAAGTAAGAATAAAATTGTTCAGACAAACCAGATGGACATTACAGTACATTTCTGTTTTGGATTAGCCTTTTTCCTCCAACACGACTATGTAAACAAACAGAATATGCTAATAAAGCAGAACAATAAAAATAACAAACAAAACGGACAAAAATTGGGTCATTTTAGTTCTTGATCATAATATGGCAACTACAGCTTATGCACCATTGTGTCCTTACACTTGACCATGTACATGAATAACGAAGAGACATGTTTCTGATAATCTAATACAGGGGTGTCAAAGATATGGCCCAAGGCCTGGATCCAGCTCACAGTTCCACATCATCCAGCCCCTGGTACTTGCCTCACATAGTATCAGTCCAGGACACCTACCTCCCACCATGCTGGATCCAGTACCCACAGTACCCAGTCTAGCTGGTCCAGGTTATGCGCTGCATGTGGCACCCACTCCAACAGGACTGGGGCAGGCACCATAAGCAAGCACAGTCCTGGACCAGCCACAGGGGGTGCTAGATTCTGTGCGTATCCTGGGCATGTTGGATCCAGAGCTAGCTGTGGCTGGCCTGGGATTTCACTGCACACAGCCTACCCACTCCAACTGGTCTGAGGCCCATGCTGCAGGCAGCATGCTACCCAGATCAACTGGAGTGGTGCCATATGCTGTTCACATACCAAACTGTTCAGAATAGATGCTCTGGGTGCTGGATGCAGCATGCAGGGGGAGGGGAAAGGGAGGGAATGGCAACAGGAGTCTGGGGGCACTAAATTTACATTACGCTGATGATCAAAATTGCCTTGACATGGTCTCAACAGCTTTGTCACCAGGGCTGGCTGGCCCAAATCAGGTAAGATCTGCTTACTTTGAAGACAGCTTCTTGTGCTTACTGTCAGGTGATACTGTCAGGTGACTGACAGATAAAACTAATAATGCTCTTGTTTTATTCAGCAACTCAGACATAGAAATTATGTTTTAAATTCCATGTCTTTTTCAGACTTGCTTTCAGATGAGTTTTTTCTTGTACTTTTTGTTTTAAATATGACCAGTGATTCCTTGATATTTTTATTAACTCATTTTCTGCATTTTTCTGTTGAGAATCTTGAAATCAGTTTCAGGAAGGTGGTTCTAATACTTATATTAACATGCCGTGTTACCTTGAAGGCACAGAAAGAGACTACATGTACATACAAGTGTCTAAAAAAAGTCTTTAAAATATTTGAGCATTTTAGGCTTTTTAATTTTTTTTGTACTATCTAACCTGTAATTGATTTCTTTTCTTAGCATGATTATTGTTTATGAAAAGCCCAACTCCCTACAGATTTTTTGGGTACAATGAGATGATTACAGTAGATTCTAAAATTAATTAGTTAATGCATGTACAATGTTTTAAAGATGAAAAACTTTCTATAGATATTAATGCTCTGAAGAATAGTTATTAAAAACAGCTTTGTTAAGGTCTGGGATTAAAGCCCTGAAGTCTAGCAGATGGTGTAATTATTTATTTATTACTAAAGACCTTGTTTGTATGGGTATATTGTAGAAACTTAAAGAAATTATGTAAAATGTACTATATATATATATTATACACACATACACACACATTATATATAAAAAACTAACACACACATTATTTAACTAATACATATACTCACACCATGCATATATGATGTAAGTATTGCTTACACTTCTTAAGTCAGTATTACCATATATACTCTACAGATTTGTTCTTAAAAGTATAGTTGAAAAGAATTAGTCTAATTAGTCATTAGACCTATCTTTTACCAAGTAGGTAGTAATTTTCTTTTTGTACATTGGTCACAACAGATATTTTGAATCAAGACATGTGATCATAGTAAAATAGGACTGGAAGAGACCTCACAAGGTCAGCTAGTCCAGCACCCTGCTCAAGGCAGGATCATCTCTGACTAGTCCATCCCAGCTAAGTCTGTGTCCAATCTGCTCTTGAAAACTTCCAGGGATAGAGATTCCACAATATCTCTAGGTAACAAGGAGCAATGGTCTCAAGTTGTAGCAAATTCAGATTAGATATTATGAAAAACCTCTCTCACTAGGAGGGCATAAAGCACTGAAACAGATTACCTGGAGGAGTTGTGGAAACTCCATTCTTGGAGGTTTTTAAGACATGGCTAGACAATCTTGTCTAGGATGATATGGTTGGAGATGCTTCTGCTTTGAGCAGGGGGTTGCACTTGATGACCACCTGAGGTCCACCTAACCTAATTTTCTATGATTATATGATTCTAATACTTGACAATTTCTCCTAATCCTAACCTAAATTTTCCCTGCTGCACCTTGAGGCAATTGCTCCTAAGGCTTTTCTCTGTGGCTGTAAGGGACAGCATATCTCCATTCTCTCTCCAATTGCCCTTCAGGTATTTGAAGACTGTTATCAACTCCCCCTGCCTCACCTTCTCTTCTCCAGATTAAATAATCATAGTCCTTCAGACTTTTCTCATAAATCTTTTCTCCTGGGTCCCTAATAAATTTTTGTCACTCTGTGCTGGACTCTTTCCAATCTATCCACATCCTTCTCCTTCTTGAAGCGTGGGGCCCCAAACTGACACAGTATTCCAGATGATGCCACAATAGGCACTAAATAGAACAAAAGAATCACTTCCCTTGATTTGCAAGTGACACTTTTGTTAATACAACACAATAGGTGACAATGTGCCCCTGACTGTGCAGTTATTACTGCAGTTGGTGCTAAAGCAAGTACTAAATGACTGTGCAGTATCTGTCAGTTCTGTGCAGTCCTGCTGGCACACAGATTGTTTTTGACCCTACTGAGCAGCAGCAACAAGCTACTGCACAGTAGTGGTAGCATCATAGTTAGTGTCATCATAGAATCAATGAGTCAGAAGGGACCTAGACAGATCATCTAGTCCGACCCCCTGCCATGGGCAGGAAGGAGCACTGGGGGTGGCAGGGGTCATAAGACCCCAGCCAGGTGCCTATCCAGTCTCCTGGCTGGTGTCCATCAATGCTATGTTGCCGTAGCAATGAGCTATGTTGCTGTAGCTCATCACTATGGCAATGTAGTATCTCATGTAGATGCGCTCAGTATGCTCTTGGCTTTTCTTCCAACCAGAGCATACTTTTGACTCATATTCAGTTTATGGTCTACTGAAACCTCTAGGTTGTTTTCCATAGTACGGTAATCTGGCCAATCATTTCCCAATCTTCTTTTGTTCTCAGATATGAGTGAAGAGAGTGGGAATAGCTGAGACTGTTAAAGACTTTTTTTCTTATGATTTTAAAAGACTTCCTATCCATTGGTTTGTGACACTGATTCCAATTTTCTTCAGGGAAATGTTGCTTCCTAGGATCAACTCATTGTTACACCATTATTCTGAAGTAGGCCAGTGTAGAATCCTGAGGGGAGTCAGGCACAAGTCATCAAATGACTTTAAGTTTTTAAAATCCTTAAAGGGATTCTTTAAGACAAGAATGGGCAGGGGGGCTGGACTTGATGATCTTTGAGGTCCCTTCCAGCCCTAATGTCTATGAAATCTATGTTGATTACTCCTTCTCTACACAGGCAATGGCTCTAACAGCTAATTTGAACTAAATCTGAAAAACATGTCCTTTGAAGTTATCTACTAAAACAGAAAGAAAGCCATTATGTTTGAACTATATTTCCTTATGCCCTGGGTCCTGTCCTGAAGCCTCCACTAATTTTGTATATTACATACTCATGTAACCAATCCCACTGATACCATTATGGGTCATACTATGAACCATTCACTCCCACTAGTCAACATTGACAAACATGAGTAGTTGCATGTAAACACCCAACAACAGATGTATGCACTGACCATCCAGCTTTATATGAGTAAACTCTGCAAAACTGGCTGCTAAATATGGCAAAATACATGGTTCATACTTAAAATCCAAGCTAATCAGATGATCACTTAATTTCTAAATGATTTAATACCCCCACCCTTCAATCCACATTTTTTTTCACATTTATTCTAAGTGATTTATCCTGACAAACTTTCTGGAAAGAATTTAGTTTAAAAGATTAAGTTGGGCATTGACTGGTTCACAAATAATGAAACTTTTCTACACATAAGAGGCAATATCAATGGAAGTAAGATGAGCAAAAACAGAATGGGAAAACAGGCATCTTGAACACAAGAGGAATGAAATAAGACACAGTGAGAATATTTTATCTGAGTAGTACTAATGATTTATTTTCTTCAAATTTGAAAAGAGACAGAAATATTGACAATTTACCTTCAACACTGGATGTACTTAATTAATGGTGAAATGTTTTGGTAAGGCCCCTGCCAGACATGCAAGTAAAAGCAGGATAGGATCTGATGCAGAATCCACAAAACTGTGTTTCCTACCATGCAGGAGGCATGACTGTGGGAGTGAGCATGATCCCAGGTTCTCCCAGCACTGACAAATAGCAAGCTCCCATGGCTGGGAGCCCCCTTAGCTGATAGGCCAGAGGAACAACATGTGCTCTCATGGTTGGAAGCTCCATCAGCTGATCTGGGGTCCTAGCTGCCAGGGTGTGTGACTAGGAGCCCATAGATGATGGAGCTCCCAGCCATCAGAGTCATAGAGCGCCTCTGCGGCTGGGAGCCCAGATCAGCTGATGGGTCTCCCAGCCTTGGGATCACATGGTGCACCCCTGGGCTGGGTGCACCATCAGCTTTGGGCTCCCAGCCCCTGGAGCACATGGTGCCTCCCCAGGGCTGGGAGCCCCATCAGCTGACAGGGCTTCCAGCCATGGGGCACACATGGCAACACATTTAATTAATGTCATGATAGGAACCAGCCACAAACGTGTTTCACATTTTTTGTGGAATAACTTGGTGGCTTATTCCTTAATAATGATGCCATTAATTGCTTTAACGTGTTGCTGGGTTACAATTTAAAATGTGATTAACTGGTTAATCACTTCTTAAGTGTAATATGCAGAAGAGGCCTAATGTAATATCCCACTTGCGCAACATCATGAGGTTCCTGTGTAAGCATTTCACTTTTTTCTAATGTGTACGACAAATTACATACTGAACTGTGCTGACCTCTATCCCACCCTCCTAGAACCCAAACCACACACAGAGGTAATTTGGTTGTGCTTTCACTGTTGCTGACTCCACATGCTCATAATAACAAACTCAGGAGGTATACTAGTAGATTAAATTTTAAAGGTTTACATACTACCACTATACATGGTATTAAAATACAAACTCAAGTCTTAGAAGCAGTTACGTCTTTAATCAGCCTTTACACTGGTATAAACAAGGATCAGATACAAAGGCTGTTTACAGGCTTTATGAGAATTGCAGCTCTCCCAGTAGAAACCATGCATTTATAAAAGGTCACTCAGTTTCTCCTGTAACAAAAATGACAGTTCCAGGAGAAAAATAACCCATCTCCAACTAGGGAAGGTCACTCCCGGGAAAGTTTCTGCTAGGAAAACAAATGTCTGTACACTTCCCTGCTGCTTGACTCCTCTCAAAACCCTGAAGAGTTGAGTAGCAGGGAAATGCTCTCTGTGCCTTCCAAGATCAAGGTCCCCCACATCTGGAGAAAACACAAAGGAAGCTGCTCTTGCCCATCCCATAGATTGGGAAGGGAGTAGAGGAGTAGCTGCTGCTTGCTCTCTCCCTGCTCCTCAAACTGGGATCCCAAGTTTGAGGAAATGGCAGGAACCTTGCCATGCTGCTTCAGTCCCCTGTGAACAGAAAAACTGGAGCAGCTGCTGCTCCCCATACTTTCTCCAGACTGGGATCACCCTCGTCTGAGGAAGGAATGAGGAGCAGAGGAGAAGGGGACAGTTTCAGGCTGAATGCCAAAACCATTCTATTGCTAGAAATGAAAATTTCCTCATAGCCACAATATATAGCTTTATACTGATGTAAATTACTTCAACACAGGGCATGTCTATGCATGCAAATGCTGCTGGATGGGTTTACTCCGCAGTAAATTACTGTGGAGTAATCCCACCTTGGACAGGTGTCTACATGAGCAGCATTTGGGAGCAGATTTGCTCCCATCCTGGTCTGTCCCCCTGCAGCAGCTAGGGGGAGCTCCAGGTGCTCCCTAGGTGCTAGTGAGGGAATGGCAGGGAGCACAGGGCCAGGCTACAGCTATCTCCTGGAGCGGGCTGGGAGATTGCTCCCTGCCTTGGAGAGCTACCTGCTGTCAGGGTAGGCTCAGGTGGTGTAGCCCAGGCTGGGACAGTGTCCCCCTACCCCAGCAGCCAGGAACTCCCAGCCATAGCTTCTTGATTGGCCCAGCTGGGGGCTCACTGCTAGCTGCCCCACCAAGGGATCAAGGCAGGTCACTAGGACCTGCCTCTCCCCTGCAGCTCTTTCCAAGACCTGGGCCTCAACCGCTCAGCCAACTCTGAGCTGCATGTGCCAACTTCTCCCCGCAGCCTGGGGCTGACCAGGAACTCTCAGTCTGCAACAGCAGCCCAGAGCTGTCTGGGAACTCACCAAAACAGGACAGTTCCCAGCCAGCTTCAGGCTGCATGTGCAGACTTCCCCATGCAGCCCAGGGCTGACGAGGAACTGTGCTGGTCTGGGGCAGATCGTCTCCAACACTACTGTACAGTAGCAATGCGCTACAGTGACAAAGCTCATCACTATGGCAACTTAGCATCTCAGGTAGATGCACCCACCTGTGCAGTAACTACTCGGCAGTTAATTCAGCTACACTTGGTAGCAGGTATTACACTGACTCATGAGTAGAGCAAATTACTGTGCAGTAAGGGTCTCCACATGTAGACAGTGACACTTACGGTGCAGTAATTTACTCCACTGTACAGTAAAGTGTCTCATGTAGATGCATCCCCTTTGTGGAATTATCCTGGGAAAACAACAGGGGCAAAATTATGTATTGTTCTGATTATAAGTCTACCTTTCCCCCTGCCCTGAAAGCAACCTAAATATTACTCTTGACTTATACATGGGGTTGACATATAATCAGACTCTTATTAGTCTTAACTTTTGCACTTGCAACTTTTTTTTAATAGAATTCTGAATATGTATTTTCTTTTCAATGCAGTTTTTATTTTAATATTTTAGTGCACTTCATCCTTTAGGTTTTTTTTTCCTAGACTTTGTGGAATTTTGTAAGGGCAATAGAAATTCAAAGTCACTTGCTAAAGTTGAAGCTACAGATGTGAGGCTGACATATCCAAGTTCACTTAAAATTGAAATAATACAGTATACCAGTATGTGTTATTGTGACAGGGGTATCAATATTGGAACCTTTCTGGGAGTGGCTCCGCCCTCCTGTAATAGGCCAACCACCTGCTTACTCTCCTGCCATGCCTTGATCTTACTTGATTAGAAGATGGTTGTAATCAGCAGGAGGCTGCCCATTCTTCCACGCCCTGGTGACAGGGGGCGCTACCTGCGGCTCCTTTTCCTCCCCTACATCGCAGCCCAAGCCTCGCAGATGGAGTTGATGTGGTTTGACCTGGGCCTTGTTGTTTTCTGGCCCTCCTCTTTACTCCTGGGGCTCCTCACTGCCCCCTCTCTCGCTCGCTCTGGGCTCCTTGCTGCCCCCTAGCTCTGGGGCTTCTCACCGACCCCCCTAGCTCTGGGGCTCCCTACTGCCCCCTCTCACTCCAGGGCTTCTCCCTACTGCCCCCTCTCGCTCCGGGGCTTCTGGGCTGGAGCCAATGCGCCCCCTAACAATGCTGCGACCTCTCTGGCACCAGGAGGCCCCACGCTACCATGGAGCTCCTATGAGGCCTCCTCCACCCCTAATAGCCTCGCCCGGTCCTCCAGTCAAAACAGTAAACATAAAACATAAAGCCCCTGGGCTACAACATAAAAACTAGACTCTCCAGCCGAACAAAAATCTACTCCCTACTAGAGAGCAAGGGAGCAGGGGAAGAAGGGCTCCACCAACCTCAGCAGTGACCAGGGGATGCTTTCATGGCCAGAGTCCTCCCCTCTGTCCGTCTGAGCTGAGTCCCTACTCCCATGGCTGCTGGAGAGGGACTGCCCTCCTGGCCTCCTACCTGGGCTTAAGAAGGGATAAGCCCTGCCCCTTCCTGGTCAGCTGGTTTTACCAGTTGCCCCGGCAACCAGCACCTGTGCAGCCCTGGTGACTGGCAGCTGAGCCTCCCCCTTTCTGCCACTAGGGGTCTCCCCAGAGCAGTCTCCGCCCTCAGGCTCAGGGCACCTGAGTGCACTGCGACAGTTATGTTCTAGAGTCATATATCCCCAGCTATTTTGAAATAGCCCTTTGCTGTAGGTAAACAAACTAATATTTTTTTTCCTGCCACCTACCTGTGAGACATTACAGCACCTACTCTGGGCAGCTACCCTGGTAATTTGTCTGTTCTGGATGCTAGTGTAATTTACATTGATGTATAGAACTGATATCAATTATACTGATATAAATGTCTTGTGCATCCAGGCCTAAGTGTAATAATTTTAAAATATACTGAAAAATTATGGTTTTAATCTTGACTTCAAATATAGTCCAGTTTTGGAGATTATATCTGAAATCATTAAAATGTCAAGATGTGAAATACTTTGTAGGTATTGCTCTCTAATTACAACATGCACACTACAAATTATATGGTCCTACAGAGAGGTCATTTATCAGCTCAAATAGGACTAGTAAGAATCATTTAAAGAGACTGCCTGAAGTAAAGACATAGGCACTCAACATACTAATAATCCATAGGATAATAATAAAAGATGATTACGCAAGGTTTTTTTACTATTGTAGCTGGATTCACTGTCGTCAAAGTGTATTCATTTCTAAAACTTGCCTAGAGTGCAACTTTCTTTCCCACATGCATCATCTTTTACAAATCTGGTGCAGGGCATATCGAGGGAAAAGAGGGCAGCATTACAGTTTCCTTATGTATGAGTAGTCTGAATTGCCAGAATAGTCTTGTGGAGTGTTGACAATCATCATAAATTAAAGTAGCTAAAAGGCCAATTTTGATTCACATACAGGACAAGGTCAAGAACCAAGATGACTCAACTTTGGGGACTACAATTGAACCCTATATGCCTCCAAATTCTCCTCTATATTTCCACTGGTCTTGTAGCTACATAACACAGATAGAGGTAAAAATGTGTAAACGTATAATTTACTAGGATGCTAAACATGTCACTTAAAGATACATTATCTGGAAATCATAACCTATGCCGTCTCAGTTTTGAAGTTTTCTCTTGTTACCCTCTCTGCATATTCACCATATGTAAGAAAATAATCTGTAAAATCAACAATTCTAGTTAATAAAAATAGTAACTAGAGGTATAATAATTAACACAGCTTGTCTGAAATAAGGCTTGTTTTTAGTGTGGTGGGAAAAAAGAGTCTTTTAAATAGGTGATTTTATATTACACCAACAATTTCCTGAAGATGTTGTTACAAGTCTATGAGGTCCTCAAAGGAAAGCAATTTCATTGCCAGTCCAATAGACCCAGTTAATGTGCTATTATGTTGTGTGATTGCAATGAAAAAACATTCTAATAAAATTTTTGGACATTATGGGCTAGTGCCACTACAAGGTCACTGTGATGTGAGATTTATGTTGGAAATTAATTTAGTGCAACAAGCATTATCAGAGTATAATAGCTGCAGTAATTTCAGTGAAAGTCTATATAGAGTCTACTAAAAGTGCTACAGAAATTAAACAAGATAAAATCCACATAAAAGATTGATAAGGTCACAGGTAAGTTCTACACATGTAAAAACACCATCACCTACTTTCTAGGTTAATATGACAATACCTTACAAGTCAGGTTAACTGAAGTATTCACTCAATCAACATTCGGAGAAACTCCAAAGAAGAGCTGAAAACTCTGCAGAATAAATCTTTATCTGTAAATTCAAAATAACTATACTTAACTTTTTTCCTAAGCAAAGATTTTTCTACGCAAAAATATTTTTACCTCATTAGCCTTTTGGCTACATTCTGCCTCCTTTGTGTTGTTCAGGCTACATGAAAGTATAATGCTAACTCTTGGCTCTTGTGTACCCAGGAATAGGGAGGATAAGGGAAAATGTGGAGATCAGGAATATGTTATAGCACAGCTGTGTGCTGTTAATTCTCAGCTGGCATATGGTTCTTTAGGGACCACAGCAGCTAGCATAGACTGCAGTATCTCTGAGGCTGCTCTCATTTAAATGGGGGCCAATGGTCCTCCTTCCTTGCTAAGTTTAGTAGCTGAGAATCTGGCCCTTTATTTTTCTAGATTCTTTAATAACTAGTTCACTGGATAAAGGGAATGCAATGGATATAGTATACATGGACTTCAGTAGAACTATTGATAGTCCCACATGACCTTCATATAAACAAGTTGGAGAAATATGAACTAACTAAAACTTGTGGATAAACAACTGACTCAATAGCCACAAACAGAGTCGTTATAAATGGATCCATGTCAAAGTGGCAGCAGGTTTTGAATGGAGTCCCTTAAGGGTATGTCCTGGTCTGGTAATGTTCAATGTGTTTATTAATAATTTGAATGCTAGAACAGCAAGCCTCCTGAGCAAATTTTGCTGATGACACAAGGTTGGGAAGATTTGCAAACATGCTGGAGGACAGGAGCGCAATTCAGAAGGATCTTGATAGACTAGAAAGCTGGGCTACAGCCACCAGGATGAAGTTCAATGTTGACAAATACAAGGTACAACATCTCAGGAAGAATAATAAAAAATGCATACAAAATGGGTGACAATAAGCTGGGTGGTAGCGGAATGGAGAAGGATCTTGGGTTCTAGGTGGATCACAGACTTCACATTAGTTTACAAAGTAATACAGCTGCAAAAACACATATGAAGTTTTGGGCTGTATCAATTAGAGCATTAAAAATGTAAGACACAGGAAGTGATGGTACCTCTGGAGACTGGTTCAGCCTCATCTAAAGTACCGTGTGCAGTTTTGGTCTCCACATGTTAAAAAGGATATGGAGAAATCAGAGAGGGTCCTAAGGCTGGCAACAAAAGTGATAAAAGGCAAGACAGAAGAAGAGAAGTTGAAAAGAAATGGGTGTATTAAGCTTGTGGAAAAGTTGATTAAGGGGGAATATGATAGCAGTCTTCAATTTCTGAAGGGTTGCCATGAAAAAGAGAGCACCTTTTTTCTCCACTGTGACAGAAAGTAGGGCATGTATCAATAGCCTGAACCCGCAACAACATAGGTTTAGGCTGCTGTTATGAATCTCACTCTGGTTTGGGGAGTTTCAGAGGTGCCATGCATGATTTCTTGAGTGTGTGTTTTACTGATGCAACGTACGTAGTCTCTATAGATAGACAGCATCAAGATAGCTTCCTTATGGTTATATGCATTGTAATGTTCTACGTAAAATGCATTTCTTATATGTTATAATAGGGCTAGGATTGCTAATCACTAGCAATGATAATCACTTTCATGTTGAATTTTTTTGGCACTTAGGAAAGTTTCAACGCCTAAATGGCTGAAGATTAGTAATTGCTTAGAACTGTATTGGACATGAGCTATTTACTCATCACCCTTGCAGACATGTTCTGAGGCACAGGAACTGTGCCCTTCCAGACAATGATGAACTAATGTTTTAAAAGAGAGGACTGTTCAGAATATTGAGGGAAGGACATTTCTCAGAGTGAGGAAACTAAGTGAGAGACAGTATTATTAGGATATTGGATTAGCAATCTTCATGTCTGAAAGGATGCAAATATTTTCCTGGTCCTAATTAGATCAGGAAAGATTTCTGCTCTGGAAAATGCATGCAACTTTCTGGGGGCAGGAAGTTATGTGCAATAATATGGCCCCCTGAGAATCCAACAGGTGAAGTACATACCATATTTACTCCAATCTAAGACAACCCTGAATTTAAGATGACCCTCCAAAGTTAGATTCTCTATATAGATAATATACCAATGTGTTATATTTTTCCAGGTATAGAATCTAATTATTAGAGGGTTGTTTTAAATTTGTCCCCCAACCACAGCAGGAAAAACAGTAGCTTTGGGGGTTCAGGCAGCTGGGAGGGGGTCATGCAATGGACTTTTTCCCTCTGCCCCCCATATTCTTCCTCCTGCTGCCTTCCAGCTCTACCACTTGCACCCCACACCCTCAGCTCCCCACCATCTCTTCCCCTTCCTCCCCACCCACTTCCCACCATCTCTATCCCTTCCCACAATCTCTACTCCTTTCCCCACAGCTCCCTACAGTCTCTGCCTCTTCTCTTCCCATCCCCATTCCCTTCTTACTCTCATATGCTGTTCAAGTTCTGTTCCCTGCAGGGTCACAGGGCATAACATAAGGAAGCTCAGCCCTTGCCAGGCCATGCAGCAGCAGTGGCACTGCTGATTGGCCAGGCAGAGGATGGAGTTTCCCTGGGCTCTATGTCTGGAAGGGAATCCTGATTGAGCTGAGCTATACATGACAGTAAGGGGAGGGGAAGGGGGTTGGGCAAAGCTTCAGAAGGCAAGCAGAGGTGGGAGGCAGGAGGCTGCTGGAGAGACCTGTGGCAGAGCACCAGTGGGGTGCTTACCACTTAGTGATGTTGCAAGCTCTGTGGGAGCTTCTTGGCTGAGCAGCTGGGAAAGCCCTCTCCAGTGTTAAAGATGTCATTTAAAGGTTTGTTTTTTGGGAACTGGCTTATAGGTACAGATATATATATTATAAGGGGTGAAGATGCGCAGCAGGGGTAACTGATTTCTAAAGAGCTTGTCTCTCAAAATCACACAGGGTTCCTAGCCTTCAGAAGCAGACAGAGTGTCTAACCCAGGCAGGAAAATAGCAAGGCCACACATCCTGGGTAACTGAAAACATCCAAATTTTCTTCTCATAATAGAGATAGGCCTGGTTCCAGGGCTTCAGGGTGGTAGTGCCTGTGCCTACTTGCAAAAAGCCTTAAACTTTGTGGGTTTGGGGAGATAAACCAAATTTGGGACACCAGTAAAGTCCCAAATTAGGAGGTGGGCATGTGATAGGTTTGTGAAAATGGGGTTTGGGCTGACAACACTGGATGTGTTGCTGTGTGACCAACCAGCAACAGCCACAGATCAAGAGTCATCAGAAGTCACCAGGAGAAGAAAGAATACAAACAAAGGAGTTTTAAAAACACAAGAAGCAGCAGTTGGTGGCAGCCCCAACCACCAAGGCTGCTGACGGTGCACACTTAAGCAAAGGACCTCAAGGTGGCATTTATGTACCAGCCAGGTAGACCGCTTGCCTTGTGTATAATTTGGGACTGGAAATTTGGATAATGTATACTATATTTGCTTTTCATGAATTGCTTTAGTTTCCTATCACTGTATATCAATAAACTTGCCTACTATCAACTGATAGCTGTTGTGGTCAGTCTGAGGATTGTGCTCACCCGGAACAAAAGGTATAGCGGCTGGGTCAAACCCATTATCAACACCCAGGGGCCATTTTAATGGGGAAGGCAAGTGTCAGAACACTCATGATGCTCTGCCACTTTAAGAACTGGGCCAGACTGCAGGCAGGTACAGCCCAGTCCTGACAAGCAGCCATCTTAAGACTCAGGGCAGCAGTTTCTGCCTGGTGTTGAGGGGTTGCTGCTGGGCAGAGTTGCTGCTCTGGAGACAACATGAAGGTAAGCGCATGATCTATGGGGTGGCTCGGAGGCTTGTGGTCCTGGGTATGACTTGAAACTGCACTCTGCTGGGAATAGGTGATCTGGTGAGGCTCCTAGTGGTGCAGGGGACCTCAAGAAATGCCAGACCAGTTACTGCCCTAGTGAAAAGTGAGAAGGGGTGCATTAATAACCCCAGCCCCAGCTTTAGGATGGTTAAGGCAACATTGAAGGGAGTTAGGACCAGACACGCCCATGTGGGGCACCTGAACCTGGTGGGGGCAAGGCCTAGATGAGTAGGTAGTAGGGCCATGCATGGCTGTGGCCACCTGAGCCCAGTGGGGTGTAAGACCCTGAGGGTGAGAAGGAGAGGTATGGGCCAGGCATGCCACTAAGGGGCACCTGAGCCTGCAGGGGTGTTCAGCCCCAGGCCCCAGCAAATGGGGCTTAAGTTGAGTCCCTGTTAACTTGGAGGACCAAATTAGGTCCAGGTAAGCCTCCAGGCACCTGAGGCCAATTGGAGGGTGGCAGAGGAGGATCTGCTGAGAAATGAGAAAAGTCAGCACCCCTGTATGGAAAGCAGCTGGGGGGAGTTACCTAGCTATGAGACACTATGCAGACTCTGCCCCTATTTGGCAAACTGCCCAATGCTCATTCAGATGAGGGCAGTGGGAGGTGCTCAAAAGGCTGTGTGCTTGCTGGCTGGAGAGTGAAGTGAATCAAACCCATGGGCCCTTTGAGATAGGGCAGGGTGAATGTAGCTCTGGGGAAAAATAAGGGTGGTACGAGAGATGCCCAGCAAGGGCAGTACTGTATGAGAGAGACTGTGTGAGAGACAGTGGAGTGTGAAAGGCCTTAGTGAGACGGAGGCGGTACACGTGTGGCCCGTAACAGAGCAGGTCATGAAAGGCCTAATACTGTAATAAGTTGGGCCTGGCCAGAAGCCAGAGC
Organism: Crocodylus porosus; assembly: GCF_001723895.1. Classification (NCBI taxonomy): domain Eukaryota; kingdom Metazoa; phylum Chordata; order Crocodylia; family Crocodylidae; genus Crocodylus; species Crocodylus porosus. Next base: position 64,982,670 of record NW_017728886.1, on the reverse strand, counting down.
TTTACACAGTTGTTAGAAACATCTGTGAGGCATGGAACACAAGGGGAGGTAGAAGCATGTACTCAAGACCTTAGACACTAGTGCTCAGAAAGGGCAGCCTCCTGCCTAAGATTGTAATGACTTAACAGCAAGGTATGGCAGGTGACATAGGCGGGCACTAAGCTCAGAGGCAGTGGGAGACCAGCACTCTGGCTAGTTGGGAAGCTTCCACTTCACCACAAGACCTCAGGGACAGGGACAGGGACAGAGTCAGAGCCACAGCAGCTACCTGCCCTCCCCCCACAACTCTGTATGCAAATTTAAGACAAGGGATCTTTTACCCCATGCTAATTGAGGGGCAAGGAGGAACTCATCTTAGTAAATAACATGATTGGGCAGATAAGAAAATATACTTTAGCCCTGCCTTGAGAGCAAGGTTTTGCCTCTAGTCTTCCTGTGTACAAGGAAGGCTGCAGTCCCTCACCCAGCAGTCTTAGTAAAGTAGACTGACAGAGGAAATTGCAGGCCTTGGCAGAGATACATTTCTCAGCTGAGCTGAAACTGCATTTGGCCTTAAGATGCAGGTCAGAACAGGTTATTTTCTTGACATTTTATTGCATTTCTTTATTCTTATATTTCTGCCTGTATCTCAAAAGTGGCCACTAATTTCTTAAGTTTGTTTGTGTTTTTTATAATAAGTCCTTTTGTTACCTTCAACTTGCTTACTGTCAGTGTTAACTGTGATCTCAGAACACTTGACCATACATGCAAGCCTCTTATCTTGGCACATAACCAGACAAGGATGTAATTCTTTTACCTGGCAAAATTCCCTCTTCTAAGAGTTGGTATGACCTGTGTGAGGCAGTTAAAGCTGAGACACCGTAGGTTAAGTTGGTGACTTCAGCTCAATGTGGATCTCTCTACAGAGCTCCTTCTCCTTGAAATACCAGGGCTAGAGTGAATCCATGAAGCTCAGCATATAAATCCCTGGTGACTCCTTCCTCTGTTCACCTGACAGGTTCTCCCTTGCAACAGGTGCAGCTACTTGTCTCTCTGCAGGCTTACTGTTTTGCTGCACCACCCTGGAGGTTCCCCTCTATATTCCCCAACAGCCACTTAGTCATGTGGCTTTACTGAATCTCTGCTAAGTAACTGGGATTCTGCTGCCTGACTCCCTAAGAGCACTAAGGCCACAGTTCTGCAGTTTGCCTTACTAAGAGCTGCTCTTTACCTTCCTCGTCTTGCAGCCAGGCCAGCTTCTCTGTAAGCTTCCCTCTTGCAACCACTTGGCTCTGATACTTTGCCCTTACAAGGGTCCTCATTTGCCCAATTATCAGCAGCCTGTGGCTTTGCATCTTGTGTCTCTGCAAGCTGCATCCCTCAGCCTCAAGGTTGCCATATGTCTGGGTTTTTCCAGACGTGTCCTCTTTTTGGATCCTCAAAGCTCCATTCAGGTGACTTTTTTTTAAATATGATCAAATGTCTGACATTTTGGTCAGCTCAACTTTGAAGTTTTTCCTGGCTTGCCTTAGCAAAGAGCTGCTTGGGGGTGGGGGAAGAGGGGGGAGGGTGATTGGAGGCAAGGCACACACTCATGTGGCTGGTATGCAGCCAGGCAGTGTGGTGGGAGCAGCCCCTGTAGCTGGATGCAGGTAAATCTGTGGGGGGGGTGCGGGTTGGAGGACCAGGGTTTGGGGACTGTCCAGGGGGCTATGTGGGGCACGGTGCTCAAATGTATGCGTGTGCAGGCAGGTGCTTGCTGGCATTGGGTGAAGCTGTCCGGGCTCCAGGGCAGAGGAGGCTGGGGTGAAATGTGCCTCCCCCCCACAGTGGGGGAAGGGGGTGGGGTGGGGGTCCTACAGGAGCAACAGGGAACTGCACGGCCCAGCCAGTGGCACCAAGGACGGTGACCTTGCTTGAAGGGGCACAGCAGCCAGGAGAAGTTGCAGAACTGGGGAGAGCAGGGAGCTGCAGGTTGGGAGTGAGGGGCACTGGCAGGGCTACAGGAGCTAGGGCAGGGCACCAGCACATCACTGCCCCCCACAATCATATACCTCCCCCATCCCCCGTGCAACAGCTGTCCTTTTTTTTGGAACTGGAAATATGGTAACCCTACTCAGCCTGCTCTCTGCAGCTTTATTTTGCTTCACACCAGTATCAGTGGCAGCACCTCCCTGTTAAAATATATATGTACCCATGAACCTTACACTAGCGCAGGGCTGTCCAATAAGGGAGAACACAGCCCCTGCAGACTCCCAGGCTCCATGCAGTGTGGGCTGCATACCACCCCAAGCCCTCTCTGCTGCACAGGCAGCCTGCCTGCCTTCTTCCCTTCTTGCCCCATGGACAGCCAGGCACCTGCCACTCTGCCACAGGCAGCTAAGTTCCTTTCCCAGTCATGTGGACCACCTGAACCCTTCCCTCACCATCTTGGCAGCACAGGCAGTCAGCAGCTCCCTGTGCCCCCAGCCATGCATGGAGTGCATGCAGTACAGTCAGCTCCATGAGACCTTTCCCTGGGCTCCCTCCCATGGACCGCTTCTATCTCCAAGAGCAGGGTCAGGAAGCAGAAAAGCAGAGGAGAGAGAGGGAGCCTGGAGACCACAACTGTTGTGGTGGCTGATTGGGAGTTCATGCACTGCATATTAACACTTGTGCAGTTGTACAACCCTGCATTGGCATGTACCAGAGAGGGGTAAACAGCTGTGTTAGTCGGAAGTCAGGCAAAGGCAAGACAGTGTAGCACCTTTTATAAAACAACTCATTCAGAGATGAACGAGTCTTTATAGGCTACATAGTGCCACACTGTTTTGCCTTCTGCATTGGCACATACTGTAAAGTTAGCAGAACAAAACCCACTAGAATCAATGCAGAGATGATCACAGTTTTCCTGAATTTCTAAGTTGTTAGGAGCCAGAAACTTTCAGTAGCATTTTTCATTCTGTGCCAAATTCAGTATGAAATATTTTATGGCAACATAAATAATATGGATAAATATTAAGAATGCATATTATAATAATATTTGAATGATGATCAATTACTTGTCAAGCAAGTAAGCTCAAGGGGCATTTAATATGATGAACTATTAAAAGGTGTCTGTTGGGAGTTGTGCCACAGATTTGAATGCGAATAGCAACAGACCTCATTTTAAATTAGAATGCATATAATAAGCTTAATTAGAATAAAAGTCTGCACATAGCTTTCCTTCAACAGTTTTCTTGGGTCTGCTTCTCTGATTACTTGGAATGCAGGTAGCAGTTACAAGGATCAAAGTCACATTTTAGAAAAGATGACAGGTTTTGCATGTATAATAACATCTAAAAGCACAGAATAGCAATCCATAATAGCATAAAAACTTTACCTTGAAGAGAGAAAATGTGAGAAAAACCCCAAAGAATGTCTTAGAAAAGAAGCTAATGCTTTCAAATGAATATTCTCAAACACACATTCCTTCTAATCTTTCTATTTTAAATGGGCACTGAAATAAAAAATGAAAGGTTTTATTCAACTTATAATATTTCCCTACAAAAAGTTTCTGCAAAGGGGAAGGAGTAGTATATTTTGGGAAAGTAGTAAGTGAATTTAAGTAGCAGAATCAGAGAGACATAACTACACTATTTTCATGTGAACAGCAGCATAGAATATTTAAAGTAATATAAGCAGGTACATAACAAGAATAAGCAAGCATCTGATTTGAAGTGGGCTCCTACCCTCATACTCTAAATACTTACTTTTTCAGTCTGAAAAAGGAAACCAATTATTAGAGGCAGGGTAAACCAATGGCCTGGTCATTCAACTAGAACTGAATGGACCCCAGTTTTATTCCAAACATGCCCAGTGACTTTTCCACATTAACATGGGTAAGTCACTTCACACCTTTGTAATTTTATAATTCATTTGGTATTCCCAATCTGACTTGACAGCATACAAATATAATTGAAGGAGACATAAGTGTATGCATGTGCTACTGCAGCACAGTATGATACAATAACTACCTAAAATCCATTAACTATAGTGCTAGTGCTTTAACAATTATGCCTAAATTCCACTTGAAAAAATAACTCTTCCCAAATTAACAACTTAGATGATCAGACTGATGCTCGTGCATTCTGCTCAGATATTTCTCTGGAGTTGATCCTTCATATGAAAAGTACTATACATATATACTCTACTAAAAACATCATAAATGGCATCTTTTTCTGTGTCTTTCATTCCTCTTATCTCTATTGTAGATATTGTACTGCCCTGCAAATCAAATCAAATTATAGGATAAGGGAGAAACAGGGTTGGAAGGGACCTATGGAAGTCATCTAGAGCAGTGGTCTCCAAACTTTTTTGATCGCGCACCCCTATCCGTAAAAACATTTTGAGCACGCACCCCCAATATATGTATATTTATAAATAGAAGTTCTAATATTTTCTTCCTGCACCCCAATGGATAGTCTGGCGCACCCCACTTTGGAGACCACTGATCTAGAGTAATGCCCTACCAATGGCAGGATCATCCCTATTCACACCATCCTCTACAAATCCATTGTCTAACCTCCTAGCAAAACTGCAGTCAACCCAGACACAACACAAACCATAACACTCTAATCTGCCACAGGTAAAACAAGGCAGTCACAACAACCAATATCCTACTGCTTCAAAGGTTGTTAGAAAATGCTCAGGAGATCTCAAGAAGAGGGCCATGCCTTTCCACCTCCCCATCCCACCTTGTTACAGAGAAAGGCAAAAACCCTCAGTCCATAACAATCCATGGCGTAAAATTCCTTCCTGACCCCAAATATGGCAATTTGTCTGACTTGACCCCATGTGGGGCAGTCAGACCCTCTAGCCAGGAACCTTCAGGTTTTAGTCCCAACAGGAGCAGTGGTACACATAGTCAAAATCCTCAGTCTTGACTGCAGCCAATACTTCTGAGGAATTCTTTAAAATAATCCTGATACATATAGAAGCAAGAGAAGAAATTGTATACCTAGATGTACATCTTGCTGGGGTCGTTTGACCCCAGTACTTTTTCCTGCCATGGCAGGGGGTCAGACTCGATGATCTGCTCAGGTCCCTTCTGACCCTAGAAACTATGAAAAAACTTACCTTCTTCCTCCATGGAGCACCCAGCAAACCCCAGGACCATGTAAAATAGTCATAGTAGAACACAGACATAGCAACATTTCAAATCATCCCTGACCAATGCCTGTCCAAGTTCTTCTTGGAATACCTCCAATGATAGAGATTCAACAGCTTTCATAGGCAGTCTGTTCCACTGCCCCACTGTTCTAATACTGAAGTTTTTCCTAATACCCAGTTTAAACCTACATCACTTAAACTTCAAGCCACTGGTCTGAGTTCTGCTCTCTGCAACAAGAGAGAAAAAGTGTTTTCTCTCTTCTTTGGGTGCTGACAGAAGTGACACTTGTTGTGCAGGCAGCCTCCTCTGCTGGATTAACTTCAGTGAAGCTTGATTTCCACCCCTTCCCCCACAGCAGGCAAACACTGGGGGGAGGAGGGGGGTGGGGATTGCATTAACTCATAGCACTTTATGTAATGCACCATGAGTTAGAGAAGGGACGTGCATGTTTTTCAGCACCAGTAATGGCAGTCCTTCAGGTATTTGAAGACTATTGCTATGTACCTTCTTAACCACTTTTTCAGCAAGCTGAACATACCCCTTTCCTTCAACCACTCCTCATATGAATTGCCTTAAAAAACCTTTATATTTGTTGTCACCTGCCTCTGGAGCCTCTCTAACTTCTCCACATCTTTATTAAAATGTGGAACCCCAAACTGCCTCTAGATGAGGCCTTGCCAGTGATAAGTAGAGAGGCACCATCACCTCCTGTGTCCTGCATCTATAATACAGGACAATGTATCCTAAAACCACATTCACCTTTTGTGCAGCTTCATCACACTGCAGACTCCTATTGAAGCTATGATCTGTCAAGACTTCCTGATCCTTCTCCATAGTCCAGCCAGGTGTCACCCATTTTGTATTTGCATTTGTCATCACTGAACTTCATTTTGTTAGCTTCGGCCCAGCTTTCCAAACCATTGACATCTTTCTGAATTACACACCTGTCTCCCAATGTGTTCACAATCCTTCCCAGTTTCATGTCATTTGCAAAATTGCTCAAGAAGCTTTCTATAACAGTACCCAAATCACTAACAAACACATTGAACAGCATTAGACAAGGACAGACTGCTGTAGGACTCCTTTTGAAATCTTTTGCCATTCTGACATGGATCTATTTATAATTATCCTTTGCTTATGGCCATTGAGCCAGGTGTTTATGCAGCTAATAGTAGTTTTATCTAGCTCATATTTCTCCAAACTGTTTATATGAAGGTCATGTAGGACCTTCTCAAAAGCTTTGTTGAAGTCCAGGTACACTATATCCACAGCATTCCCCTCATCTACCTAAATAGTTTTGTTGGCAAAGAGGGAGATCAAGTTTGTTTGTCATGCTTTGTTCTTAGTAAATCCATACTAGCTGCTTGTGAACAGACTTTCCTCCTCCAAAAACTTGCAAAAGGACTTACTTAGGATATGTTCTGGTAACTTTCTGCATATCGAGGTGAAGATAACTGGTCTGTAACTCTCCAGGTCCTCCTTCTTGACTTTCTTAGAGAAGCACTATTTTGGCCCTTTTTCAGTCCTCTGGTACCTCGTCCATCTCCCATAACTTCATGAATATTATTGCAAAATTTCATACCATCTGCAGTTTAAACATCATATTTTCCTCCACCCTTGTGATATTACAACTGAAAGAACTCCTAAAGCATTTTGAATTAAAAATAACTTAATCCCAGAAGCAAAAATAGAACGTTTCTGTATGTTGGGGGAAATATTCAAAGGAGGGGATCCTCCTATGAGGAAATATACTGTCCTAGGTTTCTTCTTATAATAAATCAGGTTATCATTGTAGCTTTTCCAGGTAACCACATTAATGTGAAAATACTTAAAAGACAAACATGTAAATATTAAATGTTTAAGAGAACCCTTCATCTATATACCATGGAAGGGGTAGAAAGTTCTTCACTGACTGGACCCTATTAGCTTCCTCTGTCCCTTATTTATTCCTTTAACTCCTGTTATACAGAACACATATGAAAAGAGGTGGTGCAAAAGCAGACAGTTCCCACAATATAAAAACTGCTTGGCAGTCAAGGAAACTGCATGGCAGTCCATTAGATAAAACAATGAACCTGAAATTCAGAGCCTGAAAGCCAATTAATCAATTAACTGAGTTTCTGGAGGGCCAAAAATATCACATATCATAGAAAATTAGGGTTGGAAGGTACCTCAGAAAGTCTTCTAGTCCAACTCCCTGCTCAAAGCAGGTCCATACCCAACTATATCATCCCAGCCAAAGCTTTGTCTAACTGGGTCTTGAATGCCTCCAAAGATGGAGATTGTACCACCTCTCTGGGTAACCTGTTCCAGTGTTTTACTATCCTCCTAGTGAGAAAATTCTTCCTAATATTTAACCTAAACTTCCCTTGCTGAAACTTGAGACCATTGCTCCTTGTTCTGTCATCTGCCACCACTGAGAACAGTCTAGCTCCACCCTCTTTCAGCCCCCCTTCAGGTAGTTGAAGGCTACTTTTAAATCCCCTCTCAGTCTCCTCTTCTCTAGACTAAATAAACCCAGTTACCTCAGTCTTTCTTCAGAAGTCATGTACTCCAGCCCCCTCATCATTTTTGTTGCCCTCTGCTAGACCCTATCCAATTTGTCCACATCCTTTCTGTGTGTAACACAGGACTCCAGTTGTGGCCTCACCAATGCCAAATAGAGGCTCATCACCATTTTTGTTGCCCCTGTTGGACTCTCTCCAGTTTGTCCACATCCTTTCTGTAGTGGGGGGGGGGGCAAAACTGAACACACTACTCCAAATGTGTCCTCACCAGTGCTGAATGGAGGGGAATCATCACTTCCCTTGACCTGCTGGCAACACTCCTACTGGTGCATCCCAGTATACCGTTAGCCTTTTTGGCAACAAGGACACACTGTTGTCTCATATTCAGCTTATTGTCCACTGAACCCCCCCAGGTCCTTTTCTGCAGAGCTGCTGCCCAGCCAGTCAGCCCCCAGCCTGGGCTGGTGCATGGGATTGTTCCATCTTATGTGCAGGACTTTGCACTTGTCCTTGTTGAACCTCATGAGATTCCTTTTGGCCCAATCCTCCAATTTGTCTAGGTCACTCTGAATCCTAGCCCTATTCTTCATTGCATCTGCTATTCCCCCCATCTTAGTGTAATCTGCAAACTTGCTGAAGGTGCACTGTATGCCATCTTCCAAGTCGTTGATGAAGACATTGAACAAAACTGGTCCCAGGACTGACTCCTGGGGCACTCCACTTAATGCTGGATGCCAACTAGACATTGATCCATTGGTTACTACGCTCTGAGCCCGATGCTCTTGCCAGTTTTCTATCCACCTTACAGTCCATTCATCCAGCCCATACTTTCTTAGCTTGCCAGCAAGAATGTTGTGGGATTCTTGTACTGTACTAAAAGCCTTGCTAAAATCAAGATATACCACATCCACCAATCTCCCTACATCCACAGAACCAGTCACCTCATCATAGAAGGAAATCAGGTTGGTGAATCCATGCTCATTGTTCCTAATCACCTTTTTCTGCTTCATGTGCTTAGAAATGGATTCCTTGAGGATCTGGCTCCATGCTTTTTCCAGGGACTGAGGTGAGGCTGACTGGTCTGTAGTTCCCTGGGTCATACTTTTTACCTTTCTTAAATATGGGCACTATGTTTGACCTTTTCCAATCTGGAAGCTCTCCTGACCACCAGGGGTTTTCAAAGATGATGGCCAGTGGCTCTGTAATCACATCAGCCAATTCCCTCAGCACCCTCAGGTGCATCCCATCTGGCCCCAGGGACTTGTACATATCCAGCTTTTCTAAATAGTCCTTAACCTGTTTGCTCACCACTGAGGTCTGCTCACCTCCTTCCCGAACTGCCCAGTGCAGTAGTTTGGGAGCTGACCTTGCCTGTGAAGACAGAGGCAAGAACGGCACTGAGCACTTCAGTCTTTTCTGTAACCTCTGTCACAAGATTGCCTTCCCCATTCAGTAAGGGACCCACACATGCCCTGATCCTCCTCTCAATACCAACACACTTGTAGAAACCCTTCCTGTTACCCTTAACATCCCTTGCTAGCTGCAGCTCCAATTGCTCTTTAGCCTTCCTTACTTTATCCCTGCATGTGCAAGCAATGCTCTTAAATTCTTCCCTAGTTATTTGTCCAAGTTTCCACTTCTTATCAGATTCCTTTTTGTGATTTAGTTTACTAAAGAGTTTCCTGCTAAGCCAAGCTAGTCTTCTGTCATACTTGCTAGTCTTCCTGTGCATTGGGATGGTTTGTTCCTGGACTCTCAGTAAGGCATCTTTAAAGTGTAGCCAGCAATCCTAGATTCCTTCCCCTCTCAGTCTGGCTTCCCAAGGGACCCTGCACACGAGTTTCCTGAGTGGGTCAGAGTCTGCTTTTCTTAAGTCCAGGGTCCTTACTCTGCTGCTCTCCATCTTTCCTTTCCCTAGGATCCTGAACTGTATCATCTTGTGGTCATTGCTGCCCAAGCTGCCATACACTACTACATTCTTCACCAATTCACACCTGTTTGTGAGCAGCAGGTCAAGAAGAGCATGGCCACTAGTTGGCTGCTTCAGCATTTGCACCAGGAAGCTTTTCCCAGTACTCTCCAAAATCTTCCTGGATTGCCTGCGCACTTCTGTATTGCCCTCTCAGGAAATGTCAGCTTGACTGAAGTCCCCCATGAGAACCAGGGCCTGTGACTAGGAAATTTTGAAAAAAGCCTTATCTACCACTTTTTCCTTGTCTGGTGGTCTATAGCAGACCCCTACCATAACATGTTGTTCTTCCCTCTGATCCTAACCCAGAGACACTCAACAGGCCTATTTCCAGTTTCATACCGGAGCTCTGAGAAATCATATGTCTCTTTTACATAAAGTGCAAGTCCTCCTCCTCTTCTCCCGTCTGTCCTTCCTGAACAGTTTGTACCTATCCATGCAAGCTATATCACCAAGTCTCTATTATTCTAATTGTCATAGTTCTGTGACTATATGAGGACTTCCAATTCTTCCTGCATGTTTCCCAGGCTCTGTGCATTTGTGTCGGTATCTGAGGTAACCAGTTGATTGCCCTGAATTCTCAGGAAGCCTGAGAGTACCTCCCTTCTTTCCCCTTCCTGCTTGCTCTTCCTCCAGGTCTCCTGCTTCCCTACTTACCACAGGACTTTGGTCCCCATCCCCTGGTGAATCTAGTTTAAAGCCCTCCTCACTAAGTAAGCAAGCTAGTCTGTGAAGATGCTCCTCCCTCTCTTTGTCAGGTGGATCCCATCTCTGCACAGCCAAATATTGATCTTCAGGATGCACCTAGTCCTGCCCAGGCCCTTTCCCTTGACTGAAAGGATCAATGAGAACACAATCTGAGCCCCAGACCCACTCACCCTTGCACCCAGGGCCCTCTGGTCACCTTTGATATGCTCAGGGTCTTCACTGGCAGTATCATTGGTGCCCACATGAACGAGCAGCATGGGGTAGCAGTCAGAGGGCCAGATGAGCCTCAGTAGTCCCTCCATGACATCTCAGATCTGGGCTCTGGGCAAGCAGCAAACCTCCCAAGACAACAGATCAGGTCAGCAGATGGCTCCCTCCATCCCCCGCAGATGGGAGTCTCCAACCACCACTCATCCATTGCTGCTTCTTGTTGGCAGTCATCTCAGTCCTTCCCACCTTGGTGAGGCCTGGCTAGTCTTCCTTCACCAACGGAATATGCTTCGCCCTCTCTATTGCTAGGGCTGCATATCTGTGCTCCAGATAAACCACTGCAGGTGGAGGTGAAGATCTCTGCTTGCTGCAGAGCACAAGCCTCCAGCTTCCACCTTCTTGGGTATCCATGTCCTCTCTCTTCTCTAGCACTGCCTCTGGCATTTTTTCCTCCACAGTCCCAGAGGTCTCCTTCAGCACTGAATCAATGAATTCCTCATGATGGAGGATGCTTTAGAGACTTGCCACCTCCTCCTATATATAGTTCTCTTTTGTGTTTCCTAAGAGACACCACCAGGAGGCACTGCTTAAAATTGTCTTAAAATGCTATTTTGTTGTTTGGAACATGAAATTGCATAATTCCAAAACACAATGACATTACACAGTGATGCAATATCATAATGCAGGCATCATCAAGAATATTAACTTCACACAATTGTTTATTGGCTCTCAGCATCTCCTTCTCTTCTTCCCCTTTTCAGGTACTAGGACATAATATTGGCTGTTTTACCGTGATTTCTGATTTCTTTGTTCAGTCACAAATTCAAGAAGGTTATTCCTAAACTATCCCTATCAAATGCTTATCCAGCCTCTTCTTGCAGACCTCAAATGAAGGTGATTTTACAGCTTCCCTGGGCAGTTTATTCTACAGTCCTTCTAGTCTAAAAATGAGGAATATTTTCCTGAGATCTATTTTATATCTGCTTTCCTGTAATTTAAAACCATTGTCTTATGTCCTGTTCTCTGTGGCAGCAGAGAATGGTTCTCTTCATTACAGCTTCCCAAATATTTGAAAACTTGGAGAAAAGGCCACACTGCCCATTTAATTAAAAAATAGGAAGGTTGGTGTAGTGAAATAGGAATAGTGACCACACACACACCCCATCAAAATGGGTTGACTTAAAATGTGTAAATATGGATGTTTGTGAAATAGTTTTCTAAAATTCAATAATGAGAGCTCTACTGAGCTGAAAATGTAACAGGGTTACTAGCTTTATTTTTACCCAGCAAATTCATTTCTAGTAATGTTCTGCTTTGTTTGCTTTTATTATATTCTTCTTTTTGAAAACCTATTACATAGCCTTGAATTTGTTTAATGCCACGAAAAATTTTGAATTTGAAGGTTTTTGATGATGCAGTTATTTATCTGTGATTTCCTACATTGAGATTTTCTATTGCCAGCCTCTTTTGTTCACGGTGGCTGAAAGTAAAATTAGTAATTCTTCTCCTTATTTGGACTTATATTTTCATAAAATGAAACTGTTTCTCAGTGAGTCATTAACTTCACATTTTTACAGTCTCTATTAAAAGAAACTCTTGAGATAAAAAAGTATAGTTGAAATATGCTGTGAAGATTTCCTTTTCTTAGAAACCCAATTTTTTGGCTAGCTGCTTCAAATATAGCTGATAATGGTGATAGTTACAGATGATGTCCAGTTTTTTCAAAACCATGCAAGTATGAAGGAAAAAGTACATCTAATTTCTTACCACTCATAAATATATCATCAATCCTGGGATCCTATATCAACTTTATATAACACTGAAGTGAATATTGTACTTCATATATTTGTGATAGTTGCATGTACATTCTTGACAGATAATCTGTATGATCATTTTCATTTGCACTGAATTTGCAAAGCCAACATAGTAATAATTACATTTGAAGTGTTCCTGGTTACACTTACAGATGGGTGAAAACCACAATAAAAATTCTTTAATGATTTGCTCATTTTTAAAAAATAAATGGCTAAATATTCTGCCACCTGTTACTGACATCTTTGTTCAAAACGGTGCAGTGAAATTCCCAGCAATTACCAACTGCTGTCCAAATACCAGCTGACCTTCAAAGGATAAATAGCAATCTCCCTGTCACAAACTCGTCCATAGGACACCCCCAGAACTCCATGTTCCTCTCTGCTGCCCTGCTGTTTGTCTGAAAGAATATATGAAGGTTTGCCCTGGGATAACTCCTTACCCCTGCAAGCATTAGCTCCACTGCCCTCACAGCTGCAGCAGAGGAATCTCTGCCAGCTCTAGGTGGCTCCTTTTTGGGTTGTGAAAGAAATATTAAATTCCACTTTTCATGGTACAAGTTAGCCTGGAATATCACAGGCAATCAGAATGTAGACAAACCAACAAAAAGTATTTATTATATAGAAGATGGAAGCTTAAAGATGGAACAATAAAACAAGTTTCTTACCCTCTCTTCTGGCTACCCTTGAAAGTCCTGCCAATGCTTTTAGAAATCAGCCTCCTGTTGACCCTGCCAGCCCTGACTGCTGGGGATCTGGATGATTCCAAAGCCTGAGAAGATCCAAAGACCATGGCCACCCTACAAATAGCCCTTAAAATACCCCAAAGCCAGCCCCTACCTCTTCCTACCCCTATCAACATAATCCCAATGACTCCTGAGTCACAGAACCCTCCAGAAATTTCTTTCCTTGAAACGTCTGGCATTCTTCTGGCTATCGTGCAGTTCTTTTACCCATTACAATAATTTGAGTGCCCATCCCAACAATGGCCCCTTGCGTCTCTGATTGGAAATAGCAGTTGTCCTTGCCCATGAACACAATGGCAAGAGATATTTAACAGTTACACTTACTCTCATTTTAATCTAATGTTAAAAGAGACATAAATGGACACAGCATAGTATGGACTTTCCAGCAAAACCACATAGAGTGAAACAAACACAAAACAATCTGAACAGCATCCCATGAACCCCCAAAATTTGGTGGGGATCATGACACTCCCAAAACCACCTATTTTCTTCCTCCATGTTTCTGCTTATAGTGTAGGGTGCTCCTGAAAAAGAAAGAAGGCGCCACACAAATTATTGTACTCTCTGCCCCTAACTAGCACCATAACTGATTTGCAGTTTCTGTGGTCTAATGGAAGAATAATGCCATAATTCATAATGTAAGGAGCTACTGAACAAGAGAATGCTAACAGAATTAAGCCCAGTGCTCCTGGTCTTGGCCATTCTACTTCTTTTATAACTGTATTTTACTCAGAACAATGCTCAAGCAAAATGGACTTATACATAGGACCAGCATTTCTTGACAAAGAAGGAGTTGGGCCTCCAAAGAGCCTCTTCTAAAGCAACATTCCAGATGCAATTAAGAAAACCCTTTGCAATGAGAAGGATGCAGAGAATGGCAGTCAGCCAAATTATGAATCCTTTAATCACAATGATGAATAGTTACTCTAATGAGTAATTCTACATTTGTACTAGAGTAAAAATTGTAGCTATGTTAATTCTCCAGCAAGCCAACCCTTACACATGAGCTTAACTCTAAACATCTGAGGGCCTTGTTATATATTACACTTAGTATATGTTAACTCCACTCTTAACATTAGTGTCCAAGCATTTAGACAGGATAATACATGCTAAGTACTCTCATGCTGTAGCAAAGTTATGTCTTTTCTAGTGAGGAGCTTGATACTAAATGGGTGTGTCTACACATGTGCCCCACAGCACAGTTGTTACTGCACTGTCATTTAGTACCTGCCTTAGGAAGTACTAAATGGTGGTGCATGATTATTTCTAGCAGCTACATCACCCTAGTGACATGCCGTATATAGCAAGGTACCTTATTGCTACAGTGATGTAGTGTTGACATCATGGTTTGTAACCTGTGATATTCCACTGAGTAACATGTTGCATTAACTTGGGACTGCTCCATGGAGATGATATAATCAATTGCAATCCCAGCACTGGGATCCACTTATTGTGGGTCCCAGCCCTAGGACCATACAGGAGACTTCAACTGGCTTTAGTGGGTCCCTGGACCAAGACCCAAAAATCAGCTGATTTTCAGGTTTCAACTCTGAGACTGAGACCACGCGGAAATCTTGAACCAGCTCTCGTGTTATTCCAAAGGTGAGACCCAAAAAATGAGCTAATCTGTAGATGCTACTATGATTAATTACTTCAACATTCAAGCCAACTATTAAAAGCTTTTTCATGAACTTTCATAAATTACTAGAGTGAATAATTTGTGGCAAGTACTTATCTATGTTGTTCTTACACTAACTCAAAAGAATAAAAATTCTCCTAACTAAAGTGTCCAGTTGACTGGCAACTAACTGCATTCGGAGATAGTTCCTGCCTCTATATTGCCAAGAAAAGTTCATGAAAAAGCTTTTAATAGCTGGCTTGAATATTGCAGTAATTAATTATAGCAGCATCTAATATTTTCTTCCAAGTCAAGAACATGTGACAGGGGAAAGATAAAAGTAATTAAAAATATACCACAATAAGGTTGGACAATCTTTTTTAAAAATAACTCCAGTAGAGGGAAAGCTGACTTATGTTACATGCTAAATGTTTATATGGGACATGCTGCTGTGTTATATGTGATATATATCATAAACTTCCATAAAAAGGAAGAAAGCTGCTTGTACTGAATTCCTTGTGATCCAAAATACAGAGATTCATTTCTAATAGAAAGAACAGAGCTGCTGTTTCCATTAGCACTCACAACTGAACCGACTGCTGATTTATGATTAGTTTGCACAGAAACCACATTATACTATTAGTAATCATAGTCTTTAGAACTTGTGTTCAAAAGCTTTTTAAAGAGACATTATAGTATATTGGGACACTGTAGAAGAGGTATTTTTTCTATGGATTTAATACTGAGATATACATTGGTAAAAATAATCTAAGACCAGCTAAAGAATGTACATATTCATAATTCCATACACCTTCTAAAGAACATCTTTATAATAATGTATATAATTTTTAAAAACCCACACCACTCACTAAACTCAGAGGTGACAAAACTTAAACTACTATTCATAGAGTTAAAGGCCAGAAGATACCATAAAGTCATCTAGTCTGACCTTTTGTATGTCACAGACTATTAAATTTTCCTTAGTTACACATCACTGAGTTCAATAACTTTAGTCCTCAAAGGACCTGCAGTTGGACTACAGGGAGCTGGCTATGAAAACATGAGACTTGTTTCCATGTATTAGGTTGCATTAAGTATAGCCAAGAAGACATGAAACACTTTCTTAATGTCGCTTTCCTTTATAACCATTGCTGTAGTTGCCATGAGGATATTATTCCATCACCACTGACAGAAGATTTCACCCAGGAAATGATCCTGAGACAAAGATTGCGCTCTGATAATGTTTTGGAATTCCTGAATAATCTAACTAATGTGGACAAAGTATTTTTGTGAATAGTAAATTTAACTAAAAACTGAAGTTTGGAGCAGCCAAAACTATTAGAAAGTTCAGTTTCAAGCCAATCAAATGAGGAAAATATTTTTGAAAAAATGTCAAAATGAAATATTTCACCTTTTTAAAACAAAGTGATATCGCTTTGCAAATCTGACCTAAATAAAGAGGTAAAACCATAGATTAAAAAACCCTAAAAATTACAAGATATTTTGTTTCTAGCCAGAATCATTGTTTCTCTAACTTTGCCACAAGAAAAAAAGGGGTGGGGAGGAGGGGGGAAATCCAGAAATTTCAATCTCAGGTCAAACTGAAGCACATTATTTGGCCATGAAAACAATATCCACCAGTCACAATGCTCTACTTCAAATTCAGTTGACAAATACCTCACTTGCTAATTTTAACACAAGTCAGATTTTGATCTTATTTATAACAGAGCCTGGCTCCTAAAACTATATGTGCATTAGTGTTAACAAGAGAAAAGCATGAAACTATCTTTTCATATCTCTATCAGTTTAGAAAACATTGAAAAATTTCCTTTCCGTTCAAAACCAATATCTTAGGATATGTTGAAATGTAGAGCTCTAGAAGAGCTATCCTGGGTATTGTAATATATCTAGGTGCGTTACCATGAAGTTCTGCTCAGGATAATTTTCAGCAGGGTGAATAAGCTCAAAGAAGTGCTGCATTAACATGGCTACACTGCTCCCGATAGCTTGGGTATCTCTGCACTGCACTGCACTGTGCAGCATATATGTACACATATTCTTAATTATCTTTACATACTCAAGAAAATTGCCTAACTTAGGACAGGTTTCATATTAATGGGGAGGATGCTGAGAAAATACCATATGCAATCATTACACTTGCATTCTCGACTTAATTTTTCAATGGAGGATGGGTCAACCTTTTGTCTTTCAGGACTCTCTTAGAAACCATTACATAGATGTAGCATAACTGAGGCAGGGGGTGACTGGGAAAGCAGCCCTAGACATCACTTGCATGGTTTGGAGAGCAAAATTAGCTTCCGCCTCAGCAGCAGTTGACCACACCATTGCCATCGGCACTAAAGCACCCAGCACTGCCCAGGGCATAGAGCTTCCCTGCTACACCTTTGTTCCACAGAGAAAAATTAAAGCTGTTGTACCTTAAAACCCTAATTAGCTACTGTTCATAATCTCCAGTCAACCTTCAAAGACAAAAAAAAATTCAGTTTCTTATATATTATGCACACACACATACACAAGCACACACATGCTCCAAAAACATTGCAGTGGTTACCTGGAATACTATGGATAACTTTGGAACAAAGATGGAAAATAAACACTCTTCCTCATATAGACTTCTCCACTTCTTTGCTGAGATATTTAAAATATAAAGTTTTCACACAGCATTTTCATGACAGCATTTTGCATCAGATACAAGCACAGTCACCATGGATGTTCATTCAAAGATAGTGTCTAATTCTTTATACCATAACCATGATATTAGTATGCCATCTAGATTTGCCCAAGTAGATATGTTGCTTCTCAGTTCTTTTTCAAACATGTCAGAACCCTCTTACAAGAAAACATCCTGAGATCTTCACTGCTAGCAGCTCCAGGGTTAGTACTAGTTGCTTGTGAAACAAAAACCTGAATCCAGCATGGTGCAGGTATCAGGTTGAATATATAAATATCTGTACTTGCATCTCTGAGAAGCTTTCACTTTATAGGGCATTATCTTTGCCCCATAATCCAGCTAAATCAGGAAAAACATGCAAACCCTCACCACATTCATATCTGTGTCTATTTGCCCTTTAACAGAGGTTCAATCCCAGTTTAAAGCAGTCAGCTAGGCAGGGGGTCAGACTCAATGATCTGTTGAGGTCCCTTCCGACCCTAGCATCTATGAATCTATGAACTAATACCATAAAGTCTTCTTTAACTCCTGTATTTATAATCTTTGCCATCCAAACTTTCTCCTTGGCTCATCTACCAAGGCCGAGGAAGGGGCAAAAACTACTTAAGACAGCTTCAGATATACAATATGGCCAAAACCTATTTCTAAATGTTTATGGGACCCTTTAGCCACATTGCCCTGCCCTGTACTCTGCACCTTGTCCATTGGTTCTCCACAATATCTCTGTCTTTTTTCTTACATAGGAATGGTAAATTGAAAAGGACCACCTGGGTTAATTAACCCAATCCCCTGTGATTACAGGCAGTCCAAAACCAAAATCCAAAAGGGTCCACAAGAGGATCCACTCTGAATCATCCTGCACACCAGAAGCCAATGATCCCCACTGTACAACCACTGTGTACCACAGGAAAAGAACAGAAGGGTCCAATGCCTTGGGCCCCTGCAACTGCAGGGCATTTGCTAGAGAAATTATAGTTTCATAGTTGGTAGGGTCAGAAGGGACCTGAGCAGGTCATCAAGTCCGACTCCCTGCCATGGCATTAAAGAGTACTGGGGTCAAATGGCCCCAGCAAGGTGTTCATATAGCCTCCTCTTAAAGACTCCCAGGGTAGGAGCCAGCATCACTTCTCTTATAAGTTGGTTCCAGATCCTAACCACCCTGATAGTGAAGTAGCGCCTCCTGATGTCTAGTTTGAATCTACCCTCTGCCAGCTTGTGACCGTTATTTCTAGTCACTCCTGGTAGTGCTCGGGGGAACAGGGACTCCCCCAGTGCCTGCTGGTCCCCTCTGACTAGTTTGTACATGGCCACTGTTGGCCCATGTTCATTTTGACATCACTAATGACTCCAAGATCCTTTTCTGCCTGTGCACTGATGAGAAGGGAGCTCCCCAGCCTGTAGGTGTGCTGCTGGTTTTTCCTTCCTAGGTGCAGTACCTTGCACTTGTCAGTGTTATGCCCAGATGTTATTATGAAGTGCATCATGCCTACCACAGAGGAAGGTAAAAATGCCACCTCATTGTCCTTGGCAATCTGCCTCAGAGAAAAAATTCTTTCTAACCTCAAACCCAGTGATTAGTTTGCCCCTGAGAATGTGAGCAAAGACAAAGCAGAATATCCTGCCTAATATCCAGGGGTTCAGGGGAAGATAAAAAAAGTCAAGTGCTGCATTCAAGCAGGAAAATGTCCTTCTGGCCTAAAAAGGTGATCGCCAGAAGCTTTGAAATATGGGATTAATGAAAGAAAGGCAATACAAAAGAATACACTGCAAAAAGTTTTGTAAGAATATTACAAACTCACAAGAGGAAGAATGATTGACAAGAGAAGAAAATCTAATCCACAAAGGGCCACCACACTTATCCAGTCCTCTCTTTCTTACACAAACAAACTGTGGAATTCCCAATAATCTAAACTAAAGCACATCCTCAAAGAGACATTAAAAATTGCCATATGAATTCTAGTATTTTCAAGCGTAACTTGTTCAGTTTTAATTATTAACTCCAATATTAGCTCTATACTGTTCCCTCCATGAATTTTTCAAGCTCTGTCTTGAAATAAGTTAGGTATTTGCATGCTTAGAAGGTTAATTTTGGTATGTTGCTTAGAAGGCTAATTTTGAACTTCACTCGTTCAACCTGGAGGAATGTGGGCAGTGGAGTTCTGCAGGCTCGGTTCTTGGGCCCACACTGTTCAACATCTTCATCGGTGACTTGGATGAGGGGGTAAAAAGCACCCTGTTCAAATTTGCTGATGACACTAATATGTGGGGGGATGTGGGCATGCTAGAAGGAAGGAATAGGTTATAATTGGACCTAGACAGGTTACAGGGGTGGGCGGATGAAAATAGGATGGGATTCAACACTGACAAGTGCAAGATGATGCACCTGGGGAGAAAGAACCAGCACCATACCTACAGGCTGGGGAACTCCCTTCTCATCAGTGCAGAGGCAGAAAAGGATCTTGGAGTCATCATTGATGCCAAGATGAACATGGGCCAACAGCATGGGGATGCAGTCAGGAAGGCCAACTGCACCTTGTCATGCATCCACTGATGCATCTCAAACAGGTCCAAGGAGGTGATCCTCTCCCTCTATGCGGCACTGGTCAAGCCGCAGCTGGAGTACTGCATCCAGTTCTGGGCTTTACACTTCAAGAGGGATGTGGACAACATAGGGTCCAGAGGAGGGCCACCCGCATGATCAGGAGGCAACAGAGCAGGCCCTACGAGGAGAGGCTATGGGACCTGAACCTATTCAGCCTCCACAAGAGAAGGCGGAGAGGGGATCTAGTGGCCTGTTACAAACTAGTCAGAGGGGACCAGCAGGCACTGGGGGAGTCCCTGTTCCCCCAAGCACTACCAGGAATGACTAGAAATAACAGTCACAAGCTGGCAGAGGTTAAATTCAGATTAGACATCAAGAGGCGCTGCTTCACTATCAGGGCGGCTAGGATCTGGAACCAACTTCCAAGTGAAGTGGTGCTGGCTTCTACCCTGGGGGTCTTTAAGACAAGGCTGGACAATCACCTTACTGAGGTTGTTTGGCCCCAGTACTCTTTCCTGCCCATAGCAGGGGGTTGGACTTGATGATCTGCTCAGGTCCCTTCCGACCCTACTGACTATGAAACTATGAAACGATTTGAGATAAGCAAAGTCAAACACTGGATTATAAAGCATATGGGCTACATTACATAAACAAAACCAAATTGCACACAGAAATTTATAATGAATAGTGAAACATGCTACTACACAGGACTGAAGTAGCCAAGAGATGAAATTATATTCAAGGCAAACAGCATTCTTATGGAAGTATTTATCACCAGCACCCATTATTTGATCTTTCTTGGGAGTTGAGGAGTTATTAGCCCAGAATCTCTGTTGCATTAAGTCAGTTTGAATTTCTTCAGCAGTGTGAAGCTGTTCTAAAGTGTCCCATCCAGACAATGGAGGATTCCCTTAGTGTAAAAGGTGGTGCTGAGTAAGGTTATGCGATGCAGGCCCTATTCGATTTGGATTCAGCCCGAATCGGTTACAGTGATTTGATTAGTTGATTTGGATCACTGTCCCTGATTCAATTCAGCTGAATCTAAATCTGAAGATTCAATGCTGATTCAGAGAATCAGCGATTTGGACATAGTTTCATAGTTTCTAGGGTAGGAAGGGACCCGAGTAGATTTCCATAGATTTCATAGACATCAGGGCTGGAAGGGACCTCGGGAAATCATCAAGTCCAGCCCCCTGCACAAAGGGCAGGAAGTCAGCTGGGGTCATAGGATCCCAGCAAGATAAGCATCCAATTTACTCTTGAAGGTGTT